>NC_036864.1:2567668-2731347 GCF_002910315.2 Salvelinus sp. IW2-2015
TGGTCAGTCAATTGGTTCAATTACATTGTTGTCTATTCAAATTGCTTCTAATAGATCTGAACATGCATTAACCATGACCTTAACCGACTGTTTATAATGAGGGCCGTACCACGTTTAACCTGGACACATAGTATGGCTTCAGCCATGAGAGAAACTAAACGTCTGCACACCGCCTGCAGGTGCGAACGTGTGTTTCACTGTCCAAGCAGAGGCTCGAACATGATCTGAACGCGTGATCTGAGGCTGTTTGGTCTCTTGCGCATCAACTAGTTAGCGGTGGTGCGCGCTAATAGCCTTTCAAACGGTGACGTCACTCGCTTTGAGACCTTGAAGTAGTGGTCCCCCTTGCTCTGCAAGGGCCGCGGCTTTTGTGGAGCGATGGGTAACGATGCTTCGTGTGTGTGACTGTTGTTGATGTGTGCAGAGGATCCCTGGTTCGCGCCCGGGTCGAGGGGACGGACTAAAGTAAAACTTTTACAAGAGCATGGTACGCACTTGCAACACCAGGGTTGTGAGTTTGAATCCCACAGGGGACATGTAGCCACGGAAAGTATCCAATCACACTTATCCAGAGCATCTGCTAAAATGTAAATGCTACCAAGATGTCTGTATCATGCAGGGGTTCAACTCTCACAGGGGACATGTCCCCCCCCACATTCTGAAAGTGCATTTTCTGTCTCTTCCCCCCCCCCCCAGTTATAATTGGAATGTGATACAAAACAGGGCCACGGTCTGCTTTAGGACCATGCGGACCCCTCCGAGCCATCAGATAGGATTTTTGGAGTGTTCTGTTTGGAGTGTTCATCTGACTGGATAGATATTTTATATATAATAATTCCCCCCACTTCTAAAACCAAAGTTGCGCCCCTGGTATCATGTACTGTTCACGGATCATACGAGGCGTCTAAGGGCTTAAAATTCCCACTTTCATCATGATCTTTGCAAAAATGGTTTAGGATACAAATGTAAAAGGTGTATCAAACATTCTTCCTCCCAATGTGAGTATTACCATAACAATCTGACATATAAAAATATATTCGGGCCTTGCTGGCGTGGACTCGCCAAATTGAGGCCTATTAATAATACCAATCATATTAAAAATATTGAAGCCTCAAGATGTCGAGCATGAGATAACTGATATCCCAATAGGTACATTATTATTTTCCTATAAAAAACGAAGCCATGTCCTTGTAGGCCAATGTTTAATACAATAGTCCTTCCATCGTCCTTGATGGTGGGATACTTTTTTGCACTGCAAGATGGCAGAACATCTATAACCTCCACCTCGTTTGTCACATTCCATTAATACTCTGCACCGTTCAAGATAATATTCAAGTCGTCAGTAAAATCATTTGCCATATCTTCAAATGACACATTCCGTAATACGAGAACTTTGTCATGTTCAAAACGGAGTCGCCCACGAAGCTCAACGAGGAAAACGTAATTCCTGTAAAGTGAGCGACAGCCACCTTTTATAAGAATCCATCGACTGGTCGTCCTAAGGAGCTAGCCTACTACCTAGCAAAAACACAGCATGCCATTAGGCTGTGTAGCCTAGGACTAGACAGCCTACAAACGCAGAAATGTACATTTCTATTCAGCAGTAAAGTCAATCTAAAAGGACTTGCAATAGCCCACATCGATTATTCCAAAATGTCAATAAAACCCTAACCATGTATGCAAATCAATAACATTTAGGCTGTTGCAAGCTATAGAATGTATCCCCAAAAAATGTGTTTCGGCCTACGTGCATTTGAGCATACAGCGTACATGAGAAAAGAGAACCTATGAGAATTCACTTAAAGCCAAAGCAAAACACCGGCAGTAGCTAGATACATACATTTTCCAGCGATTTAAAGAGTAGTAATATCCCTTTTTGGTCCAAAGAGGCAGGCGACTGAAGAAGGTCGTGAGAGGGCGTGACAATTTCACTTGTGGAGTGCGGGGTTTAAATGTGTTTTGGAGAAAGAGGAGGATGCAACATAGGGCTTTACCACTGGCTGAGTTTGACACGGGGAGAATCTCAATAGTAAATCCTCGCGTCCGCTCTCCTCGCCTCCTTCTCAAAACCCATTGGAGGAGAAAGTCAGATGGGCGGAATCTCTGGCTTTGTCATCCAATGGGTTTTGAGGAAGCGAGGACGAGGAGAGAGGACGCCAGTAGGATGCAATTGAGATTGTGAAATATGTTGTCAGACGGCTGGACCATTTTCGCTAGATGGGTTACAGCTATTGTCATATTTCATTTTTCATAGCAGGTAGAGAATTTACACAGCAGATTATGAGAATTAATGTAGCAGGTTAGGATAATTGTTTAAGGCTAGGAAAGGGTAAGCTAAAATGCAAAAAAATGATATACTTGACGTTCATTTGACTAAAACGGTACCCCTTCTAGCCATGACCCTTGGACCAAATTCACATGGGGATACATTTGCGCACACACAGAAGACGACATTTTTAGAGCTGCTCTGCTGTGATAGCAACGGCTACCTATAAATACATTAATTCAAGTTGTCTCCCCAGGACTCAATCTCTGGTTGTTACAAAACGTTATGTGCATGTACTGTATCATCTAGTCTATGCTTTATTGTTGTACTGTGTAGGTATATGTTAGGCCTATTACACAGACTAGGTGTATTCAATGGACTTTAATAGGAAAATGAAAACTGTAGGCATAGCCTACTCTACCATATTCCCAAAAGGTGTTCAGCACCTACGGAGGGAGAGAGAGAGAGATATCATGTTCAAGTTTGGAGTTTAAAAGCCTATGGTGATTGACAACAGGTGATTCTAATTTAGGTAGGCCTAACTTATAGTAAGCTCACAAGCTGCAATGGTCTTAGCTACAGATTGTAACACCAGATGATATGATTAAACCCCAAGAAATGTGGCATCCTTGCTTGGAGTTACAGGTTAGACTGTTCCGTGTAGGGCAGATCATTTTTGGCCAAACATAGTCTTCGTCCTCGATTAGTGGAAACAGGAGTCTCATAAATGTTTGTTTCTAGTTGCATTGGGTCCGTTTGATTTTAGAAAATGCTCCATTAAAATAAATATGTTTTTTTGCTCCATTATATAATTCAACAATGTGTACGCTGCAATCTGGTCTATTTCAAGTCTTCTCTCATCGATTGAGAGGTGGGTCCGTCCCAAAGTGCCACATGTCATTTTGACGGACACCTGTCTCAAACAATGAGAGAAGGCTTGAATTAGACAAGATGGTGGCGTACAAATTGTCTAAACTTTGATACTCATAGCTTTTTTTTGTGATCAACACTGTTTATTGATTTGTTACACAAACATAACCAGATCAAATAACAAACATCACCCAATAAATTATTTCCTTGTTGAGCCCATTTTCTTGAAATTCTCTCTTGACATCATTAGTAGACTACACATAATTCCATGAAGAAGACTGTGGTAACCCCTGGACCTCTCCATGATGATACCAGGGACGTTCCACCAATTTGGTGCCCTTTGAGAAGTGTAACCTGGTCAATAAAAACATTTGATTTCACCTCATTTTCATAAATAGCACATGCTCAACTTTATAAAAAACACATTTTCCCATCTCATAAGGACTGACACACAAAAAAAGACTAAGCGCCAAATAGAGTAACATGGTTGACCGTAACAGGGTTGACGATTTCATCTTAAATCAGCCATTCATCTCCTTGTGACAGGGTGAATGGAAGCTCGTTGTGTGCAATAGGGAGTGGCAATTGAATGCAAGCTTCACCAAAAAAATGAATACATGTTAAAACATTTCTAGCCTGTCTATCTGTTGGCAACGGGGTTGACGTGTTATGCTCAACCCAGTCAGTTTTCTGCCAAAAAGAGTAGAACCAGCTCACCTGCTTTTACATTATGATTTGACTATTAGATGTTCAATGTTTCTTTTGAAAGGAATCGTTTCACCATATTAAAACAAGAGTTCAGGTCGCATAACAGGGTTGACCTTAAAATTAGGGACAGAGGTAAATGAATCACTAATCACAGTAAATAAATAATCATCTTCGCAAATAACTTTGTCAAAGCAACAAAATAACTACGGCTTCAAAATGATGGTGAAAACCTGGAGAAATGTTGGGGTTAAAAGGGTTCAAATCTTCCTAGAACAGAAGGTACACGGAGAACAATGTCAAAATGCTGAATTTCGGCACTATAGCAAGTCTTTATTCATATAAAAAATCTGATCTGTTGAATTGTCCATGTGATCTATATTAAAGGGCACTTCAGTTGAAATTCAATATTGATGCACGTTTCTTGGAACGACCCACCACAATATTCTCCTCCCCGTATGATCCACTTTCCTTCGCACCGAAATCAAAAAGTCCTGACACTTGTTCTAAATGAATGCGTCTAATACGATGTGCAAGTGAAGTCATCCTCTGTCATACTTCTGGGTCCTGTCCCCTAATCTTCTGGGTCCTGTCCCCTAGTCCTGTCCCCTAAACTATGTATATAGTGCATTCGGAAAGTATTCAGACTCCTTCCCCTTTTCCACATTTTGTTATGTTACAGCCTTATTCTAAAATTGATTAAATAATTTCCCCCTCATCAATCTACACACAATACCCCATAATGACTAATAAAAAAAAAAGGTTTTTAGAAATGGTTGCTTTTTAAAAAAATTATAAAAAAATGAAATGTCACATTTACATAACTATCAAACCCTTTACTCAGTACTTCTCTGCAGATCCTCTCAAGCTCTGTCAGGTTGGATGGGGAGTGTTGCTGCATAGCTATTTTCAGGTCTCTCCACAGATGTTCGATCAGGTTCAAGTCCGGGCTCTGGCTGGGCCACTCAAGGACATTCAAAGACTTCTCCCGAAGCCACTTCTGCGTTGTCTTGGCTGTGTGCTTAGGGTCGTTGTCCTGTTGGAAGGTGAACGCCCCAGTCTGAGGTCCTGAGCATTCTGGAGACGGTTTTCATCAAGGATCTCTCTGTACGGAGTCCCGGTTTAGCACGTGAATGGAGAAGAAGCTCGTGGACGAGGCTCCTACGCATTAGATAATTTTGCCAAATTTGTACTTTGCATTCCACTTTCTTACATATCATATTTGATTGGTGAGTTTGTAAGTTACCTTTTTGATTCAAATGTCACACGACCTGAGGATCAGAAGACTTGTAACTAACGTTTCAACCGCGATGGCAAAAGTGCATGGTAATGGTGCCGACTCCAGTCCAACTGTTACAGAGCCTCATGCGGTCACGCTCCCCACAGATCTTCAGAACCTCCGTACGGTTCTGGTCTCAGAAATTACAGCTACCATTGCCACTCAGCTCAAAACTGCCATCGATGCTGCTTTGGCCCCCTTCTCGGCCGTCCTGGATGGTGTCCGAGCCGCTGCAGATGAACAAGGCCGCCGAATTGATGGCTTTGAACATGACCTGTGACTACAGTGACCGCAAGGTAGCACTTGAGAAAATGGTCGCCGTCTGAGCTCTGAAAACCAAAAGCTGATTGACAAGACCGATGACCTGGAATGCAGTTCATGCCGTTGCAATCTTCGTGTTGTTGGTATACCAGAGAAACGTGAAGGAGGGGACTCAGTTAATTTCGTGTCAGAATTCTTCACGGATGTGCTGGGTCCGGCCATCGTTTCATCACCCCCGAAGATGGCTAGAGCCCACCACATTGGCCCCTCCCCAGCGGGCAGAGACGACAACTCCAAGCCTAGAGTGTTTATAGTCCGTTTTCACTATTACCATGACAAGGAGCGCATCCTCCAGAGGCAGGGCAGAGACCAGCTACACTTCTGCGGATGCAAGAGCTAAATTCCTCGATGTGAAATGCAAACTGCATGAGAAGAAAGTGAAATTCTCACTCCGCTTCCCTGCTCGTCTGCACATTGAACATGCAGGGGGGGAAGCTACAGTTCGACTCCCACGAGGACACCCAGCGTTGGTTCGACAGTCACTTCTGAGCCGTATCTTGGATCTATGACCTACTCTTTTGCCAGGTAGCATGCACCCTCTAAGTCGAAGGTATGTTTGACTTTTACGGCAGAGTATTTTTTTCCCTGTTGCCATTCCTTTTCTACTCTGCAGAAACACTAACGTTATTGAACTCTGATAAAAATGACTAGTACTGTCTTGTGTGGTTGTCATTTAAGCTACACATTTGGGAGGTCCTTTTTATTTGGCTAGATGGCCAGCGTAGTAATGCATGGCTACAATTCCAGGCTTTTGCAGAGCTTTCCTTTGTTGTTTTTTTCATCTAGATACTTACTGAAGGACTTTTCACCACTTTATTAATCCCTATTGAATATTCGTACATGTTTTCTTTTTTGTAACAGGGTAACATACTGTGGGACACTTATTTGACCATCCTTAAGACACATTGTACGTGTTGCACTGATTGAAGACTCCCTGAGTCAGGACAGTTCCGTTTCACTATTATGTCAGTTTTGGTTATCTGTTGACCTACTTTACCGTTTTGTGAATGCCTTTTCAAATAAAGTTTTTATCTTGGAATACTAAGGCAATGAACAATCCTGTCAAGAGGTCTAGGGTCTTCTCTCATTTGAAAAAGCTAAAAGCAGATGTGGTATTTTTACAAGAGACGCCAGGTTTAGTCAGGTTTTCCGTTCAGACTTTAACTCCAAAGCCAGAGTGGTTGCAATTTTGGTAAGTAAAATAATACATTTCTCTACTACTAAAATGTTATTTCAGACAGTAATGGGAGATATCTAATCATAACGGGCACCATTTGGAAAACACCTGTAGTATCGGTCAATGATATGCTCCCAATTTTGATGATGATGAATTTGCCAATGGGTGGCTGGGGAAAATCCCTTCACTGAACACCCATCTTTTGATATTTGGCGGGGATCTGAATTGTGTTATTAGCCCGGCTTTAGACCGCTCCAACCCCAGAACTATATATCCTTCTGCTATGTCAAAGTCCTTCTCAGATTTTATGGATCAGAATGGGTGTACAGATCCCTGGAGATTTCAGAATCCCCAGGCAAGAGTATTCTTTCTTTTCACATGTACACCATTCTTTTTTCTCGAATTGACTATTTCTTTATTGATCATAAGTTACTTCCAAATGTCACCTCTTCTGAATATTTACCCATTGTAATTTCTGACCATGGACCTTTAGCACTCAATTATCATACTCTTCTCTGTTGGAGATTCCATTCTCTTCTCCTGTCTGATGCAGACAGACAAGCTCAACCTCTCATTCTCCCTTATGGGAATCACTTAAGCCCTATCTTAGAGGAGTAATTATTCCTTATTCTTCTCATTTAAACAAAACTTAGAAAGCTAAACCAGAAGAACTCACTAAAGCCATCCTTGACTCAGACCATCAGTATGCCCTGACGCCATCCCCAGAGCTATATAAACAACGCTTGAACTTACAATCTGAATTCAATCTCTTGTCCACTACAGATGCAGAACGGTTACTATTGCATTCACATGGTACCTACTATGAAAAGGGCGACAGGGCAAGTCGTCTGCTCGCACACCAATTAAAACGCAGTGCTGCTACCCGTCTGATTCCCCAAATTAAAGATTCCCCTCATAGCTTGATTTCTGACCCTATGGGGATCAATGACACCTTCAAATCTTTCTATTCCTCCCTGTATATGACTGAATTTCCATCAGATACTACAGATACAGATACAGATACTACTATGACTACATTTCTGGGTGAACTGGAGACTCCCACAGTTGAGGCTGAAACTGCAGATGACCTTGATTCCCCTCTCAGGCTTGAAGAAGTTATTCAGTCTAGCAAGTCAATACAGAGCAGCAAGGCTCCAGGGCCTGATGTATTTCCAACTGAGTTCTTTAAGAAATTCTGTACCAAGTTAGCCCCTTTACTTTTATCTATGTATAATGAATCACTTGAACGTGGCTCGTTGCCACCTACGCTAACATAGGCTTCAATAGCACTTCTCCTTAAGAAGGGGAAAGACCCCAGTTCCTGTTCTTCACTTAGGCCCCTTAATGTGGATGTGAAGGTGCTGGCAAAGGTGATAGCGAGGCGTCTGGAAATAGTCTTACCAAGACTCATATCACAGGAACAAACCGGCTTTATAAAGGACAGATATAAATTTTTAACATTCCGACACTGTTTAACATGATTTATTTTAAACAATTCTCCAAGTCCCATGAGGTGGTAATCTCCCTAGACGCAGAGAAGGCATTCGACAGAATTGAGTGGGAGTACCTATTTGCTGTTCTTCAAAAATGTGGATTTGGGGATAAATTTAGCTCATGGATCCGTCTCTTGTATAAATCTCCCCAGGCCAGTGTCTGTACCAATGACACCCGTTCTGATTACTTTGCCCTGGAACGTGGGACATGCCAAGGCTGCCCACTGTCCCCTTTATTATTTACACCCGTTCTGATTATTTTGCCCTGGAACGTGGGACATTGAGCACCTTTTAGTAGCTTTACGGACATCCTCCTCTTTCCAAGGTGTAACACGGGAAGGAGTTAAACATAGGTTATCATTATATGCAGATGATTTGTTACTCTATGTAAACAACCCTGTAACCTGTTTACCTTCTATCCTTTCTATTCTGGAGAACTTTGGTTCCTTCCCCGGATACAAGCTGAATCTCCAGAAAAGTGAGTGCTTCCCAATCAATCCAGCAGCGCTACAGGTCCAGCAGACAGACTTGCCCTTTCAGCTTAGCCGCTCTGGTTTCAAATACCTTGGAGTGAACGTAACTCGTTCATTACATGCTCTTTTTTCCGCAAACTTTTCTCCCCTTCTTGCGCAAATGGAAACAGATTTTCAGAGATGGGGTAGCTTACCCTAATAAGAAGGATTAATGCTGTAAAAATTAACAGTTTACCCAAATTCCTTTATCTATTTCAATCTATCCCATTGTTTTTACTAAAGTGTTTTTTTAAAGTCAATCAGACTGTTACCACATTTATCTGGGGATGAAAGGTACCCAGAGTCAGTAGATCTTTACTTCAGAGATGCAAGTTTAGTGGAGGGCTGGCACAACCTAACTTTTTATACTATTACTGGGCAGGTAACTTTCAGAAATTGTCATTCTGGTTACATGCTCCAGATACCCCATGGTGCCACCTAGAGGCACATTCTTGTATTTCTGCTTCTCTTCCTGCTTTACTCTGCTCTTCTCTCAAATCAAATTTTATTAGTCACATGCACTGAATACAACAGGTGTAGAACTTACAGTGAAATGCTTACTTACTGTTCAGGAGTCTTATGGCTTGGGGGTAGGAGCTGTTTAGAAGCCTCATGGACCTAGACTTGGCGCTCCGATACCGCATGCCGTGCGGTAGCAGAGAGAACAGTCTATGACTAGGGTGGCTGGAGTCTTTCACAATTTGTAGGGCATTCCTCTGACACCGCCTGGTATAGAGGTCCTGGATGGCAGGAAGCTTGGCCCCAGTGATGTACTGGGCCGTACGCACTACCCTTTGTAATGCCTTGCGGTCGGAGGCCGAGCAGTTGCATTTA
The DNA here is from genome assembly GCF_002910315.2 of Salvelinus sp. IW2-2015. Taxonomy (NCBI): domain Eukaryota; kingdom Metazoa; phylum Chordata; class Actinopteri; order Salmoniformes; family Salmonidae; genus Salvelinus; species Salvelinus sp. IW2-2015. Next base: position 2,577,126 of record NC_036864.1, read on the forward strand.
CATTTACATTTAAGTCATTTAGCAGACCGTCTTATCCAGAGCGACTTACAAATTGGTGCATTCACCTTATGATATCCAGTGGAACAACCACTTTACAATAGTGCATCTAACTCTTTTAAGGGGGGGGTTAGAAGGATTACTTTATCCTATCCTAGGTATTCCTTAAAGAGGTGGGGTTTCAGGTGTCTCGGAAGGTGGTGATTGACTCCGCTGACTGGCGTCGTGAGGGAGTTTGTTCCACCATTGGGGTGGCCAGAGCAGCGAACAGTTTTGACTGGGCTGAGCGGGAACTGTACTTCCTCAGAGGTAGGGAGGCGAGCAGGCCAGAGGTGGATGAACGCAGTGCCCTTGTTTGGGTGTAGGGCCTGATCAGAGCCTGAAGGTACGGAGGTGCCGTTCCCTCACAGCTCCGTAGGCAAGCACCATGGTCTTGTAGCGGATGCGACCTTCAACTGGAAGCCAGTGGAGGAGAGGAGGAGCGGAGTGCGTGAGTGAGAGAACTTGGGAAAGTTGAACACCAGACGGGCTGCGGCGTTCTGGATGAGTTGTAGGGGTTATAATGGCACAGGCAGGGAGCCCAGCCACAAGCGGTTGCAGTAATCCAGACGGGAGATGACAAGTGCCTGGTTAGGACCTGCGCCGCTTCCTGCGTGAGGCAGGGTCGTACTCTGCGAATGTTGTAGAGCATGAACCTACAGGAACGGGTCACCGCCTTGATGTTAGTTGAGAACGACAGGGTGTTGTCCAGGATCACGCCAAGGTTCTTAGCACTCTGGGAGGAGGACACAATGGAGTTGTCACCGTGATGGCGAGATCATGGAACGGGCAGTCCTTCCCCGGGAGGAAGAGCAGCTCCGTCTTGCCGAGGTTCAGCTTGAGGTGGTGATCCGTCATCCACACGTATGTCTGCCAGACATGCAGAGATGCGATTCACCACCTGGTTATCAGAGGGGGGAAAGGAGAAGATTAAATTGTGTGTCGTCTGCATAGCAATGATAGGAGAGACACCTGTGAGGATATGACAGAGCCAAGTGACTTGGTGTATAGCGAGAATAGGAGAGGGCCTAGAACAGGGCCCTGGGGGACACCAGTGGTGAGAGCACGTGGTGCGGAGACAGATTCTCGCCACGCCACCTGGTAGGAGCGACCTGTCAGGTAGGACGCAATCAACGCAGTGGGCCGCGCCGGAGATGCCCAGCTCGGAGAGGGTGGAGAGGAGGATCTGATGTTCACAGTATCAAGGCAGCCGATAGGTCTAGAAGGATGAGAGCAGAGGGAGAGAGAGTTAGCTTTAGCAGTGCGGAGAGCGCCTCCGTGACACGAGAGAAGAGCAGTCTCAGTTGAATGACTAGTCTTGAAACCTGACTTTTGGATCAAGAAGGTCATTCTGAGAGAGATAGCAGGAGAGCTGGCCAAGGACGGCACGTTAAGAGTTTTGGAGGAAAAGAAAAGAAGGGATACTGGTCTGTAGTTGTTGACATCAGAGGGATCGAGTGTAGGTTTTTTCAGAAGGGGTGCAACTCTCGCTCTCTTGAAGACGGAGGACGTAGCCGGTCAGGATGAGTTGATGAGCGAGGTGAGGTAAGGGAGAAGGTCTCTCAGAAATGGTCTGGAGAGAGAGGAGGGGATAGGGTCAAGCGGGCAGAGTTGTTGGGCGGCCGCCGGCCGTCACAAGACGCGAGATTTCATCTGGGAGGAGAGGGGAGAAAGAGGACAAAGCACAGGGTAGGGCAGTGTGAGCAGAACCAGCGGTGTCGTTTGATTTTGCCAACGAGGATCGGATGTCGTCGACCTTCTCTTTTCAAAATGGTTGACGAAGTCATCAGCAGAGAGGGAGGAGGGGGGAGGAGGGGAGGGATGATTCAGGAGAGGGGAGGAGAAGGTGGCAAAGAGCTTCCTAGGTAGTAGAGGCAGATGCTTGGAATTTAGAGTGGTAAGAAATTGGCTTTGCAGCAGAGAAGCAAAGAGAGAGATGTAGAAGGAGGGAGTGAAAGGATGCCAGGTCCGCAGGGAGGCGAGTTTTCCTCATTTCCCGCTCGGCTGCCGGAGCCCTGTTCTGTGAGCTCGCAATGAGTCGTCGAGCCACGGAGCAGGAGGAGGGACCGAGCCGGCCTGGGGATAGGGGACATAGAGGAGTCAAAGGATGCAGAAAGGGAGGAGAGGAGGGTTGAGGAGGCCAGAATCAGGAAGATAGGTTGGAGAAGGTTGAAGCAGAGGGAAGAGATGATGGGGGGAAGAGGAGGAGGAGTAGCGGAGGAGAGAGAGCGAAGGTTGGGACGGCGCCGTACCATCCGAGTGGGGCAGGTGTGGAAGTGTTGGATGAGAGCGAGAGGAAAAGGATACAAGGTAGTGGTCGGAGACTTGGAGGGGAGTTGCAATGAGTATTAGTCGAAGAACAGCATCTAGTAAAGATGAGTCAAGCGTTATTGCCTGCCTTGTGAGTAGGGGGGGAAGGTGAGAGGGTGAGGTCAAAAGAGGAGAGGAGTGGAGAAAGAAGGAGCAGAGAGGAATGGATCGTAAAGGTAGACGTGGGGAGGTTAAAGTCACCCAGAACTGTGAGAGGTGAGCCATCCTCAGGAAAGGAACTTATCAGGGCGTCAAGCTCATTGATGAACTCTCCAAGGAACCTGGAGGGCGATAATGATAAGGATGTTATAGCTTGAAAGGGCTGGTAACTGTGACAGCATGGAATTCAAAAGGAGGCGCTAGACAGATGGGCAGGGGAGAAAGAGAGAATGTCCACTTGGGAGAGATGAGGATCCCAGTGCCACCACCCCGCTGACCAGAAGCTCTCGGGGTGTGGCGAGAACACGTGGGCAGACGGGAGGAGAGGCAGTAGGAGTAGCAGTGTTATCAGTGGTAATCCATGTTTCCTCAGTGCCAAGAAGTCGAGGGACTGGAGGGAAGCATAGGCTGAGATGAACTCTGCCTTGTTGGCCGCAGATGCAGTTCCAGAGGCTGCCTGAGACTGGAACTCCACGTGGGTCGTGCGCGCTGGGACCACCAGGTTAGAGTAGCAGCGGCCACGGCCGGCTGTGAAGCGTTTGTATGGTCTGTGCAGAGAGGAGAGAACAGGGATAGACAGACACATAGTTGACAGGCTACAGAAGAGGCTACGCTAATGCAAAGGAGATTGGAATGACAAGTGGACTACACGTCTCGAATGTTCAGAAAGTTAAGCTTACGTTGCAAAAAATCTTATTGACTAAAATGATATAGTACTGCTGGCTGGTGAAATAGGCTAGCTAGCAGTGGCTGCGTTGTTGACTTTGTTTGAAAGTGTAGCTGGCTAGGTAACCTCTAACTGGCTAGGTAACCTCGACAATTACTCAAGACTACACAATTATCTTGGATACAAAGACGGCTATGTAGCCAGCTAAGATCAAACAAATCAAACTGTTGTACTGTAATGAAATGAAATGTAATACTACCTGTAATACTACCTGTGGAGCAAAGCGGAATGCAACTACTCGCTCCAAACCAAACCGGAAGTGCGTATCGTAGAGGGAGAGGCAATAGAAGTGTTGTTTCTTGTATTATTGTCTTTTGTGTCTTTAGAGGACTGCTTCACCTTAATGTCCCCTTTCCCTTTTCTTCTGTCCTTATTTTGTCCCACTTTGTCCCTTCTTTGTCCCTTCTTCTCTTCTGCCAACTAGACACTCCTTGTTAGCTAGCTATCTTCTTTCAGGAATGTCCCTAGCAACTGCCTAGCAACAGGTAAACAACTTAGCTAGCTAAGAAAACGGTATAATTTTATGAAAAATTGTTACTTTTTCAAAAGCCTTTCTTCTTTGTTTGCTGCTTGTTTGGTCTCCTATTCAGTTTGCAGTTTTCTTTTGATTTTTTTTCGATGTACTTTACTCTAAAAAAAACATTTAAATTTCAATATTTGTAGGAGCTCATCTTTTCAGCTGCTGCTGCTTAATTATATACCATACCAGGCGGTGATGCAACCAGTCAGGATGCTCTCAATGGTGCCGCTGTAGAACCTTTTGAGGATCTGAGGACCCATGCCAAATCTTTTCAGTCTCCTGAGGGGGAATAGGTTTTGTCGTGCCCTCTTCACAACTGTCTTGGTGTGTTTGGACCATGTTAGTTTGTTGGTGATGTGGACACCAAGGAACTTGAAGCTCTCAACCTGCTCCGCTGCAGCCCCATCGATGAGAATGGGGGCGTGCTCGGTCCTCTTTTTCCTGGAGTCCACAATCATCTCCTTTGTCTTGGTCACGTTAAGGGAGAGGTTGTTGTCCTGGTACCACATGGCCAGGTCTCTGACCTCCTCCCTATAGGCTGTCTCGTCGTTGTCGGTGATCAGGCCTACCATTGTTGTGTCATCTGCAAACTTAATGATGGTGTTGGAGTCGTGCCTGGCCGTGCAGTCATGAGTGAACAGGAGTACAGGAGAGGACTGAGCACGCACCCCTGAGGGGCCCCTGCGTTGAGGATCAGCGTGGCAGGTGTGTTGTTACCTACCCTTACCATCTGGTGGCGGGCCGTCAGGAAGTCCAGGATCCAGTTGCAGAGGGAGGTGTTTAGTCCCAGGGTTCTTAGCTTATTGATGAGCTTTGAGGGCACTATGGTGTTGAATGCTGAGCTGTAGTCAATGAATAGCATTCTCACATACTCTAGGTGTTCCTTTTGTCCAGGTGGGAAAGGGCAGTGTGGAGTGCAATAGAGATTGCATCATTTGTGGATCGGTTGGGGCGGTATGCAAATTGGAGTGGGTCTAGGGTTTCTGGGATAATGATGTTGATGTGAGCCATGACCAGTCTTTCAAAGCACTTCATGGCTACAGACGTGAGTGCTACAGGTTGGTAGTCATTTAGACAGGTTACCTTAGTGTTCTTTGGCACAGGCACTATGGTGGTCTGCTTAAAACATGTTGGTATTACAGAGTTGGACAGGGAGAGGTTGAAAATGTCAGTGAAGACACTTGCTAGTTGGTCAGCGCATGCTCGCAGTACACGTCCTGGTAATCCGTCTGGTGAATGTTGACCTGTTTAAAGGTCTTACTCACATCGGCTGCGGAGAGCGTGATCACACAGTCGTCCGGAACAGCTGGTGCTCTCATGCATGTTTCAGTGTTATTTGCCTTGAAGCGAGCATAGAAGTAGTTTAACTCGTCTGGTAGGCTCATGTCACTGGGCAGCTCTCAGCTGTGCATCCCTTTGTAGTCTGTAATGGTTTGCAAGTCCCGCCACATCTGACGAGCGACATCCCCCTCTTGCTATACTCGCAATCCTGTAGTGCTTTCCACAGTTAAGATTTGGTACCAGTTTCGATAGCATTTTAAATTCTCCGCTGCATCTACTATGGGTCCTATCGATAAGAATCACTTATTCCCCACTTCTCTAATAGATAATGCTCTCTCTTACTGGACAAGGAAAGGTATTAAGTGCTTCCAAGACTTCTAGTTTTCCCAACCTGGCCTCTAAATACTCTTTGCCTCCATCTCACTTTTTCCGTTACCTTCAAATTAGGCATTGTATCTCCTCCCAAATTTCTGTCTTCCCAGCTCCACCCCCTTGCCAACCCTGGGATGGCATATTGACTCTATTACCTCGACAGAAAGCAGTCATTTCTCAGATCTGTGTATTTTGTCATTGGACGAACACTCCACCAACAAAATGAAATCTGCTTGGGAACGGGAAATGGGTGTTGAATTTACACAGGAGTGGTGGGATGAGGCGATTAATGAAGTACGTTCCACTACATCTTGTGCTCGTCTTGGTCTCATACAATTTAAGGTTTTACATAGGATGCATTTTTACAAATCCAGATTGTCTACCATCCACATGTAAATGATGAGTGTGATAGATGTCATGTCTGTAACGCCCTGATCTATTTCACCTGTGCTTCTCTCCACCCCATCCAGGTGTCGCCCATCTTCCCCAATTATCCTCTGGGTATTTATACCTGTGTTTTCTGTCTGTCTGTGCCAGTTCATCTTGTTCGTCAAGCTTACCAGCGTTTGTCCTGTCAGCGCCTGTCTTTTCCCAGCCTCTCTTTTTCTTGTCCTCCTGGTTTTTGACCCCTCTGCCTGTCCCTGAGTCTGCCTGCCGTCCTGTACCTTTGCTCCACCTCTGGATTATCAACCCCTGCCTGCCTTGACCTGTCATTTGCCTGCCCCTGTTACAATAAACATTTTTAATTTACACAGTCTGCACTTGGGCCTTACCTTGATACCTGATAGTACGATCTGGCCATGACTGACCCAGCAGACTTGGACCAGCTCCGCAACGCCATCTCCTCCCAAGGAGCCACCATTGGTAGGCATGAATTGCTTCACGGTCTGATGGAAGGGTTCCAGTATTGCTGGGGCAAATCTGTGGGTTGCCTACTTGGCCGCCTACCATGACAGTAACCTCCCAGCCCCTCTGTAACCCAGCTGGTAACAGCTCCGTCACCCGGGTTTCCCGGGAACCTCGCTTAGCTCCCCCGGAGCGCTACGATGGAGATTCCAGAACCTGCTGGGCCTTTCTCTCCCAGTGCTCCCTCATTTTTGAGCAGCAGCTCACTCAGGGATCCCATCTTGCAGCTGAACTCCGGAAGTCCCCGGCATCTATGTCCCAGAGAGGATCCGGGCTTACCCGAGTCCCTCCAAGAGCCTCCAGAGACTTCCGATGCAGGGCTAGGCTGTCTCCAGCCGAAAGCGTACGCAGACTTGAGACCCAGAGTTGTCTGTATTGTGGTACTGCCGGTCATTTTGTGTTTACCTGTCTTATCAAGAGACCTAGCTCATTCGTTGGAGTGAGTACACTGGTGGGTCTGAAAGATCATTGTTATTTTCCCCTTACTCGCCCCCCTCTCCATGTCACCCTGATTTGGGGCGACCAGTCCAAGTCTCTCCAGGTACTCATCGACTATGGGGGGCCGATGTGAGTCTCATGGACGTTACCCTGGCGTCCGAGCTGGGCATCCAGTCCAAGCAAGTTATCCAGTCCAAGCAAGTTTGTCTAAGGTTTACTGATCACTTATTTCTGTTTTTCTATTTTTAATCTGTATTGAGATGTTTGTATATCCCCCCCATATTCTTGATTGTTTATTTGTTGTGAAATCTCTGTAGAATTGGTTTTCTAGGACCGAAGTGAGGTAGGGTAGGGACTAGGGGGGTTGGGTGGATGTGTTGTATGTAGGGAGGGTGGTTGGGATATGGTAAAGTCTTTGTACTTACATTGATGTAAAAATAAAGGATCTCTCTGTACTTTGTTCCGTTCATCTTTGCCTCAACCTGACTAGTCTGCCAGTCCCTACCACTGAAAAACTTCCCCACTGTATGATACTGCCACCACCATGCTTCACCGTAGGGATGGTGCCAGGTTTCGTCCAGACGTGATGCTTGGCATTCAGGCCAAAGAGTTCAATCTTGGTTTCATCAGATCAGAGAATATTTTTCTCATGGTCTGAGAGTCCTTTGGTGCTTTTTGGTAGACTCCAAGCGGGCTGTCATGTGACTTTTACTGAGGAGTGACTTCCGTCTGGCCACTCTACCATAAAGGCCTGTGATTGGTGGAGTTCTGCAGAGATGGTTGTCCTTCTGGGAGGTTCTCCCATCTCCACAGAGGAACTCTAGAGCTATCTCAGTGACCATTGGGTTGTTGGTCACCTCCCTGACCAAGGCCCTTGCAAACTTCTTCCATTTAAGAATGATGGAGGCCACTGTGTTCTTGGTGACCTTCAATACAGCAGAAATGTTTTAGTACCCTTCCCCAGATTTGTGCCTCGACACAATCCTGTCTCGGAGCTCTACGGACAATTCCTTCGACCTCGTGGCTTGGTTTTTGCTCTGACATGCACTGTCAACTGTGGGATCTTCATATGACTTCAACTGATTTTTTTTGGGGGGGGGGGGGGGGTTCATTAGAATAATACCCAGCATGCCTTAACACTGTAAATTTACATTTACGTGTTGGCCATTTAGCAGACGCTATTATCCAGAGTGACTTCAGTTAGTGCATTCAACAAAGGTAGATAAACAACCACATGTAAAAAGTAACAATTAAAACGTTTCTGTAACCGTTACAGAGAATACCGTTGTAGTTAAGTGGACTGTTTGACATTAGTATAGAGTGCACTGCTAGTTTTGGAACTGATTAAAAATCTCACACATGAGCAAGAGGTTAATGTTCCCTACTGAAATCTTGGTGAAATCATTCCAAAGATTTGGTCAGTTCTGAAATGTTACATTTTCTAAGTAGTTTCAACTGTATAGTAAGTTGATATAACTTCACATTTTAAGGCAGCCAGGTTACAAACTTTGGTAAGATAAAACAACAAAAAGTTATGTTTTTTGGACTATCCAATACTTCCTCTCCACTTCATAATTTGTCAAAACAACTTGAGTAGCTTTGTTAGAACAAAAAATCTGTTGAAGCACATTGATTTGACTAAAAGTATCAAGTTCACTCAAGTTATTAAATCCAACTTGTCAGTTCCACTTACTTTACTAGGTTTAGGTAACTTTAGATTGCGTTAACTCAACACAAAATCCAAATTGTACTTAAAAATGTTATGGTAGCCCGGTTATAAACTTTTTTTTATTTGACTTTTTTTTTTTTTAAGTGACATACAGTCAATCTTTGTCATTCCCTCGCAGTGTAATGGGTTCTATTTTTTTTAAATTTATTTAACCTTTATTTAACTCGGCAAGTCAGTTAAGAACAAATTCTTATTTACAATGACGGCCTATGGGTAAATGGCATAGTACGATGATGTAATATATAAAGGGTCTCCTATTGTAACTACTGCAACAGGTCAACTGGAGAGAGGGGTGATGATGTCAATGAATCCAGACAGTGGAAAGACAATAGACACTGGCTGTCTCCTATACAGACCACACCCTGCCGCTAGGATGTTTACTTTGGCTCAGTGCTACATTGTTTGTCCTCCCATTTGTCATGTGTTAGTGATCACAGGATTTTGGGTAGATAAAAAAAATGTATTTAAATCATGTTGTGCATTTTTATGATGACGTATATTAACATAGGCCTATGGTAAACCTACTAAGGTTTCGGCGTTCCATTTCCCTGTGTTCCATTCCACTCTGTTATATCTATTCCACTGTCGTCCAATAGATTCATTTAACTGAGGGGGTAAACTCATGTATCACATACTGTATTAGATGGCTATTCTCCCTCCCTCCTCTCCTGATGTTGCTGCAATCCTATGAATCTCACACATGAAGCCATGGCACCCAATGGGGTTTAAGTCGCTCCTACTTTCTCAGCCAATGAGGTGAGAGGACACTGATCCTGCTAAGGACTTCCAGTCAGCTGCAGCAAGGGCATAGTTTGGTGAACATGCAAGCAGGGAGCGTGTAGTGTGGTGCAGCAAGCTATCTGTCTCTCTCTGTCTCTCTCTATCCCTACACCTCCCTCTCTCCCTGTCAGATATCCTTATCATCACACACATTGGGTACATGTGACCACAGGACACAATGACACACACGAACAGTCCAGTCACACCATTTACAAGAAGGTCATGAGCAGTAGCGATGCTTGCTGTAATGTGAGGCACTTGAGATGAAGAGATTTGGTTTAAATGTATCCCTCAAAATATGTGTAATGAATTTAATGGGAACGGGACATGTGACAGAAATGGCCAACCTCTGTATGGCACAAATCACTACTAGACCAGTGTTTCCCAACTCGATTACCCTCAACAGTACACATTTTTGTTGTAGCCCCAGACAAGCACACCTGATTCAACTTGTAATCTAATCAAGCCTTCCATGAGTTGAATCAGGTGAGTTTGTCCAGTGTTACAACGATCATGTGTTGTGTTGGGAGTACTCCAGGACTGGAGTTAGGAAACACTGTACTACACACACTCACATAGACATTACTGTATGTAGCCAAGCAAACGCTCAACCCTGTGCTATCTAGTGTTTGTATGTTGGAAAATTACTGGGCTGACTCCTTATGCTGTTTACCCAGCAACATTATCAGTGATGACCTTGTGCCACTGACATGCACTGCAGTTGCTTAGTGACAGGCCATCATACGTGTAATGGATTGGCACTGCAGTGAATGTGTAGACTTAACTAGACTTTGCATCCTATGTGCGCTCATTTATCAGAGTAGAACCAATTAGATTCAAGACCAATAGTGGTGACCAGGTGTAGGCCTATAACAAACTCAGCTATAAATTGTGCATAATAACAGAACTCTGGTTTTTAGTTATTATTACTGTCAATGCTGTATTCGTATGCCATGTCAAGTATTGGGTTGAGTGCCAATGTTTACACATCATTTGATTTTCAAGGGTACTACTCTTGACCTCACTGTGTCACAACCACATTATAATTAAGCAATAAGGCCTGAGGGAATGTGGTATATTGCCAATATACTACGTCTAGGGGTTGTTCTTATGCACGACACAACACAGAGTGCCTGGATACAGCCCTTAGCCGTGGTATATTGGCCATATACCACAAACCCCTGAGATGCCTTCTTGGTATTATAAACTGGTTACCAACGTAATTAGAACAGTAATAGTACTTTGTCATACCCATGGTATACATTCTGATATACCACAGCTTTCAACCAATCAGCATTCAGGGCTCTAACTACCCGGTTTGTAATCCCTGACCAATCAGATACATAGATAATTAGAAGGAGCTAGCATGTGACCAATCACACTCCTAAATGCTTTTGAACAATGACGGGATTCAATTAATCTGGCCTGGGCGCTGGGGTAAGCGTGTTTTGCAAAGGGTGAAAGTTGATTGCATTCGTTTTGGAATCGGGCTGCCTCCAGGCATGAGCCAGGTGCCTTAAAACAAAAGTCAAATAATTAAAGGGATACTTCGGAATTTTGGCAATGATGAACTTGTGGATACGTCTCTGTGTCCAGTATGAAGGATGTTGGAGGTTGTTTTGTGAGCCAATGCTAACTAGCATTAGTACAATGACTGGAAGTCTAGCAGATAGACTGGTAGACTTCCAGTCATTGCGCAAATGCTAGTTAGCAATTGCGCTATAGCTAGTTAGCAACTTCCTTCAAACTGCACGCAAAGACATTAAAATGGTATCCACAAATTCATCTAAATCTGGGGAAGTAGGTAAAGGGCCTCATTGCCAAAATCCCGAAGTATCCCTTTGGAGTAATGAGCAGGATTCTGTGTTATCACATGCAAAAGTGATTGCTTTTGATTAAAACACTTTATCTGCCTTCCCAATGAAAACTAATTTGAAAATTCAAACATATATTTTATGGAAAAGAGATGTATGTTTCTGGATGATGCACCATGCTGACTCGTTGACAACATGACGAGATTACTGTTCAATTTGAGAAGGGGACTCCTCCTTCACAGCTTTTGCCCATTCACGTAACGGGCCATAGACCGGTGCTCCAGGGCTCAGCATAATCCAATCCGTACAATGATAGCCATTGTTCCTTCTAATAAAGGACACGAGTCAAAACTGACCCTTCAAAACACAATATAAACAGACGTGATAAACAGACGTGATTTCATTTGTTCTCTAACTGTGCATGGTTAATATCGATGTTTTCAATGTAATAAAGGACAATTATTTTTGCATTCACACTTTGGACAACTGATCTCTTTCTTGGACACAGTCCCTGAATGTGTATCACACAACTATATATATCATCACGTGTGATGTTCTTAAGTTAATAAGAAAAACAGTAGTCACATGATACACCTCAAGTTTTACCTCAAGTTTCCCAAACAATAGCTCATTGTTTGCTATTAACCTTCATACTAAACATGACAAAGGCCCATGAGGCCATGGCCTCACTACATAGGGAACACGGTGTAATTTCGGCTACACAAGACGGTGTAATTTCGGCGTGCTCAGACCACCCCTTAAATCGACCCAGCTTTTGTGACACAGGAACACAGGCTACTGTTTCAGAGTGACCTCCACAAACCCACACAAGGGCAGAAACACAATGGAGTGGACACACACACACACACACACACTTCTGCATGACCGCACACACGTTCACACATGCGCACACACAGAGGAGAAAGGACGTTGATATGAACTGTTTCCTGTGCTGTGGTCAGATGTGGTGCTGTCAAATCATGAAGAGACAACAATAAGTGCCTGATAGAAAATAGTTCCAATATCACCAGGGCAGGCTTAGACTATTTCCAATATCTTGTTTTTCAAATGTTTTTCCAAAGTGCTACCTTATAGTAGTAGTCTTCAGTTCCGCATTGGGTCTTCAGTTTTATCTTCAGTTGCAGTATTAAAATAACATGGAAGATAGAAGTGGAAAAACATTGGCAGGCCTGTCTCTCTGGGGATTGGGAGAACTGCCACTGATGGGCTGCAGCTGTCACCACCTCAGTAGTCCACAGTGATGTATATTAGGGACCAGGGTAAAAATAGCAAACCGAGCTTGTCCCCCTCAGCAGCTATTCTTTTAGAGTTTATGCACCAAGATGATGTTAATTTGAGGAAATGTTTGTTTATTCTATTTTACTGAGCCATTACGTTATGTTCTTATATTTTGTTATGTATACTGTACATACGACTAATCCAACTTGAATGGATAGCTAGTTATCTAGCAGCATACCACCCTGCATACCACTGTTGGCTTGCTTCTGAAGCTAAGCAGGGTCGGTCCTGGTCAGTCCCTGGATGGGAGACCAGATGCTGCTGGAAGTGGTGTTGGAGGGCCAGTAGGAGGCACTCTTTTCTCTGGTCTAAAAAAAAATATCCCAATGCCCCAGGGCAGTGATTGGGGACACTGCCCCGTGTAGAGTGCTGTCTTTCGGATGGGACGTTAAACGGGTGTCCTGACTCTCTGAGGTCATTAAAGATCCCATGGCACTTATCGTAAGAGTAGGGGTGTTAACCCTGGTGTCCTGGCTAAATTCCCAATCTGGCCCTCAAACCATCATGGTCACCTAATAATCCCCAGTTTATAATTGGCTCATTCATCCCCCTCCTCTCCCCTGTAACTATTCCCCAGGTCGTTGCTGCAAATGAGAACGTGTTCTCAGTCAACTTACCTGGTAAAATAAAATAAAAATCTATAGCAGTACTGAGCATCTCTGGAATGTTATGTTGCTTGAGGTGGTGGTTAGACTTTCTATGTACTTCCCAGGACTAATGGATGAAACAAAAAGTGTAGACATGATACATTAGGCTACATAACACTACAAGTAATATAGATAAGAAATGACAAAATTACTGACTGAATGAATAAATCATACCATGATATCAATATCTGTAGACATTTCCGAATTTCACATTTCTGAAATGCTCAGCAACCCCCCCCCCCCCTTGAAATAAACCATGTTTTTTTCAAACAGCAGTAGCAGCAGAGAACATCTGAGTCATTACCTTTTGAAAGCACACAATGGTTACCAGGTTATACAGAGGTCACCAAGGGGTCACAGAGAAATGGGAATCCATATCCCATGACCACCCCCCCCAACCTCAGCAGACCTGAGCTCCAGGTACACAAACACAACCCACATTTCATTTCCTGGAAACATCGCTTCTATTGTGTGTCTGCTGCTTTCAGGGAAGGGAAATGTGAAAACCCCATTATTAGGAGCAACCAAATGGATTATAATGACATGGTTACTGAGTCACAATTCCGTCCTATTAACATTGGGAGGCCATCGATGTGATGCCTCTTGGGTTCATTGTGCTGCATGCGAGATTCACTAGTCCATTAGATTCCCCAGAGCCTTTGGCAGTTCTGCTCACCTCCTAGCCCTGCACCCAAATCACATACTATCAATACTCCTTGCTCAGGCCTCCATTTTACAAGACAGAATGACGCAGGCAACTTTGTTGTTCTGATAGGATGCATTTTTTATAAATGGGGTGATCCCCTAACAAGAGACAGTCATCAGATAAGTGCATCACTAGGGACAATAATTGTGTTTAACAAAGGAATAGGGTGCCATTCTGACAAACGCTGTACATAGTATATAGCTCCCTCTAGTGTTCATGTAGAGAACAGAAACAAATCCTGCACCTGTTTCTTTTTCTGAGGGTATAGAGCCCCACAGAGGTGTCATAAAACCTACAAATCCTAGCGGTCAAACTAGGAAATGGTTCCAATACTTTTTCTACCATTCATTTTTCCCTTAGCCCTTATTTTAAGTGTTTCTAAAATTCCCTGTGTTTCATCCTGTAGGCTTACCCTAGCGTGGTTTTGATAACCATGTACAGTAAACGTCTCCCGGACAAGGTTACTTTTATCAATATTTTCAGCTTTTTTTACTCAGATCCAAAAATGCTAATTAGCATCAAAGTAGACATCATGCAAGACTACAAATCCCTGCACGTAATCTCTAGCCGACACCTTTGCTAACAGGTATTGTGTCAATTTAAAACGTGCACAAGACAATTCACAGAATTGTCCATTTAAAGAAATGTAGCCAATTTATTAATTACTACATTCAGCTAACATTATAGTAAATCCAGCGATGCTTACCTTTGCCTCAATTCTGCAGTCTCGTCCAGATCATGGCATTTATAGTTCTTTATGATAGCAACATTAGCATTTCATTTTGGGGGGGTAAATAAAGGTGAATATATTGACAAGTCACCTTCTCCTAGAGAGGTTTACAGGGCTGTTCTTATGCATGACGCATTTCGGAGTGCCTGGACACAGCCCTTAGCCGTGGTATATCAGCCATATACCATAAACCAGAGGTGCCTTATTGCTATTATAAACTGGTTACCAGCGTACTGCTCTAATTACGCTGGTAACCCATTTATAATAACAATAAAGCACTTTGGGGGTTTGTGATATTGCTAATACCACGGCTAAGGGTTGTCGTATCCTTAGCCGTGGTATATTGGCCATATACCACACCCCCTTGTGCCTTATTGCTTAAGTACCCCAATACCCAAATTATTTTAATTGCAGTGGAAAACTTCCAAGAAATTAAAACCGGACATGTTTTAGAGGGAATCATTTATTTAAATAATTATATATCATTTCCACATAACTAATGACATGATTCAATAAAACCAGATCATGTTTCTACAGTACATATATTCTCCTAAACCTCAGTGCAGAGGGGGAACAAACATGGATCCCTCCCTTCCGGTCTCTCTTTCCCTTAAATATACATGGAAGGAACAGCCCTGTGCCTGGAGAGGAGCTGCTTTAGGAACATAAATATAGAAAACAGAGCTGTGTGCTGCAGCCAGGGTGGTGAGGTGTGAGTTGAGAGGGGGTCCCGGAGATGTAGTGAAGGGGTTGGAGTGTAGGTGGGCTTTTGTTAATTTTTTTACTCAGTGAGCCCCAGCTTCTTCTTGAGGGACTCTGGCATCTCGGGGGGAGGGGGACGGGGCAGGCGGAAGTAGACCTTCACGGAGTCGTAGATGAACCACTGCAGGGCGGTCAGGGTACCGATCATGATGATACGGGCAACCAGGCCCTTCCACACACCTTAGAGGGGGAGAGAATGGGAGAAGGGATGTTTAGGGGAGGTGTATAAATAAATTACATCTGCTTTGTTGTTTCTTTGAGCGGGCCAAACACCCAATGTTGGACAGTTATATATGCAAGAAAAAAAAGAAAATAAATTCAGTAGACTGACTATACAGCAACAGCACAGGAGCGCCCTCCAGAGGTTGATCTAAGGAGCGTGTTGTTGGAATTGGGACATTAAATAAATCACACCCACCTACCCCCCTCTCCCAGTAATCTAAGAGGGTTTGATTGGATAAAGTAACCTGAGGTACCAAATCAGTTTCACGAATCACTTTAGTGATAACTTTGAGGAAGGATGCATTTCCTAAGACAAGCCCTACGGTTGTCCACTCACCTTTAGGTCCGAGCTTCTTGAGCACTTGGGCGGCAGTGCTGCCACTCTCCTTGTTCAGTACAGACACCACTGAGTCCGCTGGGTGGGACACGATGGCACAGAACACACCAGCTGCAGGGGACAGACAAATGCTCAGCACACAATCCTATATAGGCCCACTATATACCACCAAACAGAAGCCTGGGTCATCTTTACTAGTCACCAAATGGAAGAAAATTGATTGAAACAGGGAGGGACAACTACCTGTACATGCGCAATAAGAAATGCTTGTTTTCATTTTCTGTTGCAAAACATTTTGCTATGGTGTGCACTAATGTATACGACCCAGGTTTCTCTGGGTAGAAGTTGCAATTGGGCACAGATTTAGGATCATATTACACTTCCCCCAATCCTAACCTTAGTTATTACAAGGACAACACAAACCGGACTCTAGGTGAGCTACTAGACCTAGGGCCACCTTCATCCTATTTCCTGTGGTACTAATACTCACCGATGTAGCCGGCAGTGAAGGTGACAATCAGTTGTTCGCCCTTTGTGCACTCAGCGCGGGGTTTGGGCACCACATGTTTGTAGAGCAGCTCCACGGTCCTCTCAAAGCAGGCAAACTTCATCATGGTGTAGGGGATCTGCCTCATCCACAGGGGAACCACACCCTTGTAAAACCTGAGAGAAAGGGGGGGGGGGGAGAGAAAACACAAGGAAGAATGTCAGTTCCACGCAGGCAGATCAGAGTTCTCCTTCCTTCTGATCAGAAACCATAGGTGAAAGCAATATGGTGGTCACTAACAAGGCACTGACTTTCACCAGACAAGAGTGTAAAGAAGATGAACAAACTGTTAGACTATCCCAGCGCAAACCTGGAAAATAACATTAGGGCCTAGGTGATTGTCCATCCCCCAGCATAGCTGCACTGGTAGGGTCCCGCCAGTAGAACTGAGGGTTGCCAGTGCAGCAGAGGTGCTGGGAGGCAGGTAGACTGCTCTCACACGCCAATGACTCAAGCACCTCCAACTGTACAGCCAAAAAGCTGTTGAGGGCTTCCAAGCCGGAGCACTCAGAGACAACAGCACCAGCACAGGACTGCCCTCCAGAGGTGGATCTAAGGAGCGTGTTTGTTTGGTAACCTCACAAATCAGCTATGCAGAGCAAGAATTACTTTTGTAGGCTTATGTTCCATACCAGCCAAGAAACACCCAATTAATGTAATCAAGGCTACAAGTTGTATCAGATTTGTTTCACCTAGTGTAGGAGCAAAAGCATACACACGTCATAACTGTCCATGACCAGGGTTGAATACTTTTACGGGTTATACAGTCTCCAAAACAAATAGACCACCACAAACACAAAATCTACTCACGCCCATACTCCCTCCTCTGCGAACATCTTGGGAGCACACTGTCTGAGGTTGTTGGCGTAGCCAGGGCAAGTCTGGATACGCACTTTACACGCCTCCATGGGGGCCAGGGCAATATCAGCGAAGAACTCTGCACTGGCAGACGCAGCCAGGTACAGGGATGTCCTCCACAGGTAGGTGTTCTCCTGTTAGATGAGAGGGGGCGATGTCAGATGTGGTCCTGTGTGGGCTAGCAAGACCAATGTCATGGGTTCAAAGTCACGCAGGGTTTAGTAAATGTAAGCGCTCATTGTACTGTACTTGGATAAAAGCGCCTGCTAACTAGCATGTCATTTATGATTTTTGGTGGGTGAACGAGTCCCTTTAAAACACTGTAAACCAGGGAATCCAAACGTGTTAGTTTCTACCCCTGACTGACCTCTCCAAGCATGTCGCTGTAGAAGATCTTGAACATCTCATAGAAGCCAAACTTGCAGAGACCCTGCATGGAGTAGCCGATGAAGGTAGGGGCCCAGCCCTTAGCCAGCCCTCGGGCTCCATCCTCCTTCAGTGTGAGGGAGAAGCCTTTGCCAATGCTCTTGTACTTGTCAGGGTCCACCTAAGGAAGAAAAACCAATTGATTAGTAGAGAGTCAAAGGAACAATGGGGGTAGACTAGATTAGAGCCCTACAGGCTGAAATCTAGGTCATTTTAGCTAAGGTTTCAAGGCCATGTTAATTTAAAAAAATAACTACCGGTAGCTAGGTTTCAGGTTGTGAACTAGGGGGTTATCCAGATTAACATTACTACTTACAGCTAGTGATTTATCTAATGTCTGCTAATCTACAGGAATCTTCCACCCAATCACAAATCTAGTTTTCCCACCCAATTTTGTCTTCATCTATTCAAGTGCATAGGAATTAAGAGTACATTTGGACTGCAAGGTCTTGACGGATTGTAAGGCCACAATTGTTGAACAACCCCTCAGACAATAAAGTTGAAACTAACTTCTTAGGGGTAGATTTGGGATTGGACACCTTTCCTTACAGGAGCTATGGAGGCCTTCACACAGCAGACAGCTACAGGGGGTACCACAAACCTGGATGCGGCACTTGACAAGGTCGAGGGGTACAACAGCYGTGTGTGTGAGGCCGCAGCTCAGGATACCCCCAAAGCCACACAGGGCATAATACTTTGTTGAGCCAAACTCACAGCTCACATCTGCAGAGTCTACAGCAAAAAACACAACAATACATACCCAACATGCAGTCACGACACATGCAACACAGGACAATAATCACCAACAAACATGCCACCATTACATTATAACACACCAGGGAATTAACCAGTTAAAATTTCAAACACTTGTGAATCAGGGTTCAGGTAAATTCCATTTAAATTCAGGAAGTAAACTGACATTCCAATTGACCTCAATGCTTCTCTATGATACATTTTTAAAATTTGAATTAGTTTACAGTGTACTTCCTGAATTGAAACTGACCTCAAACCTGCTTGTGATTTTAAATGGATTATTATATACCCAGGATTTATTTTACTCATTTGATGAAATAATCATAACACAGGGTTAAAAATCTGTAATAAAAAATAAAAGTTGAATTCTAACTTGACTCGAAAATGATTGTTGAAGCATGAGCTGTATAGTTAGCTAAAATACATATAGCATGCATAAATATATGAATCGTTTATACTTTAGTCAATTTAAAGCTGGGAATAATTCCATTGAGGTGTAAATTACTTGGGCCTCTGGACCTAGTTAATAAAGCTATAGGCTAAATTCCAGCAATGCATAGCTGCACTTTGACCATGTTATAAATAGCAGGGTGAACAATCTGAAAACATTTCCCCATTGTCACTCCTGACCTTTCAGTGACCTGCAAGTCCTTCAGCTTTGGATTGAGAAGGGGAATGGTAGCAGGCAGGGAGGTTCAGGAACACTGGTGATTGTGAATCACACACTTACCATGCTATGTGGGTCATTCGAAAACATATATTTTTTTTAAATCAGGTGATCAAGTGGGATAAAACGTGAGGAACAACAATGACAAAGATTCCACCACAACTGCACAAAACCGGGCTGCTTGATACATCCATTCTCCCATGCAAATTAATGCATTTCAGACAACAAAAACATGTGGCACCAGGCCACAGGGTTAGACAGACCTGCATTCTGCATTTGACCAGATCGAGGGGCACTAGGGCAGCATGTGTGGTGCCACAGCTGATGATGCCACCAAACCCACAGAGGAGTAAATACTTCCGTGAGCCGAACTCACAGCTGTCTCCCTCTGAAGAAAGAGCCAGGCAATACTTTCAAAATGGGGACTTGATGTTGTTCATTAGAAAAGTGGTAATAAGTAAGAGCAAACTGCATCTTCACTAGGCTGAAGGGAAAATGCAAGTGGAGCTTAATTGTGTGTCCTGTCCTATGTAGTCTGCATAGGCCTATGTCACAGGTGCAAAGAGCCATGCACACGTGGAACACTTACTTCCTGTGAGGGCAGACTGTGAGGGCGCTGTACTAGCAGAGCAGACTAGCTGTATAACTAATCAACCAACCAGCAGTGTTTAGGCTATAAAGAGGACACTGGCCAGCAAGCTCTAAAACTATCCAAAAGCCTGACCCAAATATGGTGGATCAATAATAGCTAATGTCACCTTTAGAACTAGGCTGGCTAAACCGTAAAAACTAAAAATATTCCATAGAACATTTTCAAGCAACAATGAAAAACAGCAATAATATTGCAATGGTCAGAATATAACTGGTGGGTGGTTGAAGGCCATGCTTTTACAAAAAGGATAGCATTTCAAGTGATCCTAAATCTAGACAAAACTTGTCAAACTTATTCGAATTGAGAACCAATTAAATGCACCCGTCTAGGGGTCAGACGCATATCATTAGCTGGTTGGTGTGCTAGAAAGCAATACACAGACATTCGCCTAACTACTACTTTGCCCTTTTGAGTCAGGGGCCTCACCTTAGTTTTAAACAGCGATTGAGGGAAGACATGAATTCAGTTCAGATACCTGCGGCATATTTCAAAGTTTACATTTGCCCTTCCATGTCCTCCATAGACAAGGCCTAGCTTGTCTTTGACATTCCACATTTAATGACCGTGGCTAGATAGCGTTACAAGTTTGACCAACACACAAGTCGTATCTATTGAATAACACATGTTGATATCTATTAAATAACACCTTAATAAAATTGGTATCTCGTCTCATCATCATTGATTCAGTTGGCTGCGTACTTGCTCGCTAGCTAGCTACTTGCTAACTGTACTTGTTAGCATGCAGAACATAGGTTTACCAGCGATTGCTGCGGCAGCGAGGTTGCGGCTCTGTCCATTTACAGGGAGGCTCTGTTTGGGCTCCTCGGTTTCTTGGAGGGAGAAGAGCGGGGCGTTGAAGGGATTAGCCCGAGACAACTGCGTTAGTGTGGTCGGATACATGATGTCCAAAACCGGGCTGTAGAATGAAAGCGAATGTTAGCAAGCTAGCTCACTACCTTGCTATAGAAACACGATCAGCAGTAAGACAACTCAGCTGACACTAAGAGCAGGCTTGGAATGTCACGTGAGTATATAACTATAGTTTGACATCCAGATAACATGGAATGGAAATGCAAACCGTATTCCATCATGTTATTGTTGGTGTTAGCTAACGAGCTATTCCGGTCTCTGGCTAGTTAGCTAAATTACGTTAACTAGCTCAATTATTTAGCAAGCTCACTACTACTAGCTGGTGAGCAACTGATTAGCTAACTTTCCCAAGGTGGAACAGTTGCACAAGTCAAGCTAGCAACATTAAACGTCCTAAACACAGCATTACAGTAAAGACAAGCCTTAATATTCCCTTCCACTGTAACATTGTAAATTCGAATTATGTTAATATTTCATAGTACTCCACTCACTCTCTCCGTGTCTTAAAATGGCGCCTCCGCTCTACTGCAACCGGCGGCTCACTGGGGCCGAACGACCTCGCGATAAAATAATTTGTCCTTCCCTGACGTCACGGAAAAAAGTGGGAGAGTCCTTCTGCGTTCTGTTCTATCGGGGGAGATATATGGAATGAGAGTGCGATCAATCAAAATGCGGGGTCCAATCACGAAACAGGACTTTCCTAGGCCTTCAGCGCTATCGTAGAAGTACAATGCTAGAATGCTCTTTAAATTTGGTTTTAGAAGTGACAGTGCAACCAACCACATGGAAGACTAAACAGTTGATACATGATGGAGTGCTGTGTGTGTCAGATAAAGACAGGGAGTGAGGGGAAAAGAGAGAGGTAATGTAAACATATGTTTCCCAGGCCAATAAAGTCCTTTGAATTGAATTGAGAGGGGGGGAGAGGCAGAGAGAGAGCTTGTGGGAGAGAGCTTGTGGGAGAGAGCGAGAGAGGTGAGAGTAAGTAGATTACTATGCCTTGGCAGTCTATTCTTGTCCATGGTATTAATCTAGGCCTGTGGAGCAGGGCAGTCTTCCATCCCTGCTCGTCAACAGTGTCAGGGCAGTCTTGACTTTTGCCGCATTCACGTGCTAGTCGGAACTAGGAAAATGGTTATAGTTATACACATATAATCCTGACATTTCTATTGAACCAGTAGGTTACTCACCTGCACATACTCTGACTCCTTTTAGAAGCAAGAGTTATTTTATACCTCCAGCCAATCGCAATCACTCCATCGAGACATATTGCAGACTTGTTGAAAAAGATGTTGCTCATCTCCTTAAGAACAAACAGGAGTCCAAATCTTTCCATAATTTACCTAAGGATGAAAAACAAGCTTTGCTTGATTCACAATCCGATACGTCAGCCCTTATTCGTCCTGCTGATAAGGGTGGGTCGGTTGTACTCATGGATAGGACAGATTATGTAAATGAGTGTCATAGACAACTACTTGACAACACCTTTTACAAGAAACTCAGAAGTGACCCCACTTCCCCATTTCAGAATACCATCTTTACTGTCCTAGATGGGTATTTAAGTTCTTGTCAGATAACCAAAAAAGAACATGACTTTTTGGCTATTCAACACCCTAAAATTGCCACTTTCTATACTTTTGTAGCGGACATAGATGCACTATCTAGATCACTCGCAGAACAGCTCCTCTCCTTTGTAAAGGACACCAGCAGTATGATCTCTATCATTGAATCTCTTGATCCTCTCCCTGAGAATACCGTGTTAGTTACTTTTGATGTTGAGTCGTTATACACAAATATTCCACACGAGGGCGGTATTGAAGCTATGGAACATTTTCTTCTGCAACGTGACCCTAACGAACTACCTTCCAGTGCATCATGCATTATAACATTGGCTGAAATAGTACTCACACATAACTATTTCATGTTTTCTTTATTTTTCTATATTCAGACGAAGGGTACTGCTATGGGATCCCCCATGGCTCCTAACTATGCTAATTTGTATGTGTGTTACATGGAGAAAATCTATTTTCAATCCTCTCAAAAATGTTTTCTTGCCGAACATCATTATTTGGAAACGGTATATTGATGATATTTCTGTTCTATGGAGGGGTGATGCAAAACAGCTCCAGGCGTTCCATGCTTTTCTTAACTCCTGTTCTGAACATTTGAGATTTACTATGCAATCTGATACACGTCAAATCAGTTTTCTTGATCTTCTGACCTTGTGTGAAAATAATGTTCTAAACACTGATCTTTACAGGAAACCTACTGATCGTAACAGTTTGTTGAGGACTGACAGTTGTCACCCACTTCCCTTGAAAAATAGTTTGCCCTACAGGCAATTCTGTCGAATCAAAAGAATTTGCAAAAAACATTCAGATTTCGACAGAAATATGGCTGAGACGCAAAGTAAATTCAAGGAGAGGGGGTATAAAAATTATCAGATTAATATTGCCATTGAGAAAATTTAAAACAAAAAGAGACATGACCTTTTTCAAGGTAAGTCTCGGAAAAAGACGCATTCTTGCGTTCTAACTACCCGCTATTCTACGTGCTCTGAACAAATTAAGGGAATTGTTCACAAACATTGGCACATTCTACAATTGATAGTCATAGACATTCTACGATGATAGTCTCGGTAATGTGTTTTCTGACCTTCCCTTGGTCGTATTCTCGCGGGGCAGAAATCTGAGACCAATTGGTACACTCTGATTTACCACTCCAAGATATTCCTGAACAACCTCTATTTGCGCCCCTACTGGATGGAAATTAAAAGTGTAATGGCTGTGCTCAATGCAATGGCACTTATAAATGTAGATCCTTCAAACACCCACAAACAGGGAAACAGATCCCAATCAAAGGTGTTATCACGTGCTCCACTAAGTCTGTTATTTATCTTATAACTTGTCCTTGTGGTAAAAATGATGTGGGTAAAACAAAGCGCGAATTAAAAGTACTGAAGCCATTCTTGTGATTATCGTGACTTTGCCATTGTAATTGTATGTAAGCGTGTGTAGTCTAAAATGAATCTATGATCGTATGATATCCATTTGTTTTTTTGTATGCTGTTCTTTTTATGCCATTTTAATATTTGATAATTAACCAATGATATTAGGCCACACTTGGCCATGATTACAGACACCTGTCTTTTGACACTATATAAACGAGTCATACCGCAGTGTTTGAATCCTACCCTGATGAAGACAGCTTGGCTGTCGAAACGTTGGACATTACATTTTTGCATCTGAGCTCCTAGAGTGTGCGGCTCTCCTTTATTTTATAGTTATACACATACCACGTTCAACCAGTTAGCAAGTCAGAAATATCAGAATGTCCTAGTTCCGAGTAGCATGTGAAGCTCTTATCAAGTGGACCTCTGAATGATTGGACCAGTTTAATAAATATCAAATCAGAGAGCAGAAACCACAGAGAATGCCTTCATGTCTCTACTACAACCTATATTTAACAATTATTTGGCAATGGGCAGTCAGTAGGCAGCTCAACCCTGCTTCTGGCTGACTGTGTGTAGGTGTCTGTGTGAAGTTAAAATTAGCATCAGGGTCCTATATGAGTGCAATAGGTGAAACTATTACTGATTTCCACTCTGGGCTAAGTAGAGGGTATTCAGTGGGGCCTGTATTTTATCATTGACACCATTACAAAACAAAATTTGCCATCAGAGTGCAGTAGAATTGCAGTACAGTATGTTGCAAATAACACTATGTCCAAAATAACACCTTTTTTTACTGCAGTAATTTTGCAGTGTAACTGCTATTACAGTGCAGTATAACTGCAGTTCAACTGCAGTACACTGCTGTTATTCTGCAATTACTGCGTCCAAAATACCACAGTCGACTGCAGTTACTGCACTTTCACTGCAGTTTCAAAACTGCAATCTTTTTTTGTAAGGGCAGGCTCAGCTCCCTCTCTGCAGCTAGAAAGTACTGTAGCTATTTTGGAAAGGCTGCTCCAAGGAGTGCCTCAAGGCTCCATCCTCGAACCTCTGCTTTTCATTATCTACATGCTTCCCCTGAGCCCGATCATCCGCCGCTATAGTCTCAACATCCACTGCTATGCGGATAACTCCCAGATTTACATCCACACCAAACCCACCTCTCATCTCTGTACCCCGTCTCTGATCAAATATCAAGGATATGAAAACTGGATGACATCCAATCTACTCAAACTCAACAGTAATAAAACAGGTCATGCTGTTGGCTCCCAAGGCTCTCCTCAAGAAAGTGGGAGACCTCGTAATGTCCATCAAGGGCTGTTCCATCTGCCCGTCATCTGTGGTCAGAAACCTGGGTGTCATCCTGGTCCCACTCTCTCCTTTGAGACCCACATAAAATATATCACCAAATCTGGCTTCTTCCACCATCACTTGGTACATCACGTTTGGACTAGAGGTCTTCTCGGGTCCAAAACTGTGGACCCGTTCGGGCCCGATAATTTTTTTAAGGGGGGGCCCGAACACGAATGAACCCGCGGACAAACAGACCTTAATATGTTGGCTAGGCCTTCTATAAGTCAATAAATTCCCCTTATTGGTGTAAAATAAATATCTTACAGGCTATGCAGAGCTGTGGTTACATACATTGTATTTGGAAACTTCAGACCCTTTGACTTTTCCCACATTTTTTGTTACGTTACAGCATTATTCTGAAATGTATTAAATAGTTTTTTTCCCCCTCATCATTCTAAACACAGTACCCCATAATGACAAAGCAAAGAACAGGTTTTTAGAAATGTATGCAAATGTATAAAATAAAAAAAACGGAAATATTGCATTTACATAAGTATTCAGACCCTTTACTCAAAACTTTGTTGAAGCACCTTTGGCAGCGATTACAGCCTCAAGTTTTCTTGGGTATGACGCTACAAGCTTGGCACACCTGTATTTGAGGAGTTTCTCCCATTCTTCTCTGCAGATCCTCTCAATCTCTGTCAGATTGGATGGAGAGCATCGCTGCAAAGCTATTTTCAGGTCTCTCCAGAGATGTTCGATCGGGTTCAAGTTCGAGCTATGGCTGGGCCACTCAAGGACAATCAGAGACTTGTCCCAAAGCCAGTCCTACATTGTCTCGGCTGTGTGCTTAGGGTCCTTGTCCTGTTGGAAGGTGAACCTTCGCCCCAGTCTGAGGCCCCGATTGCCCTGGAGCAGATTTTCATCAAGGATCTCTCTGTACTTTGCTCCGTTCATCCTTTCTTGATCCTGACTAGTCTCTCAGTTTGTGCTGCTGAAAAACATCCCCACAGCATGATGCTGCCACCACCATGCTTCACCTTACGGATAGTGCAACGTTTCCTCCAGACGCATTTAGGCCAAAGAGTTCAATCTTGTTTCATCAGACCAGAGAATCTTGTTTCTCATGGTCTGAGAGTTCATTAGGCGCCTTTTGGCAAACTCCAAGCGGGCTGTCATGTGCCTTTTCCTGAGGAGTGGCTTCCGTCTGGCCACTCTACCATAAAGGCTTGATTGGTGGAGTGCTGCAGAGATGGTTGTCCTTCTGGAAGGTTCTCCCATCTCCACAGAGGAACTCTGGAAGAGTGACCATCGGGTTGTTGGTCACCTCCCTGACCAAGGCCCTTCTCCCCCGATTGCTCAGTTTTGGCTGGGCGGCCATACTTCTTCCATTTAAGAACGATGGAGGCCACTGTGTTCTTGGGGACCTTCAATGCTGCAGAAATGTTTTGGTACCCTTCCCCAGACCTGTGTCTCAACACAATCCTCTCTCGGAGCTCTACGGACAATTCCTTCGACCTCATGGCTTGGATTTTGCTCTGACATGCTCTGTCACCTGTGGGACCTTATATAGACAGGTGTGTGCCTTTTCAAATCATGTCCAATCAATTGAATTTACCACAGGTGGACTCCAATCAAGTTGTAGAAACATCTTAAGGATGATCAATGGAAACAGGATGTCTCTGAGCTCAATTTCGAGTTTCATAGCAAAGGGTCTGAATACTTTTGTAAATAAGTTTTCTGTTTTTGCCTTGTCATTACGTGTGTAGATTGATGAGGAAAAACATACATTTAATCAATTTTAGAATAAGACTGTAAGGTAACAAAATGCTGAAAAAGTCAAGGGGTTTGAATACTTTATGAATTCACCGATGACAATCAAACAGGACCCGACCCGAACCCAAGGAAAAAGTGAGAATTTCAGGTTCGGGTGGACTACTGCGGCTCCAGTATGTCCAGAACTCCGCTACCAGGGTCTTCTCACACACCAAACCCTCAGAACACATCACCCCCACTTTGCACTACCATCACTGGCTCCCAGTCAAATGATGCATTACCTGCAAGATCTTACTCCTCACCTACAAGGCCCTCCATAGCCTTGCCCCCTCATACCTCTCCAACCTCCTCCGCTCCCCTGACACAGGACTACTCACCATCCCCAAAACAAAGATTGGGGGACCAGGCATTCAGTATCACAGCTCCCCAAATTCTGGAACTCTCTCCCCCCCAGCCACCCACAACTCTGACTCCACCACCTTCAAAAGCAGACTAAAATTCCACCTATTCAGTCTGGCTTTCCCCTCAGTTTAACCCAAGCTTAAAATAAGTAGCTTATATTTTAATTAGGGTTTTACAGAGAAAGCTACTTTTATTCTTAGATTTTTTTTAATTTTCTTGACATGGTCAAATAAATCAAGCATAGATTGGTAACTTTTTAAATAATTTGGTACAGAGGGAGGCCATGAGTAACTTGGTCAAAAATAATGACACAGATTGGCCTATAGGTGGCGATGTTATAAGCAGTCTCACTTAAACCCTCATATCTGCCGCCCATTTGAGCTAGACTTGAAACTTTGTATGTAGGTGTTTATCTTCATGCTGAACAAATTTACCTCAAAGACCCGTAAGGTCCGTCAGGGTAGATTTCCCTCCATTTTGGACATTTTTGAAAACCTTTTGAACCATATAACACCAAATAACAAAAGTCCAGTCCAAATATCACCAAATTCGGGATGTAGGCCCACTTAAGGGACTGGTTAAGAGATGGCTGTTATTGATCAAATCAGGAAATCTGACTTTGTATCCATTTAAATCCTCTGTAAATCCACTCTACAATGGCCTTTCAACTTGAAACTTTTTAGGGTCTTTGGCATCAAAGACATTACCATGATGAACCATGTTACGTTTGGCATTGATATCTTAAAAAAAAGGAAGCTATTAATAATGAACTTTGACTATTTAACACTAATGCTTAAAATAAATCATACAAAATCTTCCTTCTCATGGACAAAGTCAGATTCACTCCAAATGTGGTCTTTGGACTCATCACAATAGTCCCTAGAGTTTGAGAAAATAACATTGATGCATTCAAAGATGTCCACACTATATCAACAGATACACTAATATGCCAAAATATGCAAAAGCTTCTTGCTCCTATGCTTCTTCTCATGACCAAATGACACCAAACGTGGAATGTAAGCCCATGGAACGTCTTAACTTAGTTTGAGAAAAGCTAAGGGATTGGTCAAAAGGTGGCTCAGTTACTGACAAATCAGTCCCTAAAATGAGATTAATTGAATTGGTATTATCAACAAAAAAAACAAGGAAACTATGTAACACTAATGCTCAAAATCTGCAATTTTCCCCTCATGAACCATGCATGAGATTCACTCCAGATGTTATATTGACTCATTATATCAGTCTAATGGCTTTGAGAATGATTAGTTGCTGCATTCATTGTCAGCCACGCTACAGCACTAGATGGCAGATCACACCAGGGCTGGAAGAACTGAACCGATGGACATTGGGCAATGAAATTTGGTATGTAAACCTTATGTATACATCCCTTAGAAGCTATGCGAAAATAAAGCCTCTGCAACCTTAGATGGCTGCACCAGACCAATTGGTGGCACTATAGATGTCATTGTCACTAGTGGCGCCATAGGATACTAGTGCAATAACTATTGATCAAGTGGACTTGGTCTAATGCAAATTAATGTACGGTTTCAATTATGCAGACACACAATGTGAAATATCCTTATTAGTATAATCACATATTGTTGCCCAAGTATGTGGTCCGAACGTGGTGAAAAGTGGAGATTCTATTTTGGAAAATTAGAAACCAGAAGTCCTGCCGCTTGTACAGTCAAAGTATTACAGCGGAGAGTATTGAAGCATGTACCAACAGACTTAAATCCTTTAGACAAATATTTAACTAAATATTTAATCTTAACATAAACCATTAGTCAAATTGACCCCAGGATTGGTATATAAACTCAATACATTAAGTAATGATTACCTGCTGCACTCAAAGATAACCAACCTACAGCACTAGGCTAAACTTCACTTGCATCCTCCTTATGGTATTGAGAGAAACTTGGTAATGCTTTCACTGATTGTTTCTACATGACCGAGCACTTGCTGTTATCCAACAAATCTTGTTTATTTTCTGTCATGCTGTGAACTCCGTTCATTGCTGCTTGCAGCTAATATATATAAAAAAAAAATATTTCTTTATTTTTTTTTTGAATGGTGCTTTATTATTGTTTCAAGTAAAATAAAAATCTAAGACAAATTATCCTTACGTATTACAATAACAGTTTTATTGAGAAGATATTCCATTATTTATTACAATGAATACATACATTATTAATTTGGCTACACAGACAATTTCAATTAAAAAAAACGGGGCAGGGGCATATAAGAGCTATATGTGTGCATGAGTTTTAAAAATCCCCGTCTCACACGCGCGTACGCTGTATAGATGGTTCGATCAAGAAAAAAATTATTACAATTGGTTGAAATTCCTTCAGTCTTTTCCTGACTGTTTTTGCTAATAACATTTACATTTAAGTCATTTAGCAGACGCTCTTATCCAGAGCGACTTACAAATTGGAAAGTTCATACATATTCATCCTGGTCCCCCCGTGGGGAATGAACCCACAACCCTGGCGTTGCAAGCGCCATGCTCTACCAACTGAGCCACACGGGACCACAATAACTGCATTAGATTACAGCGACAGCATTACAAAGCAAACCGCGTGAAACACAGACACGCACACAGGCAATTCTCTCTCACAGACTCAAGCAAATGCAATCATAAGACTACACCGTGCAGAGACATAAAACAAAAATAGACCACATAAAGCAAGTTCACATAATTTGGAAGCCACTGTTTCGGTGTACGTACGTTATCTGGAGATGAGTGGTGCGACTGGCTTTCTCTCAGCCTCACAGGCTCAGATGGGGAAAGGACAGACAAACAAACAGAAGACGGTATTGTCATTTCAGAATGAGAAGCGGTGGTCATCTTCAAGGTTCAATATGTCATATTGGACATTGTCGTCTCCAGGAGGTGTTGACAAAGATTAGGCTACTGTACCAGACCACTTAACCAATTATAAGTGACAGATACAGGAGAAGGGAAAAAATACAAGAATGCCAAGGAAGCGAGGGACGATGACAATGAAAATGGTGGCAGTAACATTATGCTGCCTTCACTTGCGGACCTCACTGCCACTGGTCTGCGTGGAATCTGAGGACCCTCCAAAGGGCGCCATAGCGTTGGTCTCCATGGTCTGGTAGACGAAGAATATGAAGCCAGCTACAACGCTGAGAAGCAGCAGCTTCAGCCAGACAGGCAGGCCACGGGGTGGTGCTACGGCCTTGCCAGCAGAGGGCGCCACTGACGTTACCAGCCTGGTAGAGGGGGGCAGGGTGGTGACTCTGTGGACGGTGGCGGTGCGGCTCTCCGTGTAGGAAGAGTTAGAGGCGGAACGCAAGAGGGTCTCATCTGTCCACAGGTCACCAGACTTTAGGGGCCTGCCGGCTGCACCTCGGATGGGCCGTCGACAGGTGGCGCTAGAGGGACAGGAAAGGTAGAAAGTTGAGTTTCATGGTGACATTTCACACATGAGTTGCCATCAGGCAAGTATTACTATCAAGCTCTTAACAAATTAGTTACAGGACACCGCTTTACAGGAATGACAAGACTGTGGGTGGCAGTCTGCCAGATATAGCAATGTTTTATTGAAGTTGTTTATGTTGATAGAATAACGTGCGTGTGTCTTACTTGATTCCTGTTGGAGTGTTGGTCTCGTAGGGGAACATCTCCTTCAGGACATCCTTCTCATCCGCCCTGCTGGGTGTCTGCTCACCAGCTGCTATCTTCTCCACCTGCAACACACATTTTAGTACACTTTCTTTAGACGTTGAAGCTGACATGGAGCGATGAAGGTGAGGATGAGACATTGTTCCATTTTACTTGTTACAAAGTCACTGCCACATTCACATATGGTATTATTTTTGGAAAAGGCTAGAGAGGGTGTGTGTACACCTAAGAACCACTAGGTGGACCTGTTGCAGTCCTCTTCCCATGTGAACACACAAGACTTTAGAGTCTTCTTTCACTCCCCTCACTTCAGCTGGCACTTAAGCAGCTGTACTGGTACAGACAGACAGCTGTGCGCCACACACACACTACAGTAGCCCCATTCATAATTGTCACCCATTTGTTTACAATTACACCATGTGTGAGGAAAAGACGTGACACCACAACACAATTAAATTCACCTTAAAGTTCCCATTTCCGGGTGCCACCACAACAAACCACTGTGAGAAAAACAGAACTCTATTTGAGAACAACTGTTGTGCAAAGACTGTATACCAGAGTAAAGCGATTGGACAGCGTGTCAAACTTGGCAGAAAGAGATGATAGGGATTCCAGTTGTTCCTTCAGGACTTGAGATGGGGGTGTGTGAGACATGGCTCACAGACCTGACGGTGAAGGAGGCAAAGGGGTCCCTTCCAGACAAATGAGGTAGTGAGGAAGGCTTGGCTACTAGGAGCGGGCGGACTTCCTGCGGTACCCCCTTTAATATGGAGTGGGTAAGTAACAAACTGGATCAGTATCCTATACTCGTAGAGTTGGGCCATCTCTTAGACAGGTACATTTCAAATCTAGTGAGCAATATTACAGTTGTGGGCATCCTAAGAGGACAGTGTGATTATGATCATATACCCACCAGAGGCCATTGTTTCAAGGGTCTAATGCCCTGTCCTACTGGAGCATGGACACTTGGTGCAGGTTCCTGAGATGACCACAGATACAGATTAGAAATATCAGTTATAGAAGAGGTTGGTTGATATACATACAGACCCAGGAGAGACTGACGGCAAGAGAGTGAGACAAAAACGAATAGCCAGTGATCAGAGCACTGAGGAAATTGTGAACAGATTGAAAATCAGACAAAACACCGAATACAGAGTGATGTCCCAAGTACTACAGCAGGTGAGAGAGATGTCCCAAACCTCTAAAAGAGCAGTATTGAGTAGGGAAGTTGGCTCATGACTGGGAGCCTAATCAGTCAGAGTGAGAGGAAGACTACCATCCTCCTCACAGCACAGCTAGAATAGAAGAGAATGGATTTATTTGTTCACAAAAGGGAAAGAAAAGTTGTGGCTTTCGAATTAGATAAACAACACACACAAGACAGATACAAACATTACACAAGAAACAAAGTCACGAAAATTAATTTTTTAAGTGGATGAAAAAGTCTTTGGTCTTGGTGGCAGAGAAATCTTCCAGGACGTTCTCCTTACACCAGAGGTCAAACTTGTCCACTGAGTTGAAACAGTCGAGTTGTTTAGCTTTGTGCTGCACTCACCGTTTACACAAGGTAGGCATTGTTCCCAAACCCATCCAAACTCAGTTCCAAGTAGATCAAATCAAACCATGTTCATTTAACCAAATCAGGCTGGCGTCAAAGGAATGCCCGTTGGAACCAAACATCGACATGTAGCTCATCCTGTTTAATACGGAGACTAGAGACTAGCTAGAACTATAGAAGAGAGTGGTGAGCATACCTTCCATAGTCCCTCTACCACCAGCCCCCCTCTACTTCCTCGATCCTTTTTGGTTTCCGCTGTCTCTCTTGCCACACCTCATTTGGCTTCCTCTAGGGTGTCAACCCATTCTGAGTGGGTGAAAACACGGTTTAGTGATGAACTTTCACTTCCTTATTTTATCAAATACATTTTACCAAGACAAATACACTGCTCAAAAAAATAAAGGGAACACTTAAACAACACAATGTAACTCCAAGTCAATCACACTTCTGTGAAATCAAACTGTCCACTTAGGAAGCAACACTGATTGACAATAAATTTCACACGCTGTTGTGCAAATGGAATAGACAAAAGGTGGAAATTATAGGCAATTAGCAAGACACCCCGAATAAAGGAGTGATTCTGCAGGTGGTGACCACAGACCACTTCTCAGTTCCTATGCTTCCTGGCGGATGTTTTGGTCACTTTTGAATGCTGGCGGTGCTTTCACTCTAGTGGTAGCATGAGACGGAGTCTACAACCCACACAAGTGGCTCAGGTAGTGCAGCTCATCCAGGATGGCACATCAATGCGAGATGTGGCAAGAAGGTTTGCTGTGTCTGTCAGCGTAGTGTCCAGAGCATGGAGGCGCTACCAGGAGACAGGCAATGTTCTGAATCGTTCAGTGGGGTCTTTCTCGAACATATCATCCAACACTATATGCAAAATTTGGATTTCATAAGCTGTTGACAGAGCGGTGCCGCTTTCTCACAGGAACTTTTGAGGATTTTTGCATGTTGTGGTGGTAGTCTGCAAAGACGTTTCTGAGTCGCAAAAAGCTAAATTAGCATGAACCAAGCTAAATTAAATGTAAAAGGCATTGAAAACGCTTGTTTTTGTGAGAAATATTCTGTCATGTCTCAAAATCGATATCCATCTTACCTCTATTGTTTTATGTCCTCTGTATTCAGAAGAAAGATGAGTTCAACGGTGAACCTGTCAGTTTAGCCTCAATTCTCGCACAGCAACCAGCCTAGCTGAAGCAATGGTATTTTCCTGGTTTTTAACCACTTCTTGTCTCTGGCCTACATTGATTTAGTCATCCTAATTTGGGCCACCCAACGGTAAAAGCGAAAATAACTTTTGAACAGATTATGACAGAGACATGAGTTTGGACTATTGGTTTTCTTAGAGGAGCATCTACACAATTAACATAAATCTACCAATTAGTCAAAAGATGTGTTTTTGATTGGACACCCTACTTCATCTGCCTGCCCTCCAGAACACCTACAAAACACCAGGTGTCACAGGATGGCCAAGATAAAACCCAAGCCACGGCCTGTTCTCCCCGCTTCCTTCACCTCCCCAACAAACATTTACCCTGCCCCCCCCAATGAACATTTATCATTGTCACAGCGTAAATAAATAAATAAATGTTTTATTACAGTTCCATTCACTTCTCACTCCCCCCTGCTGCACCCCTATGGACATTCGCCAACTGACTCTTCCCCTGCCCGGAGCATAACATTTTCACTGTACCCTGCAGTTATATATGCATCCCTGTACATGTGACTAATGAACTCAATCTAATGCCACACCCATTCCATCTTAAGACAGACATCCCGATTCTGACGAAGCAGGCTCTCTCGACTATGATTACATCTTATGTCTCCATCATTAACGTCAAGTCGCACAGGCGAGAAGCACATCAACACCAACAAAGTTAAGAAATAATACCCACGCACAAATGTACAAGTTAAAATGTAGCCTAACAATACATTGTTCTAACGTGACAAATCATTTTTAGTTCCCAGTGATTGACCAAAAGGCTGTTTCTATCTCCCAGTAAGTGAATAAATGAGGGGGCAAGGAAAGCACCTTCCTACTGGTCTGCCAGGGAGTGAGGGAGTGGGGGCTCTCCAGATCTCTGTGGCCCTCAGGGACACTGTGGCTGGGGGTCTTGACTGGGGGGGCCGCTGGGTTTGGCTCTGGGGACCCAGAGCGCAGCAGCATTCACATTCAGGGGGAAGTCTTGGTCAGGGACAGACTGAGGGTAAGACACAGAGACTTTAGAGTACTTGACTAAATAGCCAAAATGCCAGGTGGGTGGGTGACTCTTCAACATTAAGGTTCAGCATTAAGAAAAATATATATGCAAAATGGCACAGTCACACATATCTTACTATAACTAAGAGACACCACTGTAACTACGTGATCATTAGCTATGTACACCCATTAAACAACTTCCAATATCAATCCGTGCCATGATCACAACAACAATTCATAGCGACAGTGAGTGACAAGTAACCACAAAGAACCCCACCGCCTGAGCTGGGAACCTAGATACCCGAGTCAGTCTGGGTGAGGGAGACTCAGCCCTGGCTGTTAGGACAACGTGATAGATAGTCCTAGTGGACTGGGCATGGGCTAGGCCCTGCAGTAATGGAGAGGGCTTAGAGGTTGGCTTGTCTGCCAATATAGGCTTAGGTTCCTTAGGGACTTCCTGGAACATGACAGAGGGGGAGAGAGAGGCGAAAGGAAGTTAAATAGAGGGAAGACTGACAAATGGATCAGAGGGAAGTTTACTCAGGACATCACAAACTCACTAGAAGCAGAGGTGCCTTGCCTCTCTGGGAGGGGGAAGAACTACCTCACCAGCTGATAGCTCAGATGGAGCAGGAGGATGAGGAGGCGGCCTAATAATGGAGTGTTCATTGTTCACTATAGCTGAGGAAGACCGTGGCAGCAGGTGATGTGGTGAAAGGGGGGACACACCCACCCACACGAGAGTAGCTTCCCAAACAAATCCAAACATATATTAAATAGTGGATGTAGAGAACCCAGTGAATTAAGACATTAGTCTAAGCCTTACTTTGTGAGACTGCTTAACTAATTGTATACTACATCTCATTTCAATTACTTACTTATACGCAGCTTTTAGCTGCAGATGTGTACAATTCCAAATAAACCTTAAATATACAGTATATAACATGACTAACACTATCCACAAAAAGGTGACTATCAAGCGAAACACTACTCCATCACACCACAAACCTAGTGAGATGGATAGGCTTAGTGTATATTACAGAATCATCGCTTGCAGGGACCATCTGGTCGACTCTATGAGAGGATCTCCTCAATGGGCTCTTTATTTTCAATACAGGATGCTCTTTCTCAAGATCATCATCCTCCTCCCCCTCCTGAGCATAGATCTAAACACACATACTTCTCAGAACACCCGACCTTCCACCTCTTCTCGAACACACCTTACAAAGCCAAGTCCACAACTTCAGTGAGTGAAGTTGGCAGTCCACAAACATGCTTTAAAGGGATAGTTTGATATTTTTCCAATGAAGCCCATCGACTTCCCCAGACTCAGACGAACTCTGGGATACCATTCTGAAGTCTATGTCCAGTATGTAAGAAGTTAAAAGGTGCGAGACAAAACGAACTGGGCTTAATTTCCAAAATCTCAAACTCTCTAACTTCTTATGGCTGGGGGCAGTATTGAGTAGCTTGGATGAATAAGGTGCCCAGAGTAAACTGCCTGCTACTCAGGCCCAGAAGCTAAGATATGCATATTATTAGTAGATTTGAATAGAAAAGTCTGAAGTTTCTAAAACTGTTTGAATGATGTCTGTGAGTATAACAGAACTCATATGTCAGGCAAAAACCTGAGAAAAAAATCCAACCAGGAAGTGGGAAATCTGAGGTTTGTAGGTTTTCAAGTCTTTGCCTATCCAATATACAGTGTCTATGGGGTCATATTTAACTTCCTAAGGCTTCCACTAGATGTCAACAGTCTTTAGAACCTTGTTTCAGGCTTCTACTGTGAAGGGGGAGAGAATAAGAGCTGTTTGACTAAGGGGTCTGGCAGAAGGCCATGAGCTCAGTCAGGCGTGCGCCCGTTAGAGGT
Organism: Salvelinus sp. IW2-2015; assembly: GCF_002910315.2. NCBI lineage: Eukaryota > Metazoa > Chordata > Actinopteri > Salmoniformes > Salmonidae > Salvelinus > Salvelinus sp. IW2-2015. Next base: position 2,613,381 of record NC_036864.1, read on the forward strand.
AGCTGCGTTCCTTTTCATTTCTAAAGACAAAGGAATTGTCCGGTTGGAATATTATTGAAGACTTATGATAAAAACACCCTAAAGATTGATTCTATACATCGTTTGACATGTTTCTACGAACTGTAATGGAACTTTTTGACTTTTTGCCTGGCCTGCGCCTCGTGAATTTGGATTTGTGAACTAAATGCGAACAAAAAGGAGGTATTTGGACATCTATTATGGACTTTATCGAACAAAACAAACATTTATTGTGGAACTGGGATTCCTGGGAGTGCATTCTGATGAAGATCATCAAAGGTAAGTGAATATTTATAATACTATTTCTGACTTCTGTTGACTCCACAACATGGCGGGTATCTGTATGGCTTGTTTTGGTCTCTGAGCGCTGTACTCAGATTATTGCATGGTGTGCTTTTTCGGTAAAGCTTTTTTGAAATCTGACACAGCGGTTGCATTAAGGAGAAGTATATCTATAATTCCATGCATAACACTTGTATCTTTTATCAATGTTTATTATGAGTATTTCTGTAAATTGATGTGGCTCTGCAAAATCACCGGATGTTTTGGAGGCAAAACATTACTGAACATAACGCGCCAATGTAAACTGAGATTTTTTTTGTATAAATATGAACTTTATCGAGCAAAACATACATGTATTGTGTAACATGAAGTCCTATGAGTGTCATCTGATGAAGATCAAAGGTTAGTGATGAATTTTATCTCTATTTCTGCTTTTTGTGACTCCTTTCTTTGGCTGGAAAAATGGCTGTGTTTTTCTGTGACTAGGTGCTGACCTAACATAATCGCATGGTATGCTTTCGTCGTAAAGCCTTTTTGAAATCGGACACTGTGGTGGGATTAACAAGTTTATCTTTAAAATGGTGTATAATACTTGTATGTTTGAGGAATTTTAATTATGAGATTTCTGTTGTTTGAATTTGGCGCCCTGCACTTTCACTGGCTGTTGTCATATCGATCCCGTTAACGGGATTTCAGCCGTAAGAAGTTTAATGTGGTTATAATATCCACATGAGACAGGCAGCTTCAGTTGAGTAGGTTACCATCTGGTAGGTTCAGGATTGACACCAGATGGCACCAACATCTCCCAAAGTATCAGGAAAGAAGGAGGAGAAAAGTAAAAGGAGGAGAAAAGTAACCACTCAAAAGATAGGTTTTGCATAGGAGGTGTGAAAATAATGAGTATGTTCTTGCAAGGAAAGAATGAAAGAGGGAGAGAGAGAGTCAAAGAGACAGAAAATAGTGGACTAGAGGCACCCAGTGGCAGAGAGAAAACAAGCTAATCCAAGTCAATTGGCTGGTCCTGAAATCAAAACCTGCTGCACAAACACCCAGCAGACAGACACACAGAGGGTCCTTCAAACAGACATTTGGTGCTTTGTTTTCCACACAAATGTAATTCCCACCCCAATAGGAGTCTCAAAGGACACAATTCATCTTTCTCAATTAATATTTGAGACAGGTTTAAAATCAACCCTATGTCTACTAATCACAACTTGAGATATGCATGCTATTTAACTCATATTTCAACACATTCTGTATGGCAAGCTTTGAAGGAATAAAAACCATGACGTTGGCCTAGGGTGAGGATGTGCTTTTGTCCACTGATTAAATAAAGACAAAATAAAAAGAGGGACTCACCCGGTTGTGCTGGCTGCTGCGGGTCCTGGTGGTGACTGGGGTCTTCCCTCTGCTTCTGACAGGTCTCTCAACCACGGGGACTGGCTCTGGTCCTGGGACTGTTGTCATCTCTAAACACATACACACCACACAATTTCCATCAATGTCATGCTCTGTCAGTCAGTCTATTAACCAACAAATCAAATCGCATGATTTGTATTATCCCAGAGGACCAATTTGGTTTTGAAGTAGGCATCTCTGGAAATGTAATGTGTCAACTGCTGAGATGAATCTGATTTGAATCTGTAATAGCCTGGTCTAAGAGGACGATTAAGTGTTACGTTTCTTACCTTCCTCCTTGTCGCTGTAGTGGTATGAGTCAGAGTTGCCGTTGTGGTTGCTGTCTACCTGAGTGATGACCACCGGTAAAGCAACGGCCTCAGGAGGACCATGGTCCAACAGCTTCTGGAGCCTTCTCTCATACAGCTTACGGGTTGAGGCTGCCATGACAAGACATTCAAATAAATTCAATGAAACTTTATGAATCCCCTTCTCATACGGTCTATGGGTGGAGGCTGCCAAAAGCTCAGACATTATTCAAATGAATTCAACACAACTTTATTAATAAACAAATGAAGACTGCAACAATAATGGCCATTATTAAAATAAATTCAATACAACTCTTAATTCCCTTCTGTAGAAATATAGAAGGCATTCTATGTCTCGATCAAAGTAGTAGTTTTATTTACATGGTCGGTATACAAGAGCCCATCACAATTAAATATATATTCCACCTACCATATAACCAACAGGCAATCATAGACTCGATAACACAGAATGAACCCAATGTTTTCTAAAAACAATGCCCCTGGCAAATGTACTAGCAGACTGACTGACTCACCCACGATGGGTCCTGCGTTGAATCCATACTTGAGCAGCTCGTCCTTCAGGCCCTCACTGGTCAGCTCAGTCACATCCAAGTCCTCAGGCCGAGGCTTGTCCGTTTTCCTCGTGGCTTTCTGTGAAAGAAGGGCCACAGGGGTCAGATTGATGCAACATGAAAAGTGTTGAGATCTATAGGTCACAAAATTAGCCTACCACCCATCGCAGAAGGATGACTTGAATTGGCACACCCATTCTAGTAATTATATTTCTTTGAGTTATTTTTAATGCACTTCAAATAAAAAGGTTGGATTCAATTTGTGCTGGAGCTCGCCAAAACACAAATCCAAAGAAGCAAAGCAAAGAAATCCATTTTGTGCTACTGAACATTACAGGGTTTAACATTTGAAATCCACAAACTGAAATGTCCAAATAACCTCTCTGCAATGTAACTCTGCAGTGTGTGAATGTGTGTGAGAGAGTTGACTGATCTTTAGATTAGTGTTCTCTTTACCCAGCTCCTTGGGCTGCTTCAGCAAGCAACACCACAGATGTTAAAACCCTTAAAAATGTTTCCAATCACACACTAATTATCAGCAGAGCTAGTTTAACGCCCTCTCCTGACCTAAACCATCATGATTGATCAACACTGCACGTAAAGAAACAAGTCTCCGCTCAGATGAATCATCAGAAAGATATGTTTGCCTAACGCAAGACATGCATCATATACACTGAGTGTACAAAACATTAAGTACACCTGCTCTTTCCATGACAGACTGACCAGGTGAATCCAGGTGAAATATTTGATCCCTTATTGATGTCACCTGTGGAATGCTTTTGACACCTTGTACTCCATGCCCCGACGAATTGAGGCTGTTCTGAGGGCATGTAGTGTGTCCGCCTTTCCCCGAGGACGAAGAGATTTCCTCCTCTAGACGTTCAGAGATAAAATAACAATACTCTCCACATTGTGGCGTACACATGCTACACGCTGGTTGAACTACTCAACCACTAAAGGTGGTAAACAACCAGAGAGCAAACAGAGCGGTATACTACGAAGCATTTTTATTACTTATTGTTAATGCCATCTTTGGTGTGCTTATCAATGCAGAAGCACCTTTTTCCTTCTATCTCTTGTTGCGTTGTGGGCATAGACATATAATCCATAGAAGGGTGTTGACTGTTAAACTCATGGATACACTAGCAATGGCTGCCAGTCTTGAATGGGAACTGCCATCTATGGATTATATGTCTATGGTTGGTTGCGGCTGGCAGTTTGCCTTTCTCAACATTCAGAATATAATAGCGCAAAAAACTGTTTGGAAAGCAAATACTGTTATTACTGAATGTGTAATGTGATAGACATTAAAAATGTTTTTGTATTTGTCTCTTTTACACTGAACAAAAATATACAATGTAACATGTAACGTGTTGGTCCCATGTTTCATGAGCTGAAAAACAATGCCAGAATGTTCCATATGCAAAAAAAGCTTTTCATTTTGTGCAGAAATTTGTTTACATCCCTGTTAGTGAGCATGTCTCATTTGCCAAGATTAGAAGTTGATTAAACAGCATGATCCTTACACAGGTGCACCTTGTGCTGGGGGAAAATAAAATACCACTTTAAAATGTGCTGTGTGACAAAACTGCACAATGCCACAGATGTCTCAAGTTGAGGGAACGTGCAATTGGCATGCTGACTGCAGGAATGTCCACAAGAGCTGTTGCCAGAGCATTGAATGTTCATTTCTCTACCATAAGCTGCCTCCAACATCGTTTTAGAGAATTTGGCAGTACGTCCAACAGGCCTCACAAACGCAGACCACATTTAACCACGCCAGCTTAGGACCTCCACATGTGGCTTCTTCCCCTGCGGGATTGTCTGAGGGGGGTGGGGGGTTGCTGAGGAGTATCTCTCTCTGTACTAAAGCCCTTTTGTGGGGGAAAACTAACTCTGATTGGCTGGGCCTGGCTGCCATGTGGGTGGGCCTATGCCCCATGGCTGTACCCCTGCCCAGTCATGTGAAATCCATAGATTAGGGCCTAATGATTCATTTCAATTGACTGATTTCCTTATATGAACTGTAACTCAGTAAAACCTTTTAAATTTGAGCATGTTGCATTAATATTTCTGTTCAGTATAATTCATAAAATATTTAAATTAGTCCTCTTCCTCAAATGAAGGGGATGATGACAAACTTTGCTAGAGGAATGGTATCGGATTTCATTGGTCCTCAACCTCGTGGCTCAGACATTTCATTACGGATAAATGGAGTTAGCCTGCCCTGGAGCAGGTTAGTTAGGAAGGATTTTTGGGCGTAGAAATGTACCTGGCTAAAAAGGTGAGCCACTTTCATGGAACCAGTTGACCAAAGTTAACTCCTCAAACCTGATTCGTAGTATAGGGCTCAGGTTCAATCCCCTTCAACCAGGCTGCAGAGAATGTATCCACTCTGCTGACAAGTATTTTTCTAGAATGGAAAAACATTCTAGCCATTCTGTTTAGTCCCAGAAACTGATGGGTTGGGCCAGACCCAGAACACACATGGGTAAAGCGGCAGCTTGAAAATTTGTAATTGGATTTGATACTCTGATTAGTTAGAGATAATCCGATCGCTGATGACTTTGTTTTGTATAACAACTCATTTTGATGTTATCACAAACAACTTCAATGATGGCAGTCTCAGACTGAAAAATACAGCAGTGGAAAAATTCAGTTTGAGTCATTAGACAAGGTATAGCGGCCTACCGGCAGTCACCTAGTATTCGTTTTTAGTGAGTATTCCTCCACAGAGGTTGATGATTGTAGTTGCTCACAGCCAAAGGGTATTTTCCCCCTTGGCCTAGGCTGTGCAACCGTATCGAAACGCCCCGCCCCCAGGACGCCTCTACGGCAGAGCTAAACAACTATCACTTTCTGTGCATGTGTTACTCTGACTCATATTTCTTAACAGCTAGAATAAAAGCCCTGCGTCTATTTGAACAAATATGTATATATACTGTGTGTACGTACACACACACGTATGTAAAGGTTGTCCCCAACAAAAACAAAATCTTGGTCGACCGAAAGTGCTCTTTCGACCAATTGTTTGGTCGACATTTTTAAAATGTGTATTTTTCTATACATAGACACACCCAGTGTTTCAATAAAATCAACTCCATGCATTGAGCTTGTCTGATGCTTTAAGCTCACGGTTGGATGAGATAAGACAAATGCCTCAAGAGGGTGGCAGAGTTCTAGATAACCTGACCCAACTATTCTCTTCCTGCTGGCTTTTGCAGATTCTGCCATTACTCGCCTGAAGTTGCTGGTAATAGACTACACGAGGAGTCGGCAACCTTTCATGTGGAATGCAAATATATCTTACCATTTCTACCAATCTGTGTGCCAGTTATGATTTCCATATGCAAATATTTGTGAAACAGATTCATTTCATTCATAATAACGTCTTCAAAATGATTGTGATGTGGTTAAATAAAATTCTATCCAAATCTAAAATTGTACAATGTAAAAAGGAACTTCTATTGCCATTGCGAATTATAGACAAATAGCCTACATAAAGCCAACAAATAAAAACATTGCAGCCTGCAGGTTAAAAAAAATATCCTGATAATAATAAAGTAACCTATAAATCACATTGGCTACACATGGCCTGTCTGCAACAAACTTGAAACAACTAACTTCCATCCGGACGCTTGAAACATTGTATAAAATATTCTGGGCCCTCAGTTTCCAACGCCAGTGAGCGCGGGACAGTAACACAGACACATCTGTAGGCTATTTGCACAAAGGTTAAGAAGCAGTGATATTGCAGAAGCAAACATAAGCAGGACGCAGACAAATGTAGGGTAAACCAATTGCATTTAACCTACATGACAGCATAACATGTAGCCTAGCCCCGTCTACACATTGCATCGGGGGAAAACAATCTGTGTTTTAACCATAAAATAACATACAACTATTATTTAGCTTCTCAGTGACCATGCAACACCGCACATCATTGAAATTGGCCAGAGTAGCCTGTTGTGCCTTGTGCATAAAGTTGCAAATACGCATAAGGTACGGATTTTTAGCTATCAGGAAGTCCAGAGACCCCGGCCACGCAGCTACTCTGTTTGCTCTTCAGTCTAGAATCTTTTTGTTTGAAGCAAACACACCTGCCATGATAATATAGCACCATCCTATGAGCTTTGGATTCAACTCAATGTAAAAACGGTACTGACGGTAAGACAATTAATTAAATAAAGCACGTCGGCCTAATTTGTTTCGGCATACTCCCCAGCCGATAACAAATCCAATTCCTTACCATCTCTGCCATGGTCGGTTTAACGTGTAAGAGTTGGGAATACTCTGCCTGACTGACTTACAATGACGCAAGCAAAAAAAGTGACAGGAATTAGGAAGTTCTATAACTCTTTCTATGGTTCTTGCCACATTCCATTGGAACTCTGTCATGGTTCTCTTATCCATAGTACATTTGAAGGAGTGGGAGTAGTAAGGAGAGAGGGAAAGAATCTCAGACAGAGAGGGGGATTTAGCAGCTATCAGTCTCCCACTAGCCTATATTAGACTCTTTACTGTGGGCCTCAGTAAAGTTGGAGCTGGATCTCAGCCCAGCACAGCACATTTCATAATCACAGCATTCCAAGGAAGAAATAAGGGGTGGGGAAAAGGAAAGTTAGAGAATTCCTGTTTGTTCGCTCACTTTTCATCCGCTCCCTGACCACACACTTTAAAAGGGAAATTAAGGCACTGAGCTCATGGCTAGCCCCAAGGCCCAGACCATCCCTGTGCTTTAAGTTTTGTGTTAGGCTACTTGCAGAAGGTTTGTAGACTAGAGGTTTAAATTATATGGAATACAGATTGCATCAATGTATTGCAGAACAATATAGTTCAGTCGCATGATCGCCTAGATGTCCAAAATGCTCTTTCTGACTAAGTGGTTGTTTCTACACACAGAAATCAGCTTGGTGATGTAATATTGAAACTGACCATTTTATGTGGCTTTTGGGGGTAGACTATAACAAATTGCTAGGTTGTGAATTATGATGATGTGCATATGGTTAACCACCTTTATGAATGGTTATGTCAGACATGATAGTTTTCATATCTGTGGTCCTCATGATGACCGCTGCAAGCGGAAAACTCCTAAACTCCCAATGACAAACCATTCAACCTCAGTTGAACTAAACCGTAGGAGAGAAAAACAGTACTTCGCTTTTTTTTAATCCCAAAGGGTTTATTTTGATAGCTGTTATGAGTGAAAACGTGTGTTTAATATTCTGAGTGTGCCAGTGGATGTTTGCCTCAAATGCTTCATGGTAAGCTATAAAAACACATAGACAAACATGATTGGGAGTCAGGTGACTAAATGAAAACATCAGGAAGAGCACTGCTGCAATAGCATTTAAATCTAATGAAAGTACTAGCCTACACACCCCCACTTGTCACACACAGTTAACCACACATCTGTTCAGGGATAGTCCGTGCACACATTCCTCTTCCAGGGAAAGAATTTCCTCAATAAAGAGACCAAACCCCATAGGAAAACAGCCCCATCCTCCACACCAGGAGCCTTGATTTCCTTCAATCCCATTACCTATACCTATGCCATTTCCAGCACACTCAAAACTCCTTAAAGTTCCTTTCCTCTTCTCTGCATACCAAGGCTTTCCCCCTAACATAAAACTTCTCCTGTCCAGTTCCATCCCTTCTATGGATTCCACCACTTATGACACTAGCTGCTTTTAGCAAAGCGTGTCTATTTTCATACACCATCGTTGCTTCCTATTGTATTGGGTTGCACAAAATCAGTCCGCAGGAAGTTAAATAAAATTCAATTTCAACTTACTGTGCCAGTGGGCAGGATGGTTGGTCATTATGAAGGGGAAAATAAGACATTTCTAAAATAACGTATTATTAAAACAGACTTTACAAACGTGGGTCTGTTGTCTTTAGTCTCAAATTCCACCCTTCATAATGAGCAACCGTCCTGCCCACCAGCAACAGTAAGTTGAAATGGAATTTTATTTAACTTCTAGCTTCCCGCGGACTGTGCCCTATAATCTCAGTACACAGCCCTGGGTCTGAACTCCTCCCTATGCAACTGGGTCCTGGACTTCCTGTCAGGCCGCCCCCAAGTGATGAATGTAAGCAACATTACCTCCGACACTGAGGCCCCAAAAGGGTGCATCCTCAGTCCTCTCTCCTGTATTCCCACGACTGCGTGGCCTCACAGTTCCAACTCCATCATCAAGACGCGCCAGTAGAAGGCCTGATCACCAACAACGACAAGACAGCCTACAGGGAGGATGTAGGCACTGGGATGGCGTGGCGCCAGGTAAACAACCTGTCCCTCAATGTTAGCAAAACAAAGGAGCTGATTGTGGACTTCAGGAGGAACCAGGCTGGACATGCTCACATACTCATCAACGGGGCCGCAGCGGAGATGGTAAATAACTTCAGATTTCTCGGCATACACATCTCAGAGAAGCTGAAATGGTCTTACCACACAGACACTGTAGTGAAGGCGGCACAACAGCGACTCTTCAACCTCAGGATGCTGAAGAAATTTGGCCTGTCCCCGGGGGCCCTCACAGTGTTCTACAGGAGCACCAACGAAAGCATACTGTCGGGCTGCATCACAGCCTGGTACGGGAACTCCACCGCCGCTGACCGCAAGGCTATCCAGAGGGTGATAATGGAGCCGAACGCACACTGCCTGCTCTACAAGACACCTACAACACCAGGTGTCACAGGAAGGCCAACAAGCCACGCCCTGTTCTCCCTGCTTCAATCACTCAGACGCAGTGACTGCATCATGGCAAAAACTGAGAGATGGGCCAATAGTGCCTACCCTCAGACCATCAGGCTGCTGAATACCCCCCACTAGTCAGCTACCCCCCCCCCCATGAACATTATCCCCCACTGCTACTCCCCCTGTGGACATTCTTTCTCCTGCTGCTCCCCAGCCCAATGACATGAATAATTGTTGCAGTTGTTAATATGTATATTACTTTTTGTTTTTTATTTCACTTAAATGATCATGCTGCTGCTCCCCCTATGGTCACTCCACCCTACCCCGTGAGTCTACTCTGCCTCCACCCCAACGGACATGTATTTATTAATCCATTACTGCCACAGTTATGTATATAGTGCTATTTCTATTGTTTTTATTATCATTTTCATTATTTTATTTCACTAGTCCTGCATGTTGGAGCTCAAAGCTCTTGGAGACTTAATAATCAGAAAAACTCACAGCTGTAATTAAATCAGACTGCCACCTGCGCCGAATACAACATTGGTAGACCTTTCTGAAGGAACTATGTTCTACTGTCTCGAAACCGAGTTAGTATCTCGAAACCTTGATTTACAAAAGTCAATTTCGACTTTGTATGGCCATGTTTACTTACATATCTCGACATATTCAAATAGAATGGGTATTTACACACAATTGAGTGGCGAGAATGGTTTCCATAAGGAAGCATTCAGCAGTGACACTGGCAGATATTTTAAGCGGGAAACTTTCAGCTGATTTGTAATACAATACAGCCAACATGTGTTTGTTTTTATATTTAAAACGAGATGGAACTCGCTGTAATTGAAAAGATGGGAGATATCAATTGTATTTAAAAAATAAAATGTAATTACCTAGAAGACCAAATAACATCGATAGTTTTTAAGGGAGATTAAAACACCCTACAAAAGAGTAACGTCTTTCCTACAGACATGTACTTGCAACATTCACACTGGAAACATTGTTACAAATATTATATTCGCGCGCGGGAAAGAAAAATCTTTAAAATAACTCACCCTGCCCGAGCGACTTTTGTTTAAGACTACGGGGACTGGAAACTCCTCGTCGCTGGAGAAGGCGTCTGTAGATGAGATCTTCTTGTTCTGCACGGTCAAGTTTTTCAGATACAGCTGCACATAAACGTCCTTTCGCTGGTCTCCGGTCGGGAGAGCAACATTGTTGGCCAAAAGCTCGCTCTTGAGTTTATCTTTGGTGAGAACCGATGGGTCCTCCAGATATTCCGGCATGTTGCTCGCTATGAAAAAGCAACTCCGCCTCCGTAACAACAAAATGAAGTATTTAGCTGGCTATGTTAGCTAACTGACTAAGTAACGCTTCTTGTTGGATTAAATCTGTGAAACTACCCGTGTACACAAACTTGATAATTCCTGGAACAATTTTAGCACGTTAGCTTACTAGTTGTGGCGACTCTTTTGTAAAACTCTTCTCAGTAGAATGAAGAAGTGAAAGCGCTAAACATAAGACAGACCTCCCCTTTAAAGTACGTGGTCTTGGACTATTATACCAATATGTGCTAGCTTGCTAGGACACCGGCCCTCTGCCAACATTGAAGGAACAAACGCCGTGAGAATGGAACCATCTGTGTGTGTGAGAATCACTGCCCTGTGAAAGCAGACACTATTGGACAAGAGAGGTAACACCGGGCTTTGCCATTGGTCGAGGGTACATGCACATTTTAGGCGTTCATGAGCTACCGAAATGCATAGAAATGATCTATTTTCCCTCTACTTACATTTTCAAGTCATTTGCACAATGCACTGCAAAGCACTATCCTTTAATTGATACAATAACTTATCTTGCTGCAACAAAAAGCTTTTTTTGTGCATAAAAAATAAAATAATGTATGTGTCTCTTTATTTAAACTACATAACTGCAAAGTTGCAACCAAGGACAAAAATACAAAGCAAACAACTTAAGTAATTTTACTCTCTCACCTGTTGGAGAACATTTCTCCATATACTAGTTTAGGGTACAAGTATGGACAAAATACCACTTTTACTGAATTTAAGATAATTTAATTGAGAAAATTAACATAATTTCTCAAAGATAGCATCAGTTTCCCTCCCCCCTGTAACTATGTGTGTATCCCTTATTGGAAAATGAAAATAAATCACAGAGAACCAAATTGCCCCAAAGTCAATACATTTTAAACAAAAATTGCTAATGGGGTCACAGTGTTGAACAGACAGACAGATGAGGGGGGACAGACTGAGCTGATCAGAGAAAGCAGGCAGCGATGAGCCTGATGCTCACAGGTCTACTACTTTTCACTGGAGCCCAATCCTTCTCTCTGTGTGTGTGTTCTAATTACCAATAGAACCCCTTTTGTGTGTCTACATTTGTGTGTTGGGTCTGCCTGAACACGTGTGTAAATCGGGAGCTCAACTCCAGATCAGTTCCCGGTGAAGAGGGGCTCAGGTCCTTGCTGGGGCTTGGTGTTCTGAAGAGACTGGAACACCCTGCTCTTCTCTTCACCTTTCTTTAATCCCCTCCCCTGTCTCAGGCCTTGATCTCAGGAGCAGCAGGAGTGCAGTATATTGTGTCAGAGTTCTCAGACACCAGCTCCTCTGTTGAGGAAAATAACATGACAACTCAATGACATTTGCCTCTAGCTATTAGTGTGACAGATTCATGGTTCGTTCCATTTCGGTTTCCAGCATCTTAACGAAGTCAACCTTATTCTAAAATGTATTTAAAACATTGTCATCAATCTACACACAATATCCCATAATGACAAAGCGAAAACATTTTTTTTTTTTACTAACAGAAATACCATATTTACATAAGTATTCAGACCCTTTGCTATGAAGCTCGAAATTGAGCTCAGGTGCATCCTGTTTCCATTGATACTCAGCACACTGGATGCAGTCTATCACAGTGCCATCCGTTTTGTCACCAAAGCCCCATATACCACCCACCACTGCGACCTGTATGCTCTCGTCGGCTGGCCCTCGCTACATATTTGTCGCCAGACCCACTGGCTCCAGGTCATCTATAATTCTTTGCTAGGTAAAGCTCCGCCTTATCTCAGCTCACTGGTCACCATAACAACACCCACCCGTAGCACGCGCTCCAGCAGGTATATCTCACTGGTCATCCCCAAAGCCAACACCTCCTTTGGCCACCGTTCCTTCCAGTTCCCTGCTGCCAATGACTGGAACGAATTGCAAAAATCGCTGAAGCTGGAGTCTTACATCTCCCTCACTAACGTTAAGCATCAGCTATCTGAGCAGCTGTACACAGCCCATCTGTAAATAGCCCATCCAACTACCTACCTCATCCCCATATTGTTTTTAATTTACCTTTTTTGCACACCAGTATTTCTACTTGCGCATCATCATCTGCACATCTATCACTCCAGTGTTAATTTGCTAAATTGTAATTACTTTGCTACTATGGCCTATTTATTGCCTTACCTCCTTACTCCATTTACATACACTGTATATAGATTTTTCTATTGTGTTATTGACTGTACTTTTGTTTATCCCATGTGTAACTCTTTGTTGTTTGTCGCACTGCTTTGCTTCATCTTGGCCAGGTCGCAGTTGTAAATAGGAACTTGTTCTCAACTGCCCTACCTGGTTAAATAAAGGTGAAATACATAAAATATATATATATAATAATCCTTGAGATGTTGCTACAACTTGATTGGAGTCCACCTGTGGTAAATTCTATTGATTGGACATGATTTGGAAAGGCACATCTGTCTATATACAGTGGGGCAAAAAAGTATTTAGTCAGCCACCAATTGTGCAAGTTCTCCCACTTAAAAAGATGAGAGATGCCTGTAATTTTCATCATAGGTACACTTCAACTATGACAGACAAAATTAGAAGAAAAAAAATCCAGAAAATCACATTGTAGGATTTTTAATGAATTTATTTGCAAATTATGGTGGAAAATAAGTATTTGGTCAATAACAAAAGTTTATCTCAATACTTTGTTATATACCCTTTGTTGGCAATGACAGAGGTCAAACAGAGGTCAAACGTTTTCAAAGTCTTCACAAGGTTTTCACACACTGTTGCTGGTATTTTGGCCCATTCCTCCATGCAGATCTCCTCTAGAGCAGTGATGTTTTGGGCTGTGCTGGGCAACACGGACTTTCAACTCCCTCCAAAGATTTTCTATGGGGTTGAGATCTGGAGACTGGCTAGGCCACTCCAGGACCTTGAAATGCTTCTTACGAAGCCACTCTTCGTTGCCCGGGCGGTGTGTTTGGGATCATTGTCATGCTGAAAGACCCAGCCACATTTCATCTTCAATGCCCTTGCTGATGGAAGGAGGTTTTCACTCAAAATCTCACGATACATGGCCGCCATTCATTCTTTCCTTTACACGGATCAGTCGTCCTGGTCCCTTTGCAGAAAAAACAGCCCAAAGCATGATGTATCCACCCCCATGCTTCACAGTAGGTAGGTGTCTTTGGATGCAACTCAGCATTCTTTGTCCTCCAAAACACGACGAGTTGAGTTTTTACCAAAAAGTTATATTTTTGGTTTCATCTGACCATATGACATTATCCCAATCTTCTTCTGGATCATCCAAATACTCTCTAGCAAACTTCAGACGGGCCTGGACATGTACTGGCTTAAGCAGGGGGACACGTCTGGCACTGCAGGATTTGAGTCCCTGGCGGCGTAGGTGTTTACTGATGGTAGGCTTTGTTACTTTGGTCCCAGCTCTCTGCAGGTCATTCACTAGGTCCCCCCGTGTGGTTCTGGGATTGTTGCTCACCGTTCTTGTGATCATTAAGACCCCACGGGGTGAGATCTTGCGTGGAGCCCCAGATCGAGGGAGATTATCAGTGGTCTTGTATGTCTTCCATTTCCTAATAAATGCTCCCACAGTTGATTTCTTCAAACCAAGCTGCTTACCTATTGCAGATTCAGTCTTCCCAGCCTGGTGCAGGTCTACAATTTTGTTTCTGGTGTCTTTGACAGCTCTTTGGTCTTGGCCATAGTGGAGTTTTGGAGTGTGACTGTTTGAGGTTGTGGACAGGTGTCTTTTATACTGATAACAAGTTCAAACAGGTGCCATTAATACAGGTAACGAGTGGAGGACACAGAGGGCAGCCTCTTAAAGAAGAAGTTACAGGTCTGTGAGAGCCAGAAATCTTGCTTGTTTGTAGGTGACCAAATACTTATTTTCCACCATAATTTGCAAATTAATTAATTAAAAATCCTACAATGTGATTTTCTTTTCTCATTTTGTCTGTCATAGTTGAAGTGTACCTATGATGAAAATTACAGGCCTCTCTCATCTTTTTAAGTGGGAGAACTTGCACAATTGGTGGCTGACTAAATACTTTTTTGCCCCACTAAGATCCCACAGTTGACAGTGCATGTCAGAGTAAAAACCAACCAATGAGGTCAAAGGATTGACCGTAGAGCTCCGAGACAGGATTGTGTAGAGGCAAAGATCTGGGGAAGGGTACCAAAACATTTCTGCAGCATTGAAGGTCCCCAAGAACACAGTGGCCTGCATCATTCTTAAATGGAAGAGGTTTGGAACCACCAAGACTCTTCCTAGAGCTGGCCGCCCGGCCAAACTGAGCAATCAGGGGAGAAGGACCTTAGTTAGGGCGGCGACCAAGAACCAGATGGTCACTCTGACAGAGCTCCAGTGTTCCTCTATGGAGATGGGAGAACCTTCCAGGAGGACAACCATCTCTGCAGCACGCCACCAAATCAGGCCTTTATGGTAAAGTGGCCAGACAGAAGCCACTCCTCAGTAAAAGGCACGACAGCCCACTTGGAGTTTGTCAAAAGGCACCTAAAGGACTCTCAGACCGATGAAAGCAAGATTGAACTCTAAGGCCTTAATGCCAATTGTCACGTCTGGAGGAAACCAGGCACCGCTCATCACATGGCCAATACCATGCCATATTACTTATACCTACCCAGTCATTTCAGATACTAAAGTTTCTAGGAATCCCTATTAATTTGTAATTAAGCATCAAAACTCACCAGGAAGGACACACTTCCACAGGCCATAGGTTTTGCCGACCGCAGTCTGCCACAGCCGGAGCGTACCGTCCTCAGAGCCACTGGCATACAGCTCCCCGTCTGGACTGAACCGCACACAGTGTACTGGCCCAAAGTGGCCCTTGTACGACTCTACAGGAGTGGAGAGAGAGCCACAGCAGTGTTAGACATGACCCTAACCCTAAACATGTCCACACACAGGTTATAAAGCCATACATGTGAGGCAGCCACTATCGTCCAACAGTATACGGTCAATGTCAGCGAGTTGGTTAGGATTGTGAGCATTCTCTTATATACAGCGCATTCGGAAAGTATTCAGACCCGTTGACTTTTTCCACATTTTGTTACGTTACAGCCTTATTCTAAAATGCATTACTTTTTTTCTCATCAATCTACACACAATGACAAAACAGAAATACATGATTTACTTAAAATAGGATTGTGTCGAGGCACAGATCTGGGGAAGGGTAACAAAAAAAATCTGCAGCATTGAAGGTCCCTAAGAACACAGTGGCCTCTATCACTCTTAAATGGAAGAAGTGTGGAACCACCAACACTCTTCCTAGAGCTGGCCGCCTGGCCAAACTGAGCAGTCGGGAGAGAAGGGCCTTGGTCAGGGAGGTGACCAAGAACCTGATGGTCACTCTCCACAGAGGAACTCTGGAGCTCTGTGAGATGGTTGTCATTCTGGAAGGTTCTCCCATCTCTGCAGCACTGCACCAATCAGGCCTTTATGGTAGAGTGGCCAGACGGAAGCCACTGCTCAGTAAAAGGCACATGGCAGCCCGCTTGGAGTTTGCCAAAAGACACCTAAAGGACTCTCACACCATGAGAAACAAGATTCTCTGGTCTGATGAAGCCAAGATTGAACTCTTTGGCCTGAATGCCAAGTGTCACGTCTGTAGGAAACCTGACACCATCCCTACGGTGAAGCATGGTGGTGACAGCATCATGCTGTGGGGATGTTTTTCAGCTGCAGGAACTGGGAGACTAGTCAAGATCGAGGGAAAGTTGAACGGAGAAAAGTACAGAGAGATCCTCGATAAAAACCTGCTCCAGAGCGATCAGGACATCATACTGGGGCGAAGGGTCACCTTCCAACAGGACAACGACCCTAAGTACACAGCCAAAACAACGCAGGAGTGGCTTCAGAACAAGTCTCAATGTCCTTGAGTGGCCCAGCCAGAGCCCAGACTTGAACTGTGCCGCAACGCTCCCCATCCAACCTGACAGAGATTGAGAGGATCTGCAGAGAAGAAATGGGAGAAACTCCCCAAATACAGGTGTGCCAAGCTTGTAGCGTCATACCCAAGAATACGCGAGGCTGTAATCGCTGCCAAAGGTGCTTCAACAAAGTATTGAGTAAAGGGTATACTTATGTAAATGGATATTTATGTGTTTTTCTATTTATTTATAAATGTGCAAAAATTTATAAAAACCTGTTTTTGCTTTGTCATTATGGGCTGTTGTGTAGATTGATGAGGGGAAACAATTTAATACATTTTAGAATGAGGCTGTAACGTAACAAAATGTAGAAAAAGTCAAGAGGTCTGAATACTTTCCGAAGGCACTGCAAATTGGTGTGATTTTATATGACTCCTTGTGAAGTTTTTTGTAGTGTAAGCTGCTGCTTACCCAACTCCTCCTTGGTGCCGTAGTCAAATTTGTAGAGCTTGAAGTCGTCTCCCCCGGCAACAAAGAAGTCCTTATCTGGATGCAGCGAGGCAGAGTGAATGGAGGCAGGGGCATCCACAGTCTTGATCATGTCAAGGCTAGGGAGAAACACAAATCAGAGTAAGGAAACACACACAGCTTTAGCACTAGCCATCACAATCAAATATGAGAGAAATCAAATTATAATGGATGTCATAGACTGTATGCTATGACTGACCCTGAGGATTAGGTTGAAGTAGTCCCTTCCCTAAACCAATGATACAGGGTCAGATATTTTATCAGTCCCCTAATGGTTTAGGCTAGGTTTGGGAGCGGGAAAATCTTATCCTAGATCTGTGGTTAGTGGCAATGTCTACCTCGAGCTATGCCTGAGGACAATGCCTGGGTTTTGTGTATTGTACCTGAGGGCATTGTAGAACGCGATGGTCTTTCCATAGGTGATGACCAAAACCTCTCCGTCAGGGATGTACTCCATGCTGCTGACTGACATGTCGAAGGAGAGCTGCTTCACAACCTCAGTGGAATTCCTGTCCCACAGTCTACACAAGGGAACAGAGTGCGTATATAGCAATACCCATTTTAGATCAATAGATACAGTACCTTCTTGATTGAAAAGTCATCAAGAAATGACAGCAAAAATCGAAGCGAGAGTGACGGCCAGACTCGTATGACCATAGTACGTTAATGACCTTTCAATGTTGATAATGCCACACTGCCCTCCTGTGTTCATAGCGGGCAGAGACTTTTTGCTGCAAAGGAAAATGACTGCAAATCGCTCCAAATGTTCCCAATAGTATATAAGGTGTGTGGTCATCCTATCAGCCTTTTGGCATCATAATAATATCCATGACAAATGTAGAACCAGGTAGATCAAAGAGCACTGACCGTACGGTTTTGTCATCAGCGGCAGAGAGGATCTGTGTGTCGTTGTTACACCACAGGGCTTTCTTTATGGCAGACGTGTGCCCTGTAATCTCTTGCGGTTCTGAGGGAAACAAAACACAATACATATCTAAACAACCAACCAAACGTTGACGCAAACAATTAAACGAGGGGTTGCATTGGTACGAACCTGCTTCCGGTTGGTTGAGGTCGTAGATGCGTATTATCTTATCATTCCCTCCTGTTAACAGACAACTGCTATCCTGTCAGAGAGAAATAGAGGGGGGAAGAAGTTGACTCAAATATCCAATACATGAAAGTCCCATAAGAATATCCCTAGAACAAAAAAGATACGCAAGACATGTAAACAGGTTTACACTGTCATGACAGGGAGCATTTAAGTCCTCAATCTCATACATTTGACACATAAAGTAAAACCCAAATCAGTACCAAGTAATTGTAGTACCTGAGTAAAATTGACTGACTTGACAATGTGCTTGTGTGCCAGCGTGAGGACCTCATCTCCAGTCACGGCATCCCACACCTTCCTGAAGAGCAAATAGATAGTCATCATCAGTATGTCAGCCCAAAAAAATAATACAGTAGCCTAGTTACCACCTGCCAGACATGCGTTTGCTTTCACCAACTCTGTTGTTGAAACGACAAATGAGTTGGCTAAAGCAGACAGACTAGTGCCTAGGCTAGGAGAGTAATAAGCTAATGTCAGAAATCTTGGAGATCTCTCATTGAACAATTTGAAGAATTGGAAGATTTAACACTCATTCTGTTCTGTAGTGCAGTATAGGATTATAGCCTGGTTGTATACTGTATGTGCAGTAGCCAACACTTATTAATCATTTTACCTTTATTTAACTAGGTCAGTTAAGAACAAATTCTTATTTATAATAACGGCCTACACCGGCCAAACCCAGGCGACGTTGGGTCAATTGTGCGCTGCGCTATGGGACTCCCAATCACTGCCAGTTGTGATACAGCCTGGATTCGAACCAGGGTGTCTGTAGTGACGCCTCTAACACTGGGATGCAGTGCCTTAGACCACTGGGCCACTCAGGAGACTTATAGAGCCCACCAGCTTGTAGTCCTAAAAATCTGAAATCGGTTGGCATTTTCTACCTGTGGTTCGTTCACCATTCATATGGGGGAAATTAATGGGAAAAATAATGGTGGTTTGGGATATACGCCAAAAATAAGGTTAACACAGGCTTAGGAGATCTTATATGTTTTGTTCTAGGAGATAATATCAGTCAGTTACCATGACCTTTATGAATTATAAAGCTTATGTGCTCAAAATAAGTACGCTGCTAACAAGTCACTAACTTTTTACTTGTTTGGATTACATAAATGCTTCATAATTATCTCATAAGCCCTTGTTTACCGCAGACCTTATTTTCGGCGTTTATCCACCTAAAAACATGAATTTCCCCATAGGCGTTGGCCAATGAGCCATGGCAAAGTTAACCTCCGTTATAGCCCGCAAACTCTAGTCGGCATTCTGCCTTCTCCTTACAGTTTTCAGCCAACAGCTGCGCCCACAACTGGCGAGTTAATCTACACACAAGTGTTTGGAGAATGCTAGATAGCCAATTAGTACAGGTGGTCGCTGCTTCTCTTCCATCCGTTTCCCATAAGCAAGCGCTGTAACATGGGAATATGGCCGTGCAGCGACACTAACCCTATCAAGGTGTATCAATTTAACTTTTTGTATTTTGAAAACTATTTCTTGCTGATATGAAAGTTAAGGTCCCTGTTCTTCCAAAACCGTACCGCAAGCGACACGTGTTAATGTTCAGATTGAGCGTGGCTGCTCTTAACAAAACGCCTTCGTCCAATGACTCCTATGTGTAATGGAGTCATGATCAAGGGCTAGCCTCCATTACAAAAAGACACCATTACTATTGCTCTCTATATTGTTGTCATAACATGGTCATGGCCAGGCTATGTTGTAGGCCTAAATACATACGCAGTGAAGTCTGCAGCAGCAGTGGCTGCCTTGGTGGCTTCATTATTCAGAGTGGCCCCCCAGACAGCACCCTTGTGACCCAGGAACGTTCCGATCCAATCCCCTGTGTCTCCCTGGCGCAACATGGGTTTGCCATCTACAAGAAGGAACATTAATAAGCGGTTAGTACATTCACAAGTGGTTAGACAACTACAGTACCTCCAACTGTAGCACATACATAAGTGAAATAGTCTGATGATCATTTTCAAAATACATCTATTCAATTCCCTTGTGTGATGGAACTTTGTTTACCTCTACTTCACATTCAATATTTTCTAAACAATGATCTATGGTTATCTATTACAACAAGGACTATCTAGCAAATATGTCTTACCTTTGCAGGCACTGATGAGAAAATACCCGTATGGGGTGATTCCACTGAAGGCTAGATCCACCACAGGTCTTGTGTGGCCAGAGCAGGTGAGTGGTGTCTGTCTCATTGCCATGCTCACCTTTGTTTCAGACTGACTTGCTAGTAAACAATACAAACTGTTAAATAATATCACCAAAAGTATGGAGCTAGTTAATGAATATAAATGACAGCTTGCAACTGGCTAGCTAATGTATGGAATGAGATTGCTAAAACTCTGGCTCGTGCTGAATAGCTAACGTTAGCTTCCAATGGAACCAAAGTTAGCTTGACAGACATTAGCTAGCCAACGATTCAAGATAGTTTGAAGATAACGCAACCACCGTTAACTAGATTTTATGAAAAAAAGAGAAGGAATTAAGCGAAGATATTGATGTTTCAGTGAAGGCAAAGGGCTTCTCTCCCAGCTAGGAAAGAGCGCTAATAGCTACAATATTGCAACTAACTAGCAACGTGCAGTAAGCGGCCTTAGGTATTTAAAAAACATTGTAAATATAGAAATACTTCCGGTATCATGAACGCTGACGTAATTTTCTAAATAAAAGTCCCAGATCTAAGTTAATGGTCAAGACTTAAGATCATTGCTGGTACAATGAAATCATCTATAATTTTGCACTTTGTCAAATATTTTAAACGTGTCCACCAACTTTTTCGAATAATATTTGATTAATTACATTTAGACTCCAAATGATTGATCATCCTGTCTGTATTTATCGGTATCATTAAGACTCATATTTTAACGTGCTCCATTGAATATTATAATATTGTAAAATTTACAGAACTTTTTGAGGGGACATGTGTAAATCTAGAGCATCAGGAGTGTGAGGGGTACAATTTGTGCAAAGAAAGCTCTTAGAGCTCTATGATGTTGAAAATAACATGTAGACTTGTCTTAGATGGGTTTGCCACACACAGATTGTACATGAAACGTAGAGGTAGAAAGAGGATTAAGGCCCCCAGGGTTCTAGTCTAGAAGCACACTTTCCACCAGTGGTGGGAAAAGTACCCAATTATTATACTTGAGTAAAAGTAAAGATACCTTAATAAAAAATGACTCAATAAAAAGTGAAAGTCACCCAGTAAAATACTACTTGAGTAAAGGTTTTAAAGTATTTGGTTTTAAATATCAACAGTAAATGTAATTGAGAAAATATACTTAAGTATCAAAAATGAAAGCAAAAATAGAAATAATTTCTAATTCCTTATATTAAGCAAACCAGATGGTATAATTTTTTATTATTCATGCATAGCCAGTGGCATTCTCCAACACTCAGACATCATTTACAAACGAAGCATGTGTTTAGTGAGTCCGCCAGATCAGAGGCGGCAAGGATGACCAGGGATGTTCTCTTGATAAGTGTGTGACCATTTTCTTGTCCTGTTAATCATAAAAAATGTAACCAGTACTTTTGGGTGTAAAGTAAAAGTTTTCAAAAATATAAATAGTAAAGTAAAGTACAGATACCCTAAAAAACAACTTAAGTAGTACTTACAGTAAATTGAGATAGCTATGTACACTATCGGACAAAAGTTTTCGAACACCTACTCATTCAAGGGTTTTGCTTTATTTTTACTATTTTCTACATTGTAGAATAATAATGAAGACATCAAAACTATGAAATAACACATATAGAATCATGTAGTAACCAAAAAAGTGTTAAAAAATCTAAATATATTTTATATTTGAGATTCTTTAAATAGCCACCTATTGCCTTGATGACAGCTTTACACACTCTTGGCATTCTCTCAACCAGCTTCATGAGGTAGTCACCTGGAATGTATTTCAATTAACAGGTGTGCCTTCTTAAAAGTGAATTTGTGGGATTTCTTTCCTTCTTAATGCGTTTGAGCCAATCAGTTGTGTTGTGACAAGGTAGGGGGGTATACAGAAGATAGAGACCTATTTGGTAAAAGACCAAGTCCATATTATGGCAAGAAAAGCTCAAATAAGCAAAGAGAAACGACAGTCCATCATTGCTTTAGGACGTGAAGGTCAATTAATCTGAAAAATGTCAAGAACTTTAAAAGTTTCTTCAAGTGCAGTCGCAAAAACCATCAAGCACTATGATGAAACTGGCTCAAACTGGCTCTCATGAGGACTGCCATGGTCGAATTGCTGCAAAGAAACCACTACTAAAGGACACCAATAAGAAGAAGAGACTTGCTTGGGCCAAGAAACACGAGCAATGGACATTAGACAGGTGGAAATTTGTCCTTTGGTTTGGAGTCCAAATTGGAGATTTTTGGTTCCAACCTCTGTGTCTTTGTGAGACGCGGTGTGGGTGAATGGATGATCTCTGCATGTGTATTTCCCACCGTAAGCATGGAGGAGGAGGTGTGATGGTGTGGGGGTGCTTAGCTGGTGACTGTCTGTGATTTATTTAGAATTCAAGGCACACTTAACCATCATGGCTACCAAAGCATTCGGCAGCAATACGCCATCCCATCTGGTTTGGGCTTAGTGGGACTATCATTTGTTTTTCAACAGGACAATGACCCAACACACCTCCAGGCTGTGTAAGGGCTATTTTACCAAGAAGGAGAGTGATGGAGTGCTGCATCAGATGACCTGGCCTCCACAATCCCCAGACCTCAACCAAATTGAGATGGTTTGAGATGAGTCAGACTGCAGAGTGAAAGAAAAGCAGCCAACAAGTGCTCAGCATATGTGGGAACTCCTTCAAGACTGTTTGAAAAGCATTTCAGGTGAAGCTGGTTGAGAGAATGCCAAGTGTGCAAAGCTGTCATCAAGGCAAAGGGTGGCTATTTGCAGAATCTGAAATATAAAATAGATTTGGATTTGTTTAACACTTTTTTTGGTTACTACATGATTCCATATGAGTTATTTCAAAGTTTTGATGCCTTTGCTATTATTCTACAATGTAGAAAATAGAAAAAATACAGAAAAATCCTTGAATGAGTCGGTGTTCTCAAACTTTTGACCGGTAGTGTATAGGTAGAGGTAAAGTGACAAGGCAACAGGATAGATAAGACAGTAGCCGCAGCATATGTGGTGAGTGTGAAAATGTGTGTGTGTGAGTGTGTGTGTGGCGTCAGTATGCATTTGTGTGTGTGTGTGTGTGTGTGTGTGTGTGTGTGTGTGTGTGTGTGTGTGTGTGTGTGTGTGTGTGTGTGTGTGTGTGTGTCAGTGTTTGGGTAGTCCAGTGGGTCCAAGAGAGTTAGTGCAAAAAGGGGTCAATGCAGGCAGTCCGGGTAGCCATTTGATTAGCTATTTAGCAGTCTTGTTTAGCAGTCTATTGGCTTGGGGGTAGAAGCTGTTCATGGTCCTGTTGTTTTCAGACTTGGTGCACTGGTACCGCTTGCCATGTGGTGGTAGAGAGAACATATGGCTTTGGCAATTTTTTGGGGCCTTCCTCTGACATTGCCTGGTATAGAGGTCCTGGATGGCAGGGAACTTGGCCTCAGTGATGTACTGGGCCGTATTCATCACCCTCTGTAGAGCCTTGCAGTCGGGTGCCTTACAGTTGATGTACCAAGACCTGATGCAGCCAGTCAAGATGCTCTCAATGGTGCAGCTGTAGAACTTTTTGAGGATCTGAGGGCCCATGCCAAATCTTTTCAGACTCCTGGGGGAGAAGAGGTGCTGTCGTGCACTCTTCACAACTGTGTGGGTGTGTGTGGACCATGTTAATTCCTTAGTGATGTGGATACCGAGGAACTTAAAGCTCTCGACCCATTCCACTGTAGCTCCAAAGAATGTGGATGGGGGCATGCTCGCTCGTCCGTTTCCTGTAGTTCACGATCAGCTACTTTCTCTTGCTGATGTTGAGGACACTTTCGGTATTGCAGTTTAACTATAGCCCGGCCCAGGAAGACAATTCCCATAGACATGGAGACACTTTAATCATCATTTTATGCACAAAACATCCATTGAATTATTCAAATAATAATTGTTGCAGATGCCAATAATTTTTTCATCCCCCACAGTCAAAGATATTAAAGGGATAATTCACCCAAATTACAAAATGTCATATTGGGTTTACTTCCATGTAAGCAGTCTAAGGATTGACATGCTTTCCCATTTAAGTCATGGGACCGATATTATAATTGTTTTTGCATCATGTTCAAATCATCTATAAGTGATTTTATTGAGCTTCACAATACATTTTATATAGTTTTGGATGATTTGGACATGATGAGTAAAAAATGCTAATATCCGTCCCATGACTGTAAGGTCTACTACACCTGTTGTATTCGGCGAATGTGACAAATAAAATTTGAGATCGAATTTTTGCCACAAATGCTAAAACGTTAGCATATGGAAACGGTGCCAGGGAAACTAACATACCAGGAACATACTTGCGAATATTTTTTTTTTAAAGTTTACTTTTAGACTTCTTCTCCTTCTTAAAAGGTGTGAGGCCCCCTCGTGTCAAGCTTTTTTGTTAGAGGGATACTTCAGGATTTTGCCAATGAGGCTTTATCTACTTCCCCAGAGTCAGATGAACTCAGTAGATACCATTATGTATCTGTGTCCAGTTTGAAGGAAGTTAGAGGTAGTTTTGCGAGCCAATGCTAACTAGCAATTAAGCTAACGTTAGTGAGCAACTTCCTTCAAACTGCACGCAGAGACATAACAATGGTATCCACAAGTTTATCTGACCCTCAGGAAGTAAATAAAGGGCATTACCATTACTCATTACCAAAATACCAAAGTAAATCTCTTCAAGGAAAAAACTGCTAGTCGTCAATGCTCGATTCAAATAATGCATATGTGACAAAGTGGATGATTCTAATGCATAGGACACTCAAGGACATTCAGAGACTTGTCCCAAAGCCACTCCCGCGTTGTTTTGGCTGTGTGCTTAGGGTCGTTGTCCTGTTGGAAGGTGAACCTTCGCCCCAACCTGAGCGCTCTGGAGCAGGTTTTCATCAAGGATCTCTCTGTACTTTGCTCTGTTCATCTTTCCCTTGATCCTGACTAGTCTCCCAGTCCCTGCTGCGGAACAACATCCCCACCTCATGATACTGCCACCACCATGCTTTACCGTAGGGTTGGTGCCAGGTTTTCTCCAGACGTGACGCTTGTCATTCAGGCCAAAGTTCAATCTTGGTTTCATCAGACAAGAGAACCTTGTTTCTAATGGTCTGAGAGTCTTTAGGTGCCTTTTGGCAAAATGTAAGAACGGCCCATTCAAAAGTGCTGAACAAATAGTTATTGACTACGACCGTCTTAGCTCACTCATCACTCATTAAGGTCTTAATCGAAATTACGGATTGCCTCTCATCTGCTCGTCGTTCCCTTATGCCATAGTTTGTACATCTCAATTATCAGTAGAAGCCACATTTGTTTAAGCAAGTCAGCCATATCAGCTATGTCTTTTTTAAAAGGCAGTAAATGAGGCTGAATGAACTGTGTCGCTGCCAGACAAGTCTCTGCTGATAACCAGGTGTAGCGGTGGTAAGGATTCACTCCATGGTGCTGAAAAGAAAGCTCTGCTGTTGGGACGGCTTTATGTAGGCCCTAACAGTTTGTATGCACTGTTTGTCACCGTTATAGTGCAATTAATGTATTGTTTAGTGTTGTGTTGTGCAGTGGCTTTGCTGGCATGTATCCCAAAAGAAAAAAAGTTGACTTTACCCCACCAAGATTTCCATGTTAAAATCGCCACTGGGAGTCTCTAAACAAAACAATGAGAAGAAAATGCATTCATTTGTTGGGGCCACTAGAGGGCAGTGATCAGTGGCGATTTTAGCATGTAAATTTTGTACATGCACCACCAAGTCTGAACAGTAGGCTAAATTATGAGGGGGAAAGGGACCAAATTATTAGGGTGGGGCACATGGGCTATTAACACCTTACTACACTTAGTATTACTTTCTTAGCTACAGTATACATATCTCCGTGGCATATTACATAATTTATGCAGCAGCATACAAGGCGTTTTAGGACTCATCGTTGTGCTGTGCTCACTTGAACAGGAAGGTTGCGCGACGGTCCTTCTTGTGGGCAAATGTTGTCATCAAAGTCTGGCATTCTCTGGATTTATGGTGCTTTCAAGACAACTGGGAACTCTGAAAAAACAAGGTTGAATCATGACGTCAGTGATCTTCAGGTCGGAGCTCTAGAAAGAGGCCCGAGGTAAATGCAGAGGGTCTTTTACTCAGTTATGAGGAATTCTTATCTCTTTACAAGGTCCCTGTAACACCTAAAGATTTTGCAATTGTTTTAGACGCCATTCCCTCAGGTGTTGCTCTGTTATTCAGGAACGTGTCAAGACCTGACCCTCAGAGCCTACCTTCTATTGACCCTGTTGACTCATCAGTAGGAAAGATTTGTTTCTCTTTTGGTCCATTCAACAACAGAGCGATACGAACCTTGTTTCGGCAGGATGTTGTATCTATACCTTATGTCATGCCTTATTGGAATGGATTTATTGATAATATCTGTTGGAAAAAAGTTTGGATGTTGCCACACACATACCTACTTGTTAACAAAATTAAGGAGGTTTCCTTTAAAATTATTCATAAATATTATCCTGCCAACCACTATATGAAGAAGTTTAAGGAAAACATCAACTCAAATTGCTCCTTTTGTAATGACCACCCAGAAACAGTGTTGCATCTTTTTTGGCATTGTATACATGTAAGAAAACTGTGGCAAGACATCAGTAGATTTATAATTGAACACATTTATGAAGATTTTACACTATTGTTGTCACGTTCCTGACCTTATTTCCTTTGTTTAGTATGTGTTTAAGTGGTCAGGACGTGAGCTGGGTGGGCATTCTATGTTATGTGTTTCTATGTTGGGTTAATTGTATTTGCCTGATATGGTTCTCAATCAGGGGCAGGTGTTTTACGTTTCCTCTGATTGAGAACCATATTAAGGTAGGCTGTTCTCACTGTTTGTTTGTGGGTGATTGTCTTCCGTGTCAGTGTTTTTACCACACGGGACTGTTTCGTTTGTCTAGTCTAGTCTGTTCCTGTTCGTGCGTTCTTCGTGTTCTGTAAGTTCATTTGTTCAGGTCTGTTGACTTCGTTTATTATTTTGTATTTATCTAGTGTGCTTCGTGTTCGTCTTGTTTCAATAAATCAACATGTATTCATCACCCGCTGCATTTTGGTCCGATCCTTGCTCCTCCTCGTTAGAGGAGGAGAACGACTTAGACGAACGTTACAATTGTGGAGAGATGTACTGCTTGGATTCTTTACATACGATAAAAATAAGCTGAAACATTTTTATGTAATTAATTTCATTATTCTTTTGGCCAAATTTCATATACACAAATGTAAATTTACTAACAAAAAAACACATGTTCTTACCCTACAAAAATAAATGTAACTGTATTTGAAGACTATTAAATACTCTAACATAAAAGCTGTTAGAATTGTAAGTGTATGTATGTCCCTTAAGGTCCTTGTGTAATTGTAATGTGATATTGTACCCCCTAGCTCGATTGTCCATTATATATAATCTATATATACTTGTGTTCCCTTATGTACTGTCTGTATTGATTTGTTGTTAATAAAAAAAAAGAGAAAAAAAGAAAGAGGCTCGAGTTCCCGAACTGGAATGCCGAGTTGGATGACCGTTCAAAATGTATTTTCCTAGTCAGAGCGTTTTTTCCCTGAGTTCCCAGTTGTCTTGAACTCACTGAAGTATGAGATTTCACAGTTCCGAGTTTCCAGTTGTTTTGATCGCGACAGAAGTCATGCTGGATTGACAGCATGGCCAATTGTATTCAACCTTTTCTGGCCCATGGTGTTGCGTGTGTTTATCCTGTTTATCCTTTTAAGCTTGTAAAAGAGACCTTTAAACCCAGACGTGGACCACACACCCTCTCCACTGAATAGCAGGCTAGTGATTGCTTTGCAACCGTTGCAGTTAGCCACTGATTCCTTATAAACTACTCATTGTTGAATTTGCGATTTCCAATGTTGGATTGAAAATGATTTTCCACTAGATTGTTGACGTGATTCATGATGAGATTTTGAAAGTATGACGTTGGCATGATCAGTCCAATCAAAGCTACGGTAGATATAACGTGATTTGGCGTCATTTTATATGTGACCAATGACCTTGAGCCTTCTTGGATGGGAACTTCTAAAGTAAATATATGACAGCACCCAAGGGGGCTTGAACTTTCTAGCTCTCCCTGTAGATTATGCGGTGACATAGTGTCCGCATGAGTGACAGAACACTGAGCCAATCACGGCTCAACTAGAGAAGATTACCTACTCCTACACATATTTTCTCTGGCTGCCCCTCTACCACAGAAAGCACTGAGCTAGGCTGAAACACCTGCATTTTGGAGCTGCCTTACACAAGAAAGCAAAAAAGAGACCATGTTTGTATGCAGCTTTATTAACTCTTTTTTACATAGTTTGCAAACTGATATGTGACACGTATTAATGCCAAAATAACATGCAAAACAGGTAACTATATATATATATATATATATTGGCTAAACAGGTGGGGCACTGCTGTGCCTTCCCTGAATGACGGATCGCCACTGGGTACTCCAGCACTAGAGGTGGCGTAAAATCACCAATATTAGCTTTATGCTTTTTTCAAACACAAAATAAGAAGTAATGTTACTTTAAAATTGGGATAGCGCTCAATGGTGCTGCCCGTGCATTCACCGGAATCGTTATGGTACAGATACAAAGACGAACTCTCTTTCTATTATGGGTGGCGAATAGTGTAATGCCAGCAGCACAAAGTGCGGCCAAAGACTACCGGGTCATGGCCAAAAAAATACAAAAATGTCCTCAAATTAAACGCAATGTTCGCACGTAAACCAAACTAGATAACAATTCTTGCATTTTAATTAGGTTGTTGTTATGATGATAACAGTTCTTTGGAATTCCAATAATTATGTCATTCACTAGGCTGGAAAAAAAGAAGCACTATGATTCATGAAAATATCAGACATGCCTGCCTATGAATGAAATGTTAATAACAATGCCAGGGTATGGCGTGAATTGGGTGCCAACCTCATTTGTACCAAAGTAGAAACTGTAATGAAACTCTAGTCCAGAGAGTCGGGTTTGTTAAGTTTTGGTCCCAACCAGGGCAGGGCAAAAGCTGCTACACGAGATTTGTAGGCTAAACCGGATTATTAATTACATCTCGTGCATGATATTAGCTCATAATTATTAAGGCCATAGGGTCTGAAGCAAAAGGATTGCAGAACATTCCAGATGTGACACGTTAGTGCGTGCGTTAAGTTCAAGGGATGGCCATGCTGTCATTAGCCAAGATTGCTTAATTGTTTAAGTGAAAAAGCCTATAATAGCCTACATATTTAACTGGGACTCAGAGAAAAGCGCTCTTAATCATTTCTAGTAGTCAGTGGGCGGTCTCCAGCACTTGAATGAAAGCTCCAGTTCACTGCTCAGCTGCGGTATTGGGTGGAGTCTTGTGCGCTTGACGCTTCACTGGAACAGGAGACCTGCTACATTACGCACGGGGAGGTCTCCAAGTACGCCAGTACCGCGAGGAGACTGGAGGGCAGAGAACTCTGAGAACAAAGCTAACGATTTTATGTTTTTGTTCTACGAAAAGGAAGAGTTTGTTACTCCATCCCTGTATACAGAGTGACGTTTTGGGACATTTGTATATATTTTTCTCAGAAGCCTATGGTTATTTTAAGGTAAGTGTATATCTAAATGTTTAAGAAAGTTAAGTACAGTACATTCAATGTAAATGTGTCTACCATACCTTGTGTCTATGGAAGCCTATTTTGGACTAATTTGGTATAATATTTCAAATCTGCAATGAAAATACTGGGAATGGGAATATGAAGTCCCAGTGTCCCACAGCAAAATATCTTAATTTTAGGCTTTATTTGATCATGACATAAACTCATAGGCTACATCGAAACCAATGGCGAGAATGGAATGTGTCAAAGCAGTCACCTTGACAAATCACCCATCAACAGCTTTGAGCATCCAATGTAAGTTTATTTGAAGGTCATAAACAAGGAGGGCTTATCCGGTGGAGCCTGTTTGCTCGTCGCTAACATACCTGATCCAGAATAACTCGTCTATCAGTTTATGAGTTTTGTACTAGTGATGCTGTGCCAAAAAAAACTCCAATGTATGTACTAGGTATATTGTAATAACTACCTGCTATAGAGGGTGTAATAACTGTATTATGAGAACGACGCACTAGTCGAGGGACCTACTGAACAAGGTGAACCGTGTTTATGGCGGTGACTTGGATGTGTTGCCCCGCTGAGGCAACCAGCATTGGCAAACATGACAACCTGTTGCAAAATGACTGATACTTCAGCTGAAATGGTTGAGTCAGTGTCAGTTTGGAGTTCAAACTTTGGGTTGAGAGTTTGGTATTTACATTAAATAGATTTACCCTGAATAAGTGTTTGGGGGTGGAAGGAATGAGGAAGACATTTTCCCAGGGGAGAGTGTTCTGTTCTCACCAGCTGTCTCCCCTGAGAGTATTGAGACAGTCAACATGATATTGATGTTATAGTAAACCAAAACACCACTGTATTATTACATTCATTCTATTACTGTACACCCTTTGTTCAGGCTATCAGGGAAGTAGTCTTATACTGTACACCTACTACTATGTTATTGTTTGACCTAGCCTCCGTTCCTTAAAGCCGTCCCTCTTCTCTCTGTTTCCAGACTGTTTGAGGAGATTAAAAGGTTATTCAGAGTGAGAGCAGACACGTTCCCTCGACTTTCTCTCCAAGGACTGCTCGGAAACCCCTGACCCTTCATGAGATGCCCAGGAGTCGCCTGGCATTTGACCCTATAACCATGGACGTCCGAGTGCAAGCCAATCCGAACCTCTACTTCGGGGTCAACGGGGGTCATGATGGCGCTGATAGAAACTCCCACAGTAAACCATTTGTGAGTATAACTTATATGAATCCCTTTCCATTATTCTTTTGGTATCTTAGGTCAAAATGTAAATATTTCTCCCTTTGTTCACAATTTACGCACCCATATTAAGGGGGCATGGCGTTGAAGTATTCACCCACTTGTTCCTGGTTTAGAGCAGGTGTTTTTCATCGTGTGACTTAAGAAAAACCTGACTTATCTGTTTATACACCAAAGTCTGTCTCCATGCCCCCCTCTGTCATGCTGTCACTGAGAATTTACACAGGATTAATGACTACATCCTGTTGCATGCCTCAGGGATAACACACACACACACACCACAGAGACTGAGGGAAACCGGTTAAGGTGCAGTTTTGTTGGTCCTGCTTCACACAACAGAAGTCAGTGGTCTTTGTGTTTGGTTTCGAAATTAGTTTGCCTACAGATGTGCGCGCGTGTGTGTTGGTGCGTGTGTGAGTGTGCACATGGGTGCGTGCATACATGTGTGTGTATGGCTGGTGTGTGTGGCTGAGTGGAACAGGTCTGTGTTGTGGTACAGATTTACCTCTGGTAAAGGTTGATCTCTCCATCCCTACAGTGATGCCTAGCAACGAGATGGCATCCTGCTGCGGTAACCTGTTCACCCTCGTAATCACAGGCACAGGGTCGTAACTTGAAACAGCAAACAAAAAATATTTGGTTTGTCGCTGATTGACAGTGGTGGTAATGGTTGATGAAAAGTGGTATGGGTGCATCCGTTGTTTATTTTCTTGTTGCAATAAAAAATGGGCCATTGTCAGCCAGGTATTTGTGTCTGTGTGCGCTTTCCTGGGTTTGTGTGTCTACTGCCTACATGTGTGTATTTAGATGACACATTGTTTGATGGGGGATCTTCAGTATATATAGCTAGTCTCTAGCTCATTTGTGCATTCTGTTGACCTCGTACCTTTTTCCTAAACCCATTAAGGTTCATTTGAAACAATCTAACCAGGTTGCCCTTTGATTCAGTGTATTATCTTGAGTGAAACAGACCCCAGGGAACAGTGGAAAAATCTATAGTCAGGGTCATCCAGCAGCTGTCAAAGCAGCCCTATCATTGTATACCCTATGCCTATTGTGTTGTGTTCTGTGGCTGTATGTGCTCTGTACAGAGGGACAGGTAGTGATGTAACATGTAGGCAGTGAGGCCTCCCTGTTGGAGGGTGTAGGCTCCTTCCTCCAGGTCTCTGTGCTAGGTTGGGGGGGATTAGAAGGTTGAGAGGTGGGAGAGCACGAACAAGCAGCACTGTGTTCTCACCGTGGCTCATACGCACACACAAACATACGAGAGATGGCAAGCAGCTAGATGGATTGGGACACAGGGTCTCTTAAGTTAAGAATCATGCAAAAATGTTGGCAGGCAGATGTCCACGAGCGGATGGTCCCTAAAACACAGCACACCGAGCGAACGGCAGATCAACATTCAGTGTAGTGTGTGTGGTCCTTTCGAGTATGAGGGGAAAGGCTAAACCAACAGGATCTGTGTTTGTTTACATCCTTTACATAACTTTTTTGGGCAACAGGAAGTATATTCCATACACTAGACCTGATTATGGTATAGGAGATACTGTATGTCACATTAATGTAACTCGTGTTACAATTACCCCTTAACCAAAGAGCACCTTTAACCTACGTTTCTGATGATCTACTTGTGTGTCCCTGTAGTCGGCGCTTCCCATCCAAGTAACTCGTGTGTTGTTGCCCTGTGTCGCCCCCTACAGGAGGATAAGGCGCTGCATTTCTTAAGCCAGGAGGAGCAGGATTGTATCCTCTTCTTTGAGAAGACCATCGACTCCCTGCTGACTCCCCCAGCAGTAGATGAGCTTGATGGACCAGGACCCCCCATACGGGCATCCGCCCCCAGCCTCAGCCCCGTACCACCCCTCTCAGCCTCAGACAGACGCACCAGCCCCAAGGACATCATAGACCTGGTTCGCCCAGCACAGCCTGATCTGGTCCACCCCACACATGCACCATTCAACCCCCCCATGCCAGGTACAGCACAGTTCGCTCCTTGCTCCACCCTAAACAGTACTGTTTACATTTGATTATCAGTCCCTTGGATCATTAGAATTACCACAGTCAAATGAGATCAGACTTCATCACAATCATCAGCATGACAGATTACTCAACATTGACATTTGTACTGTATAGTGAATATACAAGTGTCACGTGGGCTCCCTCTCCGGCCTCTAGGTCACAAGGCTGCTCGTTAGGGCGCACACCTGTCACCAGCGTTACTGCGCATAATGACACTCACCTGGACTCCATATATCTCCTTGATTACCTGCCCTTTATATGTCACTCCTTTTGGGTTCTTCCCCAGTCGTCATCGTTGCTGTTTCATGTCGGTGCTCTGTTTGTGTTTCTTGTTTTGTTCATTTATTAAAATGTATTCACTTCCCGAACTTGCTAACCCGACTCTCAGCGTACATCGTTACAACAAGAAATATGATTGACTTTCCATTGACCCAATGGTTTTTTGAAGATATAGATTTGCCATTGACCTTGTCTTTTGAAGATACAGAACGTACAGCGAACTGATGAGTTTACCTCTCAAACTCTTTCTCTTTGCAGATTTCACCCAGAACATGGTAATGAACAACCCTGAGAGGCATTTTGAGAACAAGCCGAGGCGTGAGGGGATGGAAAACTTCCCTACAGAGTACAACCTGCCGCCCCCTGGCAAGGACAGTGCCCCCTATGGCCACGCCCTGTACCAGCCTGTAGGCTCCGTCCCCACCCCCGTCCGCATCGCCCAGAAGATTGCAGAGCACCAGGGGAGTGTGGGGAACACCAACATCCTCTCTTCCTCCCTCCTGTCCAACTGCCGTAGGAACCTTGATTTAGAGAACGTAGAGAGACCACCCACCTCCCCGGATTATCCAATCAAACAGGACCCGACCACCTCAGCCAAGCCCACCCATTACCCCAACAACATCAGCATGATAATGGGCAGCAACCAGCACCACAGCCATTCGCTGGCCAATGTGAACCTCCAGGATAGGAAGTCTCAGATGCTGGCTAACCTATCAGGGACGTCCCACCCTGTGGAGGCGGAGGAGCTCCATGGGCTTCCAACCCGCAGTGTGTCTTTCAGGGATCCCACTCCAAATAAGTCCCGGATGGAGGCACTGTCCAAACTGGGCTTGACCCGAAACCACACCCACAACAGCAGCACAAACACCAAACCCGCTGCTGCCCCGATTCCGGTTGCCACCCCTACACCCGTTCCCATGCCTACCCCTACACTGACACCCGTGAGTAAACCAGATGTGGCCAGACAGGCAAAGACCTTGCCACCAGCAACAGTCAACACCAACACCTCTCATGCAAGTATCCATGACAACAAGCCTGCTTCTCCGTCGCCCGAAGTCTCGTCCAAGGACTTTAACAGCTATGGCGGGAAGTCCATCGTGGTGAACCCCTCTAAGGCTGCTGCTGCTGCTGTAGCTCCCTCCACCAGTGGCCATGGCAGTAAGGCCCACCCAGTGACCTCTCACAGTGACTTCAACCCTTACGGGGGTAAGACTAAGGTAATGAAACCTGCTCCTGTTACCACAACCAGGGCTGACCTAACCCAGCCAGACATCGAGAGGAGGGCCGTGCCTCCCCCAGCCTCCACCTCAGCCAGAGTGATGCCTTCACCAGCCTCCACCCCAGCCAGAGTGATGCCTCCCCCAGTCTCCACCTCCACCCCAGCCAGAGTGATGTTCTCCCCCAGCCTCAACCTCCACCCCAGCCAGAGTGATGCCTTCCCCAGCCTCAACCCCAGCCAGAGTGATGCCTTCCCCAGCCTCAACCTCTACCCCAGCCAGAGGGATGCCTTCCCCAGCCTCAACCCCAGCCAGAGTGATGCCTCCCCCAGTCTCCACCTCCACGCCAGCCAAAAGGATGCCTCCACCAAACTCCACCTCCATCCCAACCAAAGGAGAAACCATGTCCTACGAGGTCAAGAGCTACGGGGGGAAGACCAGAATGGTCACCCCATCCGACACCACCCCCTCTCCCATTACCACCCCTGACATCCTCACACACACCCTAGTGAGGTCCCCCAGCAAAGCTTCAGCCCCAGTGCCTTCTCCAGCCTCCAGACCTTTCCGCTATAGCACTCCCCCTAGCGCCAACAGGGTGGGGGCGTCTCCCTCTTCTCCGGAGTCCCGGCCGAAGTCCGCCGTCTCCAAGCCATCGTTCCGCTCCCAGGGGATCACTGTGCAGTTCTCCGGACGGGGAGTGACAGATGAGTCACGCAGAGAAGCTCTTCGGAAACTGGGACTGCTGAAAGACACTTTCTAACTCTCTGCATAACCTCTATTCAGCTCCCAGGTGGACAGACGTAACGAAGGCCTCTGGAGTTTTTCTGAAAGGGTGTGAGGCGTGGCAGGAGAGGATACCTACATTACTGTGGAATGATCCGGGCTGAAACCGGCACACCCGGTTCTGAGCGCTGAATGCTGACAAACGAGTCCGACAYGTCACATGGCCTAGTTGACAAATACACACACGCAGACATGTACACACACATTCGTCAAACAGACATACACGCACTCAAACACACACGTGCACTCATACCCACAAATACATTCACCCAACAATCCCACACTTATATGCATCAAAGCACTATCCCTTAATTGTCCTCTATTTAACTGTAGTCCGACTAAGTGTTTTACATTGCCTCTGAATCAAGACATATTGTACTTTACAGTATACATGTACCTCTAATATTCTCTGGGCCAAAACAGACAAAAAAAACAGACCTGTTCAAAGGGTAATGCAGACAGCTGAATGTCTTTGGCATTGGCACATTTGGCAGAGACAGACTTTTTACTACCTTTGCCACCTTCTGATGTCACATCCTCAGCTACCAGTGAGAATCCTTACATGCTCTCACTCTCCAAAGATGGATTTATATACCCAATGTAATTACATTGACTTTGTATGACACTATAATGATTACTGATCAGTTTGAGCCTGGTACTGATAAAGTGAACTTGAATCATTATAAACTGGCTGTGCAGTCACCTGAGAACTGAAGAGCCTCACAACATGTTATTTTGTTTACCGATTTCAGCGTCGTTGTTATCCAGGGGGTTATTAAGAGTGTGATGTATCTCACCGTTCAGCTCTTAACAAGGACATAGTTTGAGGGACTTTCCTGGCAGAATAAGGTTGAATTAACTTCACTCACTAATTGTCACGTACCCCCCTCTCCGGCGCTCAACGTCACCAGTTTACTCATTATTACGCACACCTGCCACCATCGTTACGCGCACCTGCGCCTCATGACACTCACCTGGACTCTATCACCTTCYTGATTACCTCCCCTATATCTGTCACTCCCCTTGGCTCTTTCCTCAGGTGTTATTGACTCTGTTTCTGACTAGCTGGTTCATGTATATATGCTACTCGTGTTACTTGCATTGTTCCATGTTCATTTATTTATTAAATTCACTCCCTGTACGTGCTTCCCTACTCCCAGCGTACACGTTACACTAATCTATTAGAATGTATCTATATTCCCTGTGAGGACGGTAACCATCCTACTCATAAATATTGATGATATCCTACTTAATAGGTATTTATGCACCCATTGATTTCCACTGCTGCCTTATGGTATGTTAAAGACAGGTCACTCGGAAGGGGGTACATTCCCTCATGCAAGAGCAAAGCTTAGAAACGTAACAATTGATTGGCATACCAAGCAAACTAAGCAGCAATTAAAATAGTTTGCATTCATGTACCTCATATACTCAGCTCGAAGGATATCAAATTATTGGAAGTTCTGAAGTGACCCCATGTGTTTATCTCCTCATATGACATTTTTGTGAATGTAAGTTACAGAAAAGAGGGAGTGCAAGACAGGCTTGAGTTTCTAGGAAAGGAGTGATATGTAACTACAGCGCTGGCTAAAGTTTATTTTTACTCCATGGACATTCCTCCCACACAAAACCACTGAATGTGGTTTGAAATGTAGACTTTTACTACTTTGAGGGGGGAAAAACGTAACTTGGTGAGGACGGGCAAGGGCTTGCAATGTCCAAAACACAAACACTGAAGCCACAGAATCCAGAAATACTCACAAGGACAATTTTTTCTTGTTTTGCCCTTCTTTTGTTCATGTACTGTATGCTGAACTTGCATTTGCAATATGTCATTTAACTGTCATCATAACTCTTGCCTCTTGTTTCTCGCTGGACTGCAGATATATTGGTACATAACCCTCTGTGTGTGTGTGTGTGTGTGTGTGTGTTGTGTGTGTGTGTGTGTGTGTGTGTGTGTGTTGTGTGTGTGTGTGTGTGTGTGTGTGTGTGTGTGTGTGTTTGTGTGTGTGTGTGTGTGTGTGTGTGTGTGTGTGTGTGTGGTGTGTGGTAGGTGATTGAGTACATGAGTGAGTACGTGCGTGCGTGACATGTGGTGTGTGTGTGAGTGAGTACGTGAGTGAGTGGGTACGTGCGTGCGTGAAACATGTTTGTGTGTGTGTGAGTGAGTACGTGAGTGAGTGAGTACGTGAGTACGTGCATGCATGAAACATGTTTGTCCATTTTAAAGTTTTTTTTTAATGAAAAAAGTCAGACTCCGGTTTTGTAGTTCATCTACAGTAACTCATGAAGTATCTAATACACACAAACACATACTCGGAAAATATACCTGTAGTTTGCAGACCCAGAGAGGAAAAGACTCACGTACAAAATCTTTATTTGACATTCAATTAACATTTACAAATTGTCAACAAAAGTTGCTGCTGTGGTACAACAGCGGCTTTATATATTTTGCTCATTGTCATATTGTACACAACGTTTAATGTACATCTGTGTCACCTAATAAAGAGACTAATATACATGACTTATCCTATCCAGAGTTTGTTATTCTTCGCAGGGCATTTACCATGTTATGAATGAGTAGAATCTCAGTGTATGGTTTATAATGATTTCTCTTCCCTGGGAAATACTTCACCATGGTTTTAATGGAACAGTAAACAGACAAGCTTTCCAGGGCATCAACTCACCTCAGCCTACACTCAAACCCCTCATTCTATTACTTAATTGACTGTCCATCCATGAAGATCATGATTCCAAAGTTCCCTGTCTCCTTTCTGCCACTAAGATGAAATAATTGGACAGTCAAACTCCCATAAGACTTCCTCTATATTGTTTTTGTCTTTCCCTTTTTCAGATCGGATGACAGAGGAAGACGTAAGACTATTGAGATACTTTCTCTTTCGTACAGAATATTTCCCTGGAGAGCTGTAGCCCACTGTGTACTCTCTCTGCTAGGTGGACGGCCGCTCCCAGTTTCACATGGGTATGCTGTCTACACTGCAGAGTCAGACCACTTTACCCAGCCCCAACAGAGAGCCTCTCTTTCCCTCTGTGGGGCATGGGTCTGAGTGTGTGTGACCAAGAACATCTGGGGCATTGGCTATTTCGGGAGTGTGAGCGAGGGCAACTAAAGCTGTGGTTGGGTAAGGAGTGTGTGTGTGTGTGTGTTGAGGGGAGGTACGAAGGCAGGAAGTGAGGAAATAAGCATGTTTAGGGTCTGTAATTAGAGGCAGCATAAAAAACCTTTAAGAGTGCCCTCTAACAAACACACACACACTCCCTCTGCCATACTACCTCTTTCTCTTACACACAGATGCACTAATACAGTCTTGCACTCCCTCTCATACACACATAGGTACATCAATGGAGGAGCTAAGGCGCCCAGCCATATTGGTGGGACCAGGGTTGGGGAGTAACGGATTACAAAACGGTAACTGTAATCCGTTACATTACCAGTAAAAAATATTGTAATCAGATTACAGATACTTTTGACAAACTAGATGCTTACTTCAAGGATTACTTTTAAATTCAGAAAGGAGGTTTGCTAAAAGAAATCTTTGACATTTCTGTTTTCTCAATGACATTCAAATCCGCATTGAAAAATGGCGCAAATGTAAGTTTGTTCCACCTGAGCGAGTCTGACCAGAAGTCAGAGACCACTATGATGACACAGCACATGGGTTTGATGGATCGCGGGGAAAAAAAACAGGAATAGGCTTTTGTAGGCTACAATCCAAGCAATGTCTTCCAATGGTGAGACTGCTGTCGGCATTCCAAAGATTATCCAACTTGAATAAACGCTTGGAAGTAAGGATGACAGCAGTGGTGTAGTCTACGGCGATACGGATATCACCTCTTATTGATATCTACATAGCGCATTGATGTGAATCACACTGCTGCTCTCTCCTTTAGCTAATTGCGCCTTACGGATTGTGGTTGTTGTGGATGGCTGTTCACAAATCTAAATTTGTATTTGAACCCAATAATGGTTGAATTCAAGAAGTTTAAGATGCCTATCAATCATTGTTTTTGAAACCAGTGGTCAGCCAGTGAAAAATGTGCTCTTGCAACAGCTACACAGTGCGGATCTCAGCCTATGGAATAAAAGTGGGGCTTTTATTGCTCAATCTAATTCATGCTGGTACATTTTTTTAATCCATAGCCCTAATGGACACATGTTCAAACTCGCACACTTTTCATATACTTAAAGGGGAAATTTGTAGTTGCTACATCCATATTTGGACTTATAAATTATATATATCCATTGATTCTTGAAGAATATAATTTATAAATGCCTCATGAGTTAAGTTCAACTGTCACACTCCATGAGAACCCAAAATATAAGCTTGTTTTTCTCCAATGTTTGTAAACATTGTGAATGTAAACAAACACTGTATAGCCTCTTAACATGGTTAAAACRATACTTTTGATATCATGGATGGTCAGTCCTTGCATCCATAGGTCTGTCTATTAATCTGAGAGTGATTACATTTCTCCAGGCCCATCCCTCAGCTTTTTAACAAAACAGAGGTGGTTATTTTGTTCTTGTTTCATCTGTGGATTTGCCCTTTAAACAGCTGCATATTATCAAGACATCAAAGTGTCACCAACAAAAAGGTAAACAATAGGCCTATAGCAAATGCAACACATGGCATTCATTTTTTCACATGTAAATAGCACTTTTCAGTAGTGCTCAAATCTGCCATTCCAAGAGCGCAGCATTTATTTTTCAACTTGAATCAATGAGCCCAATCAGTCCTCCATGACAACAAAAATCATAAACAGAGTAGGGCTGGCTAATAAATCCTTAGTTTTGGGGTTATGCTCAGGTAAAACAATTTGGCTAATCTATACTTCCATATTTCCAAGTCCTATTCTTGAAGATCAAGGGGTATAACATTTACTGGAGTGACTATAATGATGATATTCATTTAATCATATGTAGTAGAAAGCGATGGGTTAGAAGAAGCCTACATAACCAACCCATAAAGTAAAATGCAACATCCATATATGGCCAGCTATGTCAATTTTAACATTATTTATCCTGCAATAGATGTGGTTATGTTGGTAACATACATTTATGTCTTCTTCTAATGCCTCTAAGGGGAAAGTAATCTAAAAGTAACTGAATGTAATCCGATTACGTTACCGAGTTTGTCATCCAAAAGTTACATTACTGATTACAATTTTGGACAGGTAACTAGTAACTAACAGATTACATTTAGACAGTAACCTACCCAACTCTGGGTGGGACAAAGATCATGGACACAGTAAAGAAGTCGAGCCAGAGGAGTGAGTCACAAACTGACACTTTTACTGAAACAGGCAGAAATTGGTTTACAGAAAGGCCCATGCAGTAGAGTACAGATTATCTATCTATAGATTCAACAGACAGAAATAATCAAACAGAAGTTATCATCACTGAGTAGGACTCAGGAGGCAAGAGCACAGATAAGTATCTTATCCATTTGTCAAAAACTACAATACGGCACACAAATTCCAAATCAACAAACTGTATATCACCMCAAGAAAGTAGAGATTTTTCATGAAAATAAAGGAAACATCTAGAAAGCCAAAATGCTGAAAAAATAAAGAATATGTATTATATTCATCACTTATATTTATTTTTTTATTTCTGATGATGAAACGCTGGTCAGTCAACACTGGTCTCGTACCCGCCTCTGGGTCAGGGTCGTCACCGTGACAAGGTGTTCCATTTCCAACAGGGTTAGGAGGAGCAAACCATCTCTATGGTACAGATGCAGGATCTTAATTTGATCACCCTGTTGCAGGAGAACTGTGCTGC
This sequence comes from Salvelinus sp. IW2-2015, assembly GCF_002910315.2. Classification (NCBI taxonomy): domain Eukaryota; kingdom Metazoa; phylum Chordata; class Actinopteri; order Salmoniformes; family Salmonidae; genus Salvelinus; species Salvelinus sp. IW2-2015. The sequence goes on from NC_036864.1 coordinate 2,654,634, forward strand.
AATGCAGGACATTTTAAAACGTTTAGTGTATGAGGTTTAAAAATGCTTCTGAAGTTTGTAATTTCCACTTAGAAATGTCAGACTTGATTTTCCCTTACAAAAATGTATCAACCCCTACAAAAATATCCACTAATCATAATCCACATAATAATTCCCATTTCCTGTTGCTGCAGGATTATTGTCCCGCTGTAGCAAACTGGCTCAAATTAAGATCCTACATGTGTAACCCATCCTCACACACAAGCAACCGCGCCTTTCTGTACATAATCCTGTCCTCCTTGTTCCCTTGTTTATCAAGTCATTTAGTAGTGGTGACCCCGTCTGTCTCTCCTCCTCCTCCATACCCCTCTCAAAGCTGCCTTTGAACAGTGTGTGATTTAGCTAGATAAAGAGATAAAAAGACTGAATGACAGATCTGTTCCTAGTAAGAGAAGCACAGTCCATCTCCAAAGATGTCACACCTACACCCGTCCCCTTTGCTATCCCTTTGTCCGTTCTCCTCCTCTTGTGAGCCCTTGTACACCACATCCACATCCTGCACGGGAGCGTAGAGAAGACGACTGTGGTCCCTTGTCCTGCTGCCTAGCTGTCCGTGCGTCTGTTTGTCTGCGTCTATGTCTGTCCGTACATATATCCGTCCGTCAGCTGGTCAGTCGTTCTTTCATTCATCTTTTGGTTCATCCTCTTGTTGAGACGGGGTGGGTGTTTGTGCTGCTTTGCTGGTGTCGTCCCGGGCGACGCACAGAAAGGAAGGGGAGTTCTCTGGAACGCCTTAGCTGGATGAAGGGGGTGCCCCCCTCTTCCCCACCCCTCGTTGATGCCCTTTCTCTTTCTCTTCTTCCGGCGGCGGGGTTAGGTGGGGGTGTCTGCGCTTGCGTCAGTGGGCGGCTGGCGGACTCACTCCCTGCTCAGGCGAGACCGATGGTCCGCTCGCCCTCTCTCGCTCTCTCATTCGCTCGCTCCCTCAGCTAGACTCCAATCAGCTTCTCCTAGGGGACAGAGCAGGGCTTTACTGCAGTAGCTGTCTTCCAGAACACTCACTGTAATGTTTATCCCCTCCTCAAATCCCCAAAACATCCATCCCCTTTTCTCCACCCATCCCTCCCCCAACCTCCTGCCCCAATATCCGTCCCCGTTCCCTCCTTCAGTACCATCATTACTGCAGCTCCTTCCATCCATAGGTTGCAATGGTCTAGCGTCTGTTCGTGAGAAAAAGTCATTGTGAGTGACAATCCAAAATAAAGTTGTGTTATTCGTCAAAAACATCATTGTGTACTTTGCCATCAGTATCATGTAAGCATCTGTCAAATGTATGTCAGGCATGAATATGATGCGTGATGTTGCCGCGGATCTAAAGATCTCCTTTCTGAATTCTTTCGTCACTTTTCCAAGACAAATGTGAGGAGGAGGACAAAGAACCACAAACTGTTTTTGTTCTGATGAAAATAGAAAGTTCATGCAATCTTTATTTCCAAAAATAGAGAGCAATCTTTACAGCATTTAAGGAAATATATGAAAATTCACTTTAGTGCCTGCAAAGCAGAGCAGTTTCTTTCACAGTGCAAAAATAAAAGGGGGACAAGTCTGTCTCTGATCAGAATACTCATGCCAACAAAATACGGTTTGACAGTTGGGAGACATTAACCCTTTCCCGTCTTAACATAAGCAGGCCTGAGTGCAGAGTCTGTCAGTAGCGTGTCCGGCTGAGCTGGCTGGCCCTATCCTCCTGGCCCTCATATCTGTCGTTTCTCTCGTGTTTCTCTTGCCTCTCTTGTCTGTCACGCTTTTCGTGCCTTTCATTTCTCTCCTGCTTTGTTTCCTGCTTTCTGTTCAGGTGCAGAGGACAAGGAGGGAGAGTCAGTAAGTTGACAAGCACCACGTCCTTCGACAGGATCCCATTCTAATGCCAACCCTATTTCTACCAGCATTTGGCTGGTGGTCTGCTGTTAATTCCTGGCCCTGGTGGTGTGTGTGTGTGTGTGTGTGTGTGTGTGTGTGTGTGTGTGTGTGTGTGTGTGTGTGTGTGTGTGTGTGTAGTCGGTAGGTAAGTTGAGGAGCGAGTCTCACCTTCCTCCGGTCTTGAAGATGAGGTCGGCGTTGGGTGCCCCTTTAGGGTGTTGGTAACGCGGGCGCCGCTCCCGGTTAGTGTTGGCAGGAGCAGGCCGCTGGGCCAGAGACGCCATCATTTCTACATTATAATAACCAAGAGAGTTTAAGACAGTGCTGCACAAACCAAGGCAACACAAACCAACAATGATTACACAATGCTACACAAACTAACAATGTTAACACAATGCTACACAAACCAACAAAGTGTAGGCCTGTTGAATTTTGGTAGTACTCCTGCTACTTTCTCTCGTCATCTCTCAGACACACGCCCCATTTCTTTCCCTAACGCATGCCTCATTCGCCATCTGTCCCTCTTCTTATCAGTACTGTTCAATCAAAAACACATATTTTGACCAATGTGTAAAATAATGTTGTGTAGATACTCCTCTACGAAAACCAATTGTCCAAACCTGATGTCTCTATCATAACCCGTTACAAAAGTCACGTGAGTTTTTACTCTTGTAGGATGGCCAGAACTAAAATCAATGGAGGTGCGAGAAGAAAAGTGGGCAAAAGTCAGGATAATTGCATGGCGTCAGCTAGGAGGATTCTGTGAAAGAATTAAGGTCCTGCTACCTGACAGGCTTACTTTCCCATTGAACACGTCATCTTTTTGTTGAATCGTCAGGACATAAAACAATAGAGGTGAGATGGATATCGGTTTTGAGACGTGACGTATAGTATTTTCATATTTAAGTATACACATTTCATATTATACGCTTTTTCATTTAGAAGATTTCACACAAAAACAAGCGCATCTCTGTGAAATGTCAAAGGAGAACTGAGCGTATACCAAGCTTTTTATTTTCAAAGCCTTTTACATTTAATTCAGCTCGTGTCATGCTAATTTAACTTTTTTGCAACCTGCAGAAACATGTTTGAGAGAATGGTTGAGAGAATGCCAAGAGTGTGTAAAGTTGTCATCAAGGCAAAGGGTGGCCACTTTGAAGAATCTAAAATATTAAATATATGTTAAACACTTTTTTGGTTACTACATGATTCCTCATGTGTTATTTCATACTTCTGAAGTCTTCACTATTATTCTACAATGTAGAAAATAGTAAAAATAAAGAAAAACCCTTGAATGAGTGGTAGTATGTATGTATGTATGTGTATGTATATATAAAAATGGTGTGTATAGACAGTATATGAATAGAAAAGGTGTGTACAGCCGCAGTTATATAGGATGAGCCATGACTAGAACACAGTATATACATATAAAGTTGGTAAAATAGTATGTAAACATTATTAAAGTGAGCAATGTTCAATGATTATGTACATAGGGCAGCAGTCTCTAAAGTTAAGGGTAGAGTACTGGGTGGTAGCCGGCTAGTAACAGTGACTAAGTTTCAGGGCAGGGTGCTGGGCGGAGGCCGGCTAGTGGCGACTCTTTGTTTATTATCGGCTGTATTAGGTTACGAAATCCGACATTTTGGATATAACGCGAGTGATATGTTAGAGAAAGACCATGCTGAATGATTCAGGACATGAATAATTATATTTGTCTTGGTCAAATGTATTTTATGACATAAGGAAGTTCAATTTCATCACCAAAAGAGTGTTTTCACCCGCTCAGAGTGAGTGGAACACCCTATATAATACCTTGGTAGTCCTCTTGCTCCTGTCTCTCGTTGATGTCCAGAGTGAGCTTCTTCATCCTCATCCTCTCCTCCTGCTCTGCCTGCTGCTGGTTGAAGTGGTTGGCAGCCAGGTGGGAAGATAAAGGCACGTTCAAGATCTTAAACTAGAAACAAGAGAGACAAAACAGACACACATTCAAGAACTTCAACTGCAGTTGGGGGATCTGAAACAGGCACATTAAGGATTGAGAAGAAGCAAGAAGGACATCTCATGGTGTAGGCAGACAACGGGACAAGTGCTCAGTATTCACACGGCAGAAACATGCTCTCCTGGTWTACTATTCAACCTTTGACAACATTCCCTGTGATCCCTACTTTTCCTCTGGCTGTGCTAAAACTTAAATGTGTTTCCCGGACGAAGGCCCAGGCAGCAGAGAAAAGGAGGGCCACTCCCATGGTGTGGAGCTGACAGAGGAATGCAGTGAACGTGTCTGACAGGGAGGGGTCCAGGTACGTCACATAGAGAAGCCGTGACGCTGACTAACACACACTGAACCCCATTATTCTCACCTCAGGAAACACACTACAGGAGAGGATATTGTGTTTATCATATGGAGAGACATGTCATTTATAATGCATTAAGTCATTTATATAGCTTAATTTTATACCAACAAAAACCGTCTATAGCCGGTACTGTTATTTGGTCAAAACATAATGTTTACATAGGGTTTATAATCTGGTAAATGTAGTTGCTGGAGGTGTAGTGGACTGAGTTTAGTGAGCTCTACTTTAACGTCTTGATTTTCTGGGCAGAGACTGTGGACACACCCTGACCCTACTCCAGTACAAGAGCTTGTCGTCTCTACCCCAAAGCCTTACATTCCACCCGCGGACTGGGCCTAAACACACACACACACACACACACACACACAGTTAAGAGTCAATATTATCGCTGGGTCTGTCTGACAGTGCTGATTTTGTGGAGGGATCTAACTGATCTCACAGCGAAGAAGACCTAAACAAGTTTGTGTGTGTGTGTGTCCATACTCTGTGTGTGTGTGTGTGTGTGTGTGTGTGTGTGTGTGTGTGTGTGTGTGTGTGTGTGTGTGTGTGTGTGTGTGTGTGTGCGCGTGCGTGCGTGTGTGCGTGCGTGTGTGCACCTGCTGCTTGTTGCCCTTGCGTGTGAGCATGACAAACTGCATGGTGTCTGAGATGTCTGCGTCCCCCTCCCCAGAGCAGACGGGTCCGCCAGGGCCTTTCTTCAGCTGGCTCTTCAGCTGCAGGGGGATGGCCACGTCCAACTGGTGCACCTTCACCGCCTCCCCGCTCCGCTGCTACACACACACACACACACACAACTCCTGTTAATACCCGTTTATTAACAAAAGTAGTAGACATAGTGAACTGAGAGAATAGGAGAGATACTGTACCTGCAGGTTCTCCAGCATCATCTTGTCCAGAGCCTGGATGAAGTCCTCATCCTCCGCACATGCCACATGCTTCAGACCGCCACCACGGATGGTCACCTCCTACAGGACAAGGCCGTCAGTAACACAATAACCTCTCTCCCCCTCACCCCCTCCCTCCATGACATGTTCTTACATTGTTCTCCTCGTCTGTCTCGTTCTCCTTGTTGGAGTCGGTCAGATAGTCGGTGTTCTCCTCCTCCTCTTCCTCCCGCTCCTCTTCCTCATTCTCAGACCCTTCCTGGAACACACAGCGGGTTCTTAGATGGGGGGGGGGGGGGTGTGTGATTGTGTGCTAGCTTGTGGAAGGTAGAAAAACAAACACTAAACCAGGAAAGCTAAAGGGGGGGGGGGGGGTTAGGCCTGGCATGATAGAGTTGATTTATGAAGGAGGAACAAAGAGTTACCGAAGGTTGACCCGTCATGCTTTTCTGACCGTGGAGTCAACACATCAATCTAGCCGCACAAGATGACCCACTTCCTTATACAGTATCCTGCTTAGGACTGGGCTTCTGTCCTCAGTTTGCCCTTACAAAACTAGGGGTGAGTGCCAAATGAATGAATAAATGGATGGACAGATGAGGGAATGAGTGAGTGATCTAGTATCCACCTATTATGAGAGACTTGTGTATCTTAGACGTGCAATGAATGGTCTGATGCCCGTGAATAAAAGATTGACATAATCACTTCTTCCTCTGGCTCGTTCATCTCGCTCTCATTGCCAGACTGTTCCTCTGTGTCCGCCCCTCCCTCTTCGTCGTCGTCGTCATCATCCTCGTCTAGCGCCTCGCCTTCACTCCCCATGGCACTGGAGGGCCGGCCGTCCTTCTGCCCATCCATGGCCAGTCCTGCAGGGCACAAACGTACGTGCACACACACCTTTATTGGAACGGCGCGACGTCAGGTTGCGAGACTAAGTCTCGAGGCAAGAGATCAAGAGAAAACGCAAAAATAATTTGCATAATAGTCATTGATTACAGTCCTTGGTAACAAGCTCCTCCCGTGAGCCACCGCTCCATCTTCTGAACAGGCTTTACCCTGGCTCTTTCCATAATAAATCAGATTATACACAAAGCATAGACATTTACCACAGATAATATCCTAAACTACTTGAAGTACGTCCAGGAGTGAGGACAGATTTGACGCAAACAACAAGCCCATTTAGAAACAGGAACTGGAACTGCAGGAAAAGCAAGTCATTGCAAGAAATACAAGTCACTGTGACATTCACGGTGAACCTAAAACAGGTGCTTCAACACGGTGCTTGGAGACCACGAATAGAACTTCAGAAGCCTGACAAGCTGAGAGCAGCAGAGGAGCAGATAGGCGTGTAGTTAAGAGTTGCTGCTAAGCAGTAGAACTTAGTTGAGCGGGGTTCAACAGAGGCAGAGGAATGCCTTCATTGCCTTATCTTGGTTAAAGGATGAAAGGTGCAACAATGAGGCTACTGTACAGCCTGTGGCTTACGTCACCCTCATCGATCACTCAGAACACACACAGTACAGACAGACGCACTGCGTCAACACCTTGAAACCTTGAACAATGCTCTGTGTGTGTTAATACAGCTGATTACTTGTTCTGTGAGTCAGGATATATTTGTATTTGTATTTATTATGGATCCCCATTAGATGCTGCCAAGGCAGCAGCTACTCTTCCTGGGGTCCAGCAAAATTAAGGCAGTTTATACAATTTTAAAAACATTACAATACATTCACAGATTTCACATCACACTGTGTGCCCTCGGGCCCCTACTCCACCACTACCACATGTATAGTGCGTATGTTATCCTGTGTGTGTACGCATGTGTCTGTGCCAATGTTTGTGTTGCTTCACAGTCCCCGCTGTTCCATAAGGTGTTTTTTGTAATCTGTTTTTAAAATCAAAGTTTACTGCTTGCGTCAGTAACTTGATCTGGAATAGAGTTCCATGTAGTCATGACTCTATGTAGTACTGTGTGCCTTCTATAGTCTGTTCTGGACTTGAGGACTGTGAAGAGACCTCTTGTGGCATGTCTTGTGGGGTATGCATGGGTGTCCGAGCTGTGTGCCAGTAGTTTAGACAGACAGCTCGGTGCATTCAACAATACCTCTCATAAATAAAAGTAGTGATGCATATTGTTAATGTTATCTCTCTGTGTACATCCAAGAGCCAGCCGTGCTGCCCTGTTCTGAGCCAATTGCAATTTTCCTAAGTCCTTTTTTGTGGCACCTGACCAAACGACTGAACAGTAGTCAAGGTGCGACAAAACTAGGGCCTGTAGGACCTGCCTTGTTGATAGTGTTGTTAAGAAGGCAGAGCATCGCTTTATTATAGACAGACTTCTCCCCATCTTAGCTACTACTGCATCAATATGTTTTGACCATGACAGTTTACAATCTAGGGTTACTCCAAGCAGTTTAGTCATCTCAACTTGCTCAATTTCCACAATATTTATTACAAGATTTTGTTGAGGTTTAAGGTTTAGTGAGTGTTTTGTTCCAAATACAATGCTTTTAGTTTTAGAAATATTTAGGGCTAACTTATTCCTTGCCACCCACTCGAACTGCAGCTCTTTGTTGAGTGTTACAATCATTTCAGGCGCTGTAGTAGCTGACGTGTATTGTGTGAGTCATCCGCACTCATATGTAACAGTATAACTTTAGTCCGTCCCCTCGCCCCGACCCGGGCGCGAACCAGGGACCCTCTGCACACATCAACAACAGTCACCCAGGAAGCATCGTTACCCATCGCTCCACAAAAGCCGCGGCCCTTGCAGAGCAAGGGGAACCACTACTTCAAGGTCTCAAAGCGAGTGACGTCACCGTTTGAAAGGCTATTAGCGCGCACCACCGCTAACTAGCTAGCCATTTCACATCGGTTACACATAGACACTGGCTTTACTCAAGTCAGTAGCATGTCGTTAGTAAAAAATGTAAATAGCAAAGGGCCTAAACAGCTACCCTGGGGAATTCCTGATTCTATTATATTTGAGAGGCTTCCATTAAAGAACACCCTCTGGGTTTTGTTAGAAGTAGTAACTCTTTATCCACATTATAGCAGGGGGTGTAAAGCCATAACACATACGTTTTTCCAGCAGCAGACTGTGAACGATAATGTCAAAAGTTGCACTGAAGTCTAACAAGAACAGCCCCCACAATCATTTTATCATCAGTTTCTCTCAGCCAATCATCAGTCATTTGTATAAGTGCTGTGCTTGTTGAGTGTCCATTACACCTGCAAAAGGAATGCTTCCCTCTTCCTCCTCTAAGTCGCTCAGGGTATTTCATTATCTACATCCTGTCTGTCTCTTGATTGTGTTTTTATCTCGGTGCATCTCTTTGCTCTCCATCAGATACTGATCAACTGTTCAGAGAGCACTACAAATGAGCATTTCAGCTAAAGAAACACTTTCAGTATTGTGCCACATTAGAACAGCAGGTGCAATAGGGCAACGATATATTTGACGATATATTCACATATCTTGTCATTGGGGTGTTACTCAGGTATTGATTAATATTCCCCTTACTTGAGAAAATATGTATTCGTCCAGACTTAAGAGTGAGTGTTTTTAAGTGTCAGTCTACAGCACAGGCAGGTCTGACTGCTGTGTGTTTGTGTGTGAGAGGGCCAGGTATGCGTGTTATTATGAGGGAATTAGACCTGTCTGACAGACAGACAGAGTGCCCAGAGCTGAAGCACCCTCCTACACACAGGGGAATGTTGCTCAGCAGGGAGGACAGAGAGCAGGACTGGGCCAACCCAAGGAGCTAGCTTCTACAGAAACACAAATACATTTCCGAGGCCTGCAGGCACACACACACATCTGGGGGACTGACGTATGACAAGGATCTTTATCGACCTTGTTGTCGTGTGCGTACATGTGTGTGTGCCCTTATGCATGCGTTCCTGTGTGTCAATCTCTCACGGTCTCTTACCCAGTTTAACGAGGAACTCCCTCTCCAGCTCGGTGACCTGTCGCGCGGAGTCTTCCAGGGAGATGCAGAGCCTCATCTTTGGTCGGAGCAGCTCCAGGGTGTCACTGATCATGTAGTCAATGTCGATGGGGAACTGGTGCTCTGCACTCCACACCTCCACACTCTTCTTCCACCAGATATACCTCTGGAGAGGACAGACAACACCACATCAGAATTTAGGGACAGTCTTGTAATAAATKAATGTAATTGACATTATGTCACAACAGTATCAAAACGCTTCTTAAAGGAAAGAAAGAGAAAGAGAGTAAGAGAGCGAGAGACAGAGGCTGAGAGGAGTGAAATAAGGAGAGGTCAAACGGTCATACCGACTGACCTGGAAGTAGATGAGGAAGCAGTCCAGCTTTCTCTTGCTGGAGCCTCGGTCAAAGTACTGTCCGCAGGTGTCCAGCAGGGTGCAGACCATGCGAATGCGGAACAGGTGCTCGGGGGGGTCCAGGGGGCTGGGGCCGCCGTCCGGGTTCACCCCGAACGAGATGAAGGAGAAGAGGGTGCGGAAGATGACCGCTGACTCCACCATGCGGTAGTTGTAGAGCTCCCCCAGGAACTTGGCACTGCTGATCCGACGCTGGTTGAACTTGGGCTGGTTCACCTGCAAMGGAGAGGGGGAGAAGGAGCGACAACGGAGGGGGGGGTAGAGGAGAAAAGGGGGTGACATGGATAGACAGAGAGGAGAGTGAGAGAGAAAGCAGGTGAGATGGAATGTCAGAGAGGTGCTCAGAAACACCATAAATATGAAGCTCCATGGAAGACTTAACCCACATGAACCTAACATGCAGCCTGTTTACACGGTATACAACACGTAGCCTCAACAATCAATCATTCAAGTCATAAGAAACGTACCATCAATCTCTCCTGCTAGGGCTCTTCACATGGCCCTGACATCCAGGAATGAACTCTTGAATCTGGGCCTGACTCCAACAAGWTCCCCTTCCCTGGTCCTCACCTCCAATCCCAGAAACAGCTCACCACCCTGGGCTTGCCTTCCCCTTCCCACCCCCTCCCATGGTGCTCACCTCCATTCCCAGGCGGATGTCCTCCAGGACCCCGTCCACCACGTGGATGCCCACGTCCTCCTGGTAGGCCACAAGGCCGGCCAGCAGGTTGGCCACACAGTGGATGCTGTTGTACTTGACGTTCCAGATGTTGACCATGCAGCAGATCAGGTAGCCTTTAGACTCTGGGTCCTGCCAGGGGAGTTTACGCATCTGCCTCAACACCTAGGGGAGGGAGGAGAGAAGAGGACGGAAACGAGGGAGACAAGGAAGCGGAGAACAAGAAGGGAGAGGTAAGATGATAATTGGCAGGTGTTTGGGATACTTCTGTTGTGGTAATGTTGGTTAAAGAAATTCCAGACTAATCGCGGTGGGGGGGGGGGGGGAAATCACACCTCTTTTTCCCCCTCATATCTCTCTATAGTGTTATGATGAATATGCATAAGCCAGTGACTGTATAAATGAGGCACTTTTTCGTGATATCCAATTACGATCTTGTCTTATCGCTGCAACTCCCCAGCGGGCTCGGGAGAGACGATGGTCAAGTCATGCGTCCTCCRAAACACGACCCGCCAAACCACGCTCATTAACACCCACCTGCATAACCCGGAAGYCAGCTGCACCAACGTGTCGGAGGGAACACCGTTCAACTGACGACCGAAGTCAGCCTGCAGGCGCCCGGCCCGCCACAAGGAGTCACTAGAGCGCGATAAGCCAAGTAAAGCCACCCCGGACAAACCCTCCCCTAACCCGGATGACGCTGGACCAATTGTGCGCCGCCCTATGGGACTCCCGGTCACGGCCGGTGGTGACCCAGCCTGGGATCGAACCTGGCCTGTAGTGATGCCTCAGGCACTTTAGACCGCTGAGGCCTAAGAAAGTTACAGATATATCATAGTCCCCCAAAAATGCTAACCTCCACTGTAATTGTAATCGTGAGATGTTAGCATGTCTTGGGAGGTATGATATTTGTGCATCTGTACTCATCTGTACTCATCACACTCATTACGATTCATTCAGGATTATCCGTAACCATGGTAGCATCCACATTAACGTAGAAGTGTTATGAAACACATTCTATTCTTATTTACAATAAAAATGACTCCAAAATGACACAATAAATGATTTACCATTCATTTCTATTTGGCACAAAATAATCTGAAACCCAGCAGATGCATCCAACAAGTTTGTACAGTCATTGTGTGCTAGGAATATGGGATCAAATACTTTTTGACTATTTTAATACACATAGTAAATTTGACCCAATACCTTTGGTCCCTTAAAATGAAGGGACTATGTACAAACTGCTGTCATTTCTAAACGGTTCACCCGATATGGATCAAAATACCCTCAAATTATAGCCGACAGTCTGCACTTTAACCTCATAGCTTTTGGAGCTCACTGTATCTTAAGATGAATGCACTAACTCTAAGTTGCTCTGGATAAGAGCGTCTGCTAAATGACTCAAATGTAAAATCTTCATACCTTCTCCGTGGTGACCTTGGAGAGGTCCTTGTAGAGCAGTTTGCGGATGTACTCCTGCAGCGGGGGCCTCTTCTTCCTGACAGTCTTCTCCATGGGCGGGGGGTTGCAGTAGTAGTAGGCATTCTCCACCATGGTCACGTAGCGAGCATCCAGGTGCTGCGCCTGCTTCTTACGCATCATTTGCTCCTGAGACACACAAACATACAAAAACAAGTGAGTCATTCAATATAGCCCAGAACACAGCTAAAAGCCCTCAAAAATATTATTATCTTGCCAAACGTAACCTAGAAAATATGGCAGCTGTGCACGTGACATGAATAACCTCGTCCCAAAGCAATTTAGGGACAATAAAGCTGGATTAATAGCGCTTTATAAACCAGATTTAACCCCGGATTTTGGCACCAGTTAGGAAGGCCAAAACAGGTCTCTCTCCAGGGCTCTGGATGCACTCCACAACCTTAGGGGAATTCCAGTGTTTGATAGGTGTGTGTGTGTGTTTGCTTGTACATTCGTGGAGGCTGCCGAGGGGAGAACGGATCATAATAATGTCCGTAACGGAGCAAATGGAACGACATCAAACACCTGGTTTGAAAAAAATTCCACCTATTCCGCTCCAGTCATTACCATGAGCCCGTTCTCCCCAATTAAGGTTCCACCAACATCCTGTGTTGTACGCGTACGTGCGTTCATTGCCGTGTGTGCCGTTCATTGCCGTGTGTGCGTGTGCATGCGTGTGTGTGTGTACCAGAAGGACGCTGGTCCGGAGGTGGGAGTCGGGGGATCTGAAGAGGAAGCGTCCACTGGTCTCCAGCAGGGTGCAGGCCATCTCTATGTGGTGGTGGGAGAAGTCTGACAGCAGCATCTGTAGAACACACACACACACAGTAACATGATGATGACAGTGTAATACAATAATTGTAACAGTAATCACGTTTCCATCCACAGTTTTTATGCGAGTGAAGTCATGTATTATTTATTTTTTAATCACGACAGGTGTGATGGAAACAGGAAGTGTCAATACAATTTCAGAAATGTCGACAAACAATTTGTTAGTTCGACATGGTGGGATCATTTTGTGTCGGTAAAACTAATTATGTGAAATTTGCAGTGAAAACTCATGTATGCGAAAATATTGATATAATAAACCATCGTGTTGATGTAAATTTGGAGTCACGAGATATGCTAAGTTGTACCACCACTACGACATGGAAATGTACAAAGAGTTTATAGGCAGATGAAATAAGTTCTGATGAACTTCATGGTGGTTAAGTGATGGGTGATGAGCTTCGAAGGTGTTATTTGAATGCTGGTGANAAGAGTTTATAGGCAGATGAAATAAGTTCTGATGAACTTCATGGTGGTTAAGTGATGGGTGATGAGCTTCGAAGGTGTTATTTGAATGCTGGTGACATGATGATTGATGCATGGCTGCCARTTATCAGATACAAATTATAAACTGATTGGTTCGAGCCCTGAATTCTGAWTGGCTGACAGCRGTGGTATTTCAGACCATATAGCACAGGTATGACAAAACATGTATTTTTACTGCTCTAATTAAGTTGGTAACCAGTTTATAATARCAACGATGCGTCRTGCCTAAGAACAGTCCTTAGACCGTGGTATATTGGCCATATACCACACCCCCTCGTGCTTTATTGCTTAATTATATTGCTCTTATCCATATCTCAGCATATAACTTATAACCTACCATTGTCCACTTTATCAGCAAACTGTTATCTAGAGAGCATGTGCCAAAACCAGATTGGGCAAGCTACCTATTTATAGCAACAGTTTGTGATGAAACTATTGGTAGAGGTAAAAATGAAATGGAAACATTGAACTTSTGCTTTTTATTTGGTACATGAAAATGGTGTGAAAATGTGAATATTGTTTTCATGCAGATTTTAGAAGAGTCGCATGAATATCTGTCGCCAATTGGATGGAAACCTAGCTAATGATAGCACAGCTTCCTGGTGAGAGAGATGCACCCCCTACCTTCAGACAATGCAGAGTGTCCGTTTTTGAGAACAACTTGAACTTGGCCAGCTCCCCGATAAACCTTACAGTTTTGTTTTTTGTTTCGATGTTGATCTGGTCCTTCTTCCGGATCTACAAGGAAACACAACAAGCAGTGTGTATTGAAAACTCTTTCAAAACTGTTTGTTTCCTTCAGTATAGATCATATTTTAAATGAGGCAGTGGTTCTGTATGAAAGACACAACGAGGAAGGTGTTAATAGCTGTAGTAAAGTCTTGGGACCTACGTGGAACCTGAAGTCTCCTTTGAGTATGGAGCACAGGTCATCGGCCACATCTGACATGCAGGGGTGAAGGGTGGCCACCAGACGGGAGTAAAAGGGCAGCAGATCCAACCTGGAAGAACACAACTCAACCATGAGCTTTACAATGGTATAAGTACCATTGACTTCCTTTATGCCATTTCAAATTAAATGAGCAACCGCACCACCTAGTGGGTAAAAGGGACAACAACAAAAAACGTTCCCACACAAATCAATCCATGATCAAATCCTTCCAAATGAACTATCTGCGTGTGTGTGTGTGTGCGCGTGTGCTTTGTCAGGGAACGGCGAAGAGAGTCTGCACCAGCTTCCTGATCAAATCCTTTCAAATTAACTATCTGCTTTATAGTGAGTCTGGTACCTTTGTCTGGGAACGGTGAAGAGAGCCCGGACCAGCTTCCTCCTGTTTGACTTGGTGTTCATGTTCATGCAGAAATCCATGGCAGCCTGTGAACAAACACACCCACAGTCAGACTAATTCACTGCACAACTGTGTACTTAGTACCATATTCACTGTGAATCGTTGCCTTTGTGGCTAAACTCAAATTGTCAAGCTGGGAATAGATCCTTCTGGTATGCTGAAGGTGTGTGTTCTCTCCTTGCCTTGTCTATGAGGTCTCTGTTGACACAGTTGGGAAGCTGCTGGATGAAGGCGTCCACGATGAGCTTCAGGTGGGACCCGGTGCTTGCCTCCTCATCCTCTTGTTCTTCATACATAAACACAGTCAAACATGTATACAGCAAAGTCATGCTCCAAATATTTCCTTAGCTAACTTAAGAGTCACTCACCGACAGAAACAGAAAGAGCAAAAGCCATAGCATAGGTATAAGCCTAGGAACGGGGTTGATACATGTGGTATATTAGAAACCTTGTGAATGACTGTCTGGTTTCCACATGCTCAGCAACACACCTCTGTTTAGWTGATTGGCCCTGAGCACCCATGAGTGGGCCCTAGCTCTGTTTCCCTGACCTCTCTCATAACCTAACTTGATCCCTGGAAAAGACACACAAACACCAAGACACTGTCCATGTCAATAACCAACATGGTTCCTTTATCCAGAGGTTGTAGATATTAGATGATTGCCGCCCTCTTGTTGTCTTTGTCAAAAATGGAAAGCTGGGTGTGCAAAGCGCTGGGTGGTGTGTGCTGCTTGGTGGCTGGTGGGTGGATAGAGAATACCTTCATCTTTACCTTGCTCGTCCAACAGTTTTTTGGCGAGCTCTGCCTCGTTCTCTGCCTCGTCAGGTCCATCCAGCTCCAGAGGGTCATCAGCGATGTCTAGAGCCTCGAGCTCCAACTCCAACTCCTCTGTGGTGGCCGCAGCATCTTTAGCCTCTGAGGAAAGGACACAGCAACAAGAACAGGCTCAGTCAGACAGCATGAGTGTCTGTGTGAGTCTGCATGCGTGCATATGTGTAGGTGGCTGTACCTTTAGCAGCAGCCTCCTCTTTGTCCTTGCCCTTCTCGTTATCTTTGAACAGGATGGCGGGGACGAAGGCCTTCAGGTCCACCATGTTCTCGTAGAAGTTCCTGGCATCCTCGTCCTCCCAGATGCCCCCCTCCAGGTCATACTCTCCGGGCTTCCCAGGGGTGAAGATGTCAATGCCAGGGCCGTGCTCTATTACACAGAGAGGAGAGGAGATGGCTAGATACACACAGACACCAAAGACTGTAGGCTACATATAACCAACAGCAATAAARTATGATAACAATGTGGCTTTATAACACAAATCACCCAAAAGTACAACAAAAAGCTAATTCTTTACATTGTTCCTATAACAAAGTAATAAACMGTATACAAGGGTTGTTACTCTTTACCTTCCTGCACAGTCTTGTCCAGTGGAAGCTCTGGCATGTTCTCATCCAGAAAGTCAGCCAGAGACTGGGTGTTAGCCAGCAGCTTCTGGTAGGACGTGGCAAACTCCTCATGCTGCTTGTGTCTGTCCTCACTCAGCTCCCCTTTGGAGTGGAGGATACGCCTGGAGGGAGAAAAAACATGGAGCTGTCAGTATGTACACTCAAACACATTTAGCATRTTACTCAAAATGGCMAATCGTCATGCACTGTGGCAGGAGTATACACTGAAATCAATAATACAAGAGAAGAAGTGGGATAGGTCATGTAGAAAAGTTTCTCCAAGTAACCTAGGCCCCATCACCTGTTCTGCCTCTCAATGTTCTGCAGCTCGCGGTGGTCCTTCTTCAGGTGCTTGGTGAGCGAGGTGAAGTACTCCCTCAGAAGGTTCTGAAAGGGCTGCTGCTTCTCCGTGTTGATGATCTCGCTGGGAGGGAAGGCCAGGCCAAACTTCTCCCGTGCAGCCTTCACCTTGCGAGGCACCAGRCCCGCAATGTCGTCCCCGCAGTGCTTACAGAAGCTGATGACCACTGACACATGCGTGTGTGTYTCGCGGTCCGTCCCGATGATGCTCTTCAGCTGCTCGTAKATGAGCGACAGGCCCTCCTTGTCGGTGAACAGGCCTACGATGGTGAGCTCTGCGATGAAGCGCAGGTCGGTGCGCAGCTTGCTCACGTTGGGTGCCTTCTCTTCCTTGCGCGCCTCAAAGTGCCTTTTCCAGGCCTGGAGAAGCAGTGGGGCGAATTCGGCGTAACGCTGGTGGAAGAGGGAGCACAGGTGCACGGCGCAGCCCACGTCAGAGATCTTCAGCTTGGCCTCCACCACAGAGCCCACCGCCTCGCCGATGTACTTGCTGAGGTTGAGCGAGCCAAAGTCGTTGGAGAGGGCATCGCGCTGCTGCTCGGTGAGCGTGCGCAGCTTCTTGACAAAGGCTGTGTTCTTCTTCAAGCTGGAGTCAAGGCGGCTAAAGAAGGTCTCCTCGGGACGGCCCTCGTGGGCGTTCTGGTTGCGGACGCGAAGCTCCTTCCGGCACTGGTGGCGCTCCCAGGCCTCCTGGTGGAGCTGGTGGCCCTCCTCCTTCTCTCTGAAGTGGGAAGAAAGATGGAGAATCAAGTTAGCAGTTATCTGAATTAAAAAATACTGACAATACACAAAGTTCATGATGTTGAGAGCACCTACAGTAGAACATGATACATTATTATAGTGGTTCCTCCCCTGAGCTCTTACTTGAGTTGAGCTGCCTCCTCTTCACGCTGTCTCTTGGCCTCCTCCTCCTGAACTTTCCTCTCCTGCTCCTCCTGCTGSTTCTTCTCCTCTTCCTCCTTCTTCCTCTGCTCCTCCTCTGCCTTCTGTTTCTCCTCCTCTTTCCGTTTCCGCTCTTTTTCTTCCTTCTTTCTTTTGTCCTCCTCAAGCCGCCTCCTCTTTTCCTCTGCAGCCTTACCAATATCTTTCTTGCCACTCATCTTTGCCTCATCCTTCACTTTATCCCGGGAGGAGGCGGGCCGTCTATCACCATCCCTGTCTTTCTCCTTGTTACTAAAGGAGCTCACCTCTTTYTCATCCATGTTTAATGATCTCTTGCCCTCAGCAGGCATTCTAGAAAAACAAAAAACAAAATTGAGTCATTCTCATTAGCAGTGTTACACATCAGAGCTAGGCAAGCCTAGTTAATAACATACACTTTGACATAACGTTAATATTCGCTGATCATAACATTGGCTAATTCACATTGCTAACTACACACGCATCAAAAAATGTCGATTTAACAATACTAGCTGTGCTGTGACTGGTCGAGCCGCTAAAAGTTTTAGCCAGCCGTTGGTGAAAGCGTCATAAGATTAAATGTCAGTGATTGAACATTCCAATAGCTTAGCTAACTAGTTAGTTTTCTAATATCCGCGAACTACCATATCTAATTAATAGGTAACGTTATAACCCCCCACCTCCCAAAAAGTTGACTACACGCCAATTAAATGTTTATCAACGTGCGTTATGAGCCTATTTYCCTCTTAAATCGCAGTTATTTGATCGTGTTGTTAAGGTAACGTTAGCTATGTTGACATTGTCTTACCTACGACGCACGTATAGCTAGCCTAACATAGCATGCCAACTTGCTGAACACACAACRGTTAGGTGAGAACCGTTAGCTGTAYAATTGCTAAATTACGACGATTACGTACAATCATTTTAGAACAATGCAATAAGGTGTAAAAACMTTTTTTTTACCACAAGAGTCGACAAAACAGCCCACACTAAGCCAACGTTACGTTGCTAACGCGTCAGCTAGCTAACTGTTGTTAGGCCGCTTCGGCTTGAGTAGAGGTAAACAAATGGCTTGGTAGCCCGCGAGCACTAAGATCGTCGAGGTCAATCGTCTGCATTWAACCAAAAATAAGCGGCAATATATATATTAGTAATCTTTGCATGTCGTTAATTATGGAATATAGTCTAAAACACATTATTACCTTCGATTTCTGTCAACATAAACATCAGACTTGTGTTAATAAGTAAAAATGATTTCCTTGTGCGGGAAAGGACCCCTTTGATTAGGCACMAAACATTCTGCCTGAAAGGAAATGTAGGACTAATCTTCTTTGTTTATTTAATCGATATGCAGATCGAATATCTTTAAAGTATTTTTTAAGGAATATTTTTTCAATAGATAATACTTTACCTACACAAATTATATAATTGAGTTACGTATTCATTAATTCAGACAGGCAATGTCGCAGATGACATTAGGGAGTGTGTCTCTGTTGTGTCTGCTGGAGCAACAGTTGCAGCCGAGAGAGTTCCAGTCAATKATGTATATATACACACACACATAACATTTCAGTCATTTAGCAGACTTACATGAGCAATTRTGCTTTTATCCTTTATCAATTATCCTTGCTCAAAGGTACATCTTCAGGTTTTTCACCTAGTCGGCTCGGGGATTCAAACCAGCGATGTTTTGGTTATTGACCTAACACTATTAACCGCTAAGCTACCTGCTGTGGGTAGAGAATTATTTTGGTCCAGTCTTCACTGATAAATAGTTGGTTATCATGTTTTATTTTTCACTTTAMTGTCAGATCTGTGCATGCATCATAGAAAACACAACTAATGGTACGAAATATTATAAATATTCATAAATCATCCTATTATCCATTATATACATTCATATAAATGTGTTATGGTTTCAATAGTCTAAAGGTTTCCTCTCTCTTTTGTGAGTTTTCCCTCATCTATTACTGATAAGAGAACACATTCTATGGAGAGAACATTCAGGGGATCTGCTTTACAGGTCCACTGGCGATTTTAGCATGTAAATCTTGGCGGGGCAAAGCATCATTTACTGCCTTTAACAAAAACATAGTTGATATGGCTGACTTGCTAAAACAAATGTGGATTCTACTGACAATAGAGATGTACAAATGATGGCATTAGAGGACGACGAGCGGATAAGAGGCCATCAGTAATTTCGATTAAGACATTAATGAGCGAGCTAGGAYGGACGTAGTCAATATAACTATTTGTTCAGAACTTTTGAAATGTACAGCGACAGAATTCAGAACATGGGCCGTTCTTACAGTATTCTCCCTGTATACCAAGTCAGAACCGCAAGCTAAATAAAGAGGGCATGTAAGCAGACAATGAAAGCTCTTACAATATTAAATTATTGCATTTCTCTAAAACAGGCTTTAGGCTACATGTTCAACACCAAGTCAGAACAGTAGGCCAAGTTATGAGGAGGAAAGGGACCAAATAATTACGGTGAGGCACATGGGCTACTAACAGCTTACTACAYAACTTACACTGAGTATTACTTTCTTAGCTACAGTATACATATCTCCCTGGCATTTTACATAATTTATGCAGCAGCATACAATATATTTTTGGACTCACCTTGTTGTGCTGTGCTSACTTGAACAGGAAAGTAATTMTCTGGATTTATGGTGCTTTCAAGACAACTGGAAACTCAGAAAAAACAAGGTTAAATCATGGCATCAGTGATCTTCAGGTCGGAGCTCTAGAAATAGGCCTGAGTTCCCGACTTGGAATTCAGAGTTGGATCACCGTTCAAAACATATTTTCCCAGTCGGAGCTTGTTTWTYCCAAGTTCCCAGTTGTCTTGAACTCACTGAAGTCTGAGATTTCTGCAGAAGTCATGCTGGATTGACGGCATGRCCAATTTATTCAACCTTTTCTTACCCATGGTGTTGAATGTTTATCCATTTAAGCTTGGAATAGAGACCCTTAAACCCAGACTTGGACCACACACCCTCTCCACTGATGAATAGCAGGCTAGTGATTGCTTTGCAATGCTTGCAGTTAGCAACTGATTCCTTCCAAACCACTCATTGTTGAATTTGCMATTTCCAATGTTGGATTGAAAAGGATTTTCCAGTAGATTGTTGACGTGATTCATGATGATGACTGCTTGTCTATCTTGCTAGGTAAGATTTTGAAAGTATGATGTTGACATGATCGGTCCAATCAAAGCTACGGTAGATATAATGTGATTTTGGGGTSGCAGGTATTGTAGTGGTTAGAGCGTTGGGACAGTAATCAAAAAGTTGCTGGATTGAATCCCCGAGCTGACTAGGTAAAAATCTGTCGTTCTGCCCTGAACAAGGSAGTTCCCTGGTAGGCTGTCATTGTAAACAAGAATTTGTTGTTAACTGACTTGCCTAGTTAAATGTAAAAACCTCCATATMATTTTATCTGTAGCCAATGACCTTGAGCCTTCTTKGATGGGCATTTCTGATTTAACTCTATGGCAGCACCCAAGGGGCTTGAATATTTGAGCTATCCCCGTAGATGTTGCGGTGACGTAGTGTCCCCATGAGTGTCAGAACACTGAGGCAATCATGGCGCAACTAAAGAACATTACCAACCCCTATGCTCTGTATTTTCCGCTGGCTGTCCCACCACGGAAAGCACCGAGCTAGGCTAAAACACCTGCATTTTGGAGCTGCCTTATTCAAAAAAGCAAAACAGAGACCATGTTTGTATGTGGCTTTATTAACTAAAAAAAAWATATATATACATTGGTTGCAAACTGGTATGTGACACGTATTAATGCCAAAATACCATCCAAAACAGGCACAAAAAAGTATCTATATATTTTTTTRGCTAAACAGGTGGGGCTCAAAACAGGTCGGTCTCTGCCCCACYGGCCCTGAATGACGGGTCGCCACTGCCGGTCCAGATGTTTTAGATAGAGATAACTTGGAGATAGAGATAACTTAGGGAGCTAAATATATTCACCTGCGGGCCCAATTTGGCCTGCGGGCTGCCTGTTGGGGAACCCTGGCCTACAGGGAGGAGGTGAGAGCCCTGGTGGATTGGTGCCAGGAAAATAACCTCWTTCTCAATGTCAATAAAATGAAGGAGCTGATCATGGACTACAGGAAAYGGCAGAGAGAGCACGCCCCCATCCACACCGAAGCGAGCCACAGTGGAGATGGTCAAAAGCTTCAAGTTCCTCTGCGTGCACATCACTGAGGACCTGAAATGGTCCCTTCACATTGACAGCTTGGTGAAGAAGGCGCAACAGCGCCTCTTCAACTTCAGGAAGCTGAAGAAATTTGGCTTGGCCCCTAAGACCCTCAGGAAYTTATACAGATGCACCATCAAGAGCAGCCTGTTCACCCCACTAACATCTAGAAGACGGAGACAGTACAGGGGCATCAAAGCTGGAACCGAGAAACTCATAAACAACGTCTATCTTCAGGCCATACTCAACAAAAATATTAACGCAACATGCAACAATTTCAAAGATTTGACTGAGTTACTAGTTCATATAAGGAAATCAGTCATTTGTAATAAATTCATTAGGCCCTTATCTATGGATTTCACATGACTGGGAGTACATGGTCTGCAGTTGTGAGTCCGGTTGGACCCACTACCAAATTCCCCAAAACAATGTTATGGTAGAGAACTAAACATTTAATTATCTGGCAACAGCTCTGGTGGACATTCTTGTGGTCAGCATACCAATTGCAAGCTCCCTCAAAACTTGAGACATCTGTGGCATTGTGTTGTGTGACAAAACTGCACATTTTACAGTGGCTTTTCTATTGTCCCCAGCACAAGGTGCACATGTGTAATGATCATGCTGTTTAATCATTTTATTGATATGCCACACCTTTCAGGTGGATGGATTATCTTGACCAAGGAGAAATGCTCACTAACAGGGATGTAAACAAATTTGTGCACAACATTTCAGAGAAATAAGCTTTTTTGTGTGTATGAAACATTTCTGGAATTTTTTATTTCAACTCATGAAACATTGGACCAACACTTTACATCTTGCGTTTATATTTTTGTTCAGTGTAGTAGGTGCCAGGCGCACCGGTTTGTGTCAAGAACCGTTTCCCGCTTGTATAACGGGGCTGTTTCACAACTTGCAGTGATTGGGAGTCCCATATGGCGGCGCACAATTGGCGCTGCATCGTCTGGGTTTGGCTGGTGTAGGCCGTCATTGTAAATAAGAATTTGTTCTTAACTGACTTGCCTAAAGGTTCAATAAAAAACAGCAAACTTGACACAACGGTGGGAAGCATTAGAGTCAACATGAGCCAGCATCCCTGTGGAATGTATTTAAGCACTATTTTCTCGACATAGCTTAATCTATTATTTCTACTACTGGACATAGCATTTTAGTTACACTGTTTATACACACTGCATATTTATAGATTAATATATATAGATTCTTGACATAGCTCACTCTAATTTATCTACTGCTGTACATACTGTATCATTCTTAGTATATAATGTGTACATTTATCCGGTGTATATATATATATATATATATAGATTGCATTTGGATTACTGTTACAGTGCTATTTGGGTTAATTGGATTTGTTCCGACATTTCAATATCTTTTTTATTTATTTGTATTGTTATTTGTGTACATGTTTGGCATTTTACTGCATTGTTATGAGCTAGTAACAAGCATTTAGCTGCACCTGCTATAACATCTGCTCAACTGTGTACTCGACCAATAAACTTTTATTCGATTTTTCAGTCAATGTTGGACATACATTCATGCCAAAGTGAGTTTAGCCTACCTCCATTGACAGTGAAATAGCGGGAAAAAAATAACAATTCATGTTAGGGCGACATCTAATCCCACAAAAGTTCAAACCCAAATGTTAAACAACATTTATTATACTGTAAATGTATTTCTTTATTTACCCTCTACCATATCCATCTCCCCACAAATGTAATACTTAATCAGCTGCATACGTTTAGGTCTTGTTCAAGACACTGAAGCTAGCTAGTTAAAGTTGTCAGGTCCACTCAAGACTGATGATAGATGGACTGAAACGCAGAAGAACATGTTAACTTTACATATATTTATATTTTATCCAATGTTCAACAGCAACTGCAAAACATGTCCATGTAAACTTCAGCGGCTGATAACAGTTCTAGAAAGATTTACTCAAATTTGGGGACGTGGCAATTAGTAGCCAATCAGGTGCCCAGGATGAGGTTTCGGACAAARGGACCACAGCGAAGATTTTACTCAACGTAAATACATTTTCTTAAACACGATTGGTTCAAACACTACAACGCTTTTCGTGTAAGCCAATCAAACTCGAATGCGATGAATAAACGTTTTATTATGGAACTTTAGGTCATCGTCCAAATGTGCCTTTTTGCTGAAGTGGACCAATCAAAGCTCGTAAAGGCTCATATTTGTAATCTCATTGGATCTCCTTTAAGAAGGAAGGAGGACGATGCTAGGGTGTGTTTATTAAACTGTTGGCTTGTGAAACAGAGATAGTGTAGATATTGTGTCTGGAATCATCAGGCAGGCAGGTAGGTAGGTAATACAATGATATTACTTCTCTTACAAGCTAATATTGATACTGTTACTTTGTATGATCAGCTAACCCTAAACGGTAGGATATGCATATTCAGGCACATTCCAATAGTCTGACAAGAGAGCTAGCGGCTAGCAGGCGATCTTATTATGATGAAGTGACTGAAGACAAAATATCTTACATTACAGTCAACAATTCTGTTTTATTGTTCCACATTTGGTAGAGAAATGTGACATATTAAATAAACAGTGTATTCCGTGTGTGAATGGTGTATACGTTGATACATGTATGTTAACAATCTGTGCCAATATTTGTGTTCWGAAAGCCAAACGCTACATTCTTTCCACTTTACCGTTATAGTGAGCAATTTTGATATTGTGTTCCCCTGATCTGCATTCAAGTACTGTTAACTATATAAAAACCTCAATGTTACAAATACCACATCATGACATCATGAATGCCCTGCAGACGTGTATTTTGCTTTCCTGCCTGACTCATCTGTCCTATCCTGTCTACAGGACTATCTMTTTTCTTCCATTTTAAATGTCCTATCACAAGTCTATRCTGACATGCTGCCAGCAGCAACAGTTTAATAAACRACCAACAGTTGAATATGTGAAACAAGTACTGGAACACCATAATGTCAAAGAGCCTGTCAACGAACCAAAGCTAGACATGTTTACATTCTGAAAGACTTGGAACAGCCCTAATGAGCAGCAGATGTGATGTTAACACTCTGGAGGAGGTGTCTTTAATCTTGCTCTCTCTCTCTCTCTCTCTCTCTCTCTATCTCTCTCGCTCTCTCTCTCGCTCTCTCTCATAGGATGGAGATCAGGCCGTTGCTCATGTGCTTTGCCCTCTGCGTGGTCTATGCCACCAGTAAACCCACCGAGAAAAAGGAACGCATTCACCACGATGCACCTCTCAGCAGCCGCGAGCACGACGATGCTCAGGGCTTCGACTACGACCACGATGCCTTCCTGGGACAAAAGGAGGCCAAATCTTTTGACGACCTCAGCCCAGAGGAGAGCAAGCRCAGGCTAGGGTGAGTAGGCTCAAGTCTCTGCCTGGCTGCGTCTATGTTGTCCAATGTGGCCACCATTCCTCGGCTCGGCTGTGTATTAATAGTATCAAGTTGAGGGTAGGGCTGTGACGGTAATTGCGTAACCGTGTAACTGACGATTATGGATGAAGAGCGTCATGAAAACAAAACCGTGAAAACCGTTTAAATAGGCCTACATTAATTTTAGGATTTAAAAAATGGTATTAATATTATTTTCATGTAGATAAACTTGACCTAATAGTGGGAGTGTGTACTAATGATTATAAGCAAATGTTTTGTTAACTTAATTTGTCTATTAAACTTTCTACATCTCCTCTTTACAGCTTTCCTTTGCTTGAGCAGCTAATTGCTTGTAGAGCGGGATGTAGAGTGCTATAGGCTATGGCACTTCAGTTAAAACATTGTGTGATGTRTGGACTTTCTTTTATACAATACACGTTTTCGTTGCTTGCTAGTAAATAAATCTGTCTTCCTTAAAAAKAAAGTTTAGTTTTTTCTGACTATTCATTAATYATTCAACAGCTGTCGGCAAGGTCGTTCTGGCTCTGAGGCCTATAATGCGCTAATGTTGTGTCAAATGGACAATTCGCYGAGCCTCTCCAACCTGGCATGGTATAATTTGATACAGGATCTTTTTTWAAGTTATAAACAAATCAACGCTGATCAAGCCCGGTTCTGGCTGATATGCTRCCCCAAGCTAGACCCCAAAWATTGCTGTCCTCCTATCCCCGCAAAGTAGAATAGTAGCCTAGGCTCGCAATGCACTTTTAGGAATGCCTACGTGGTAGGATACCGTTTGTAAAACAGGAAATGTACCATTAATTCCTGTCATCTGGTTACATTMATTTCTGTTAATGCATGTATTAATTACAGTAATTTACCGTTCTCATTCTCGTTGTTTGCACAGTTCAAAACCCGCTACACTTGTGATAAACAAGGTTTGGTTTATTTCATATCATCATTTACGCGCTCCATGTGAGCAATGAGCATGTGTCTGGTTTCTCTGACCTGTTAATGTTGACGGAGCGCGCGCCTGAACACGCACAGAAGTACCTGGCCTGCTTTTCGCAAATGTCAAAAGTAGGAAAGTGCCCAGCTGGGCTTCTAAGTCATATTTTCCTCACCTCACATAGTAAGTCAACGAAGTCCATTATAGTTGTTCCTCACAGTATTTGAAAAATCTTTCCAACACTCTCCCCCTCGATAATCAACGTTACTGATAAATAGGCTATGGACATGTYGCGTGTATTTGTTTCTATTTTAATGATGGTCAATTTCATCTTCATTCTATAGCATAGCTGTCCCCTTCATACTTTCATTGTCAATTAATTATCTTCCAACCTACTCTCAGGAAAGCCTAAGGTAGGCCTAGGTTTTTTATTRTGTTTTAGTGACAGGATAAATATTTGCTCTTGTGTCTGACATACAGTTCGCTGGTGGTTTTGATTGATGGATGCTTTTATGGGGGTGTGCGTGTGTGAGTTCGCTGATTCTCTCTATAGGCCAAAATGTCCATTCAGAAAGTTTCYTWAAGTAGCCTATCTGAACTAGGGCTGCAAATAACTGTCGGTCTCACGGTAATTGACCGTTAATTAACATAAACACATTTAGCATCTCCTGGCTTCCACTCATAGCCTACAAGCCACTGATGCAGACCTTTGGAACATCTACATTTTAAAAAGTCTAAGAAATCCATTATTTATTTTAGACAGGTCTAAAGAAGCATGATATGAAGAAAATGTAGTCTATTTCAGAATAACAGAATAGCATACTCTGAGTTGTCCTTATGTTAGGCCCTGATCTGGCTATGCCAAATTGCTGAGGGCTACACTAGTTCATATGCAGAAAAGATTTGCTTAGAATTCCGTGGCGTTATTTTATAGTATGAAGAATACATTGTGAACAAAACTGAATAAAATAGAAAGGATATTTTCTCCAAACGATTTGAGGGAGTGCGCGCACATGCGGTTATTCTGTGTTGAGCGGTTAACAAAGAAATAGGTATTCCTAAATGCTTAATTTTGAGTTATTTATGTATCTTTAGTTGTTCTACAAACGTTGGACTGTATGTTTTGAGGTATCCAATTGGATACCCCAATTGGTAGTTAAATTCTTGTCTCATCGCTGCCACTCCCGTACGGAGAGTCGAAGGTCGAGAGCCRTGCGTCCTCCGAAAAACAACCAAACCAAGCCACACTGCTTCTTGACACAATGCCCACTTAACCCAGAAGCCAGCTGCACCAATGTGTCAGAGGAAACACTGTTACACCTGGCGACCGTGTCAGCATGCACTGCGCCCAGCCCGCCACAGGAGTCATTATTGCACGATGGGACAAGGAYATCCCTGCCGGCCAAACCCTCCCCTAACTTGAGGGTTTAATTCGCTGCAGAATGCTGTGGTAGGCATGCTGGTTAAGTGTGCCTTGAATTCTAAATAAATCACAGACAGTGTCACCCACAAAGCACCCCCACACCATCACACTTCCTCACACCTTCTACGCTTCATCCGGCTTGTCCAGCGCTCATGCCTCGGCCGGCTCGTCAGGCTCGSCCAGGTGGCGCCYCTAGAATTCTRAAATTCTTTCTAYTTGCATAGCATCTACAGATTGTAAATTGAAGATACATATTTTTACTGAAAGTATTATTATGTTGTTGATTGTTTGACTATGGCTTTCCAAATCTCCCAACAGTACTATTTGTAGGATTCATTTCGGATAAAYGTTGTGATTTTTCAGCCATTCCTGAACCTGTGACCAGAAACAAGCTACATAGCTGCAATACCAAAAGAAGTGATCGAATGATTCTGCCTCTTCGTAGCAGAAGAGACAGAATCATTYGTTTCTTAATTTGTTGATTAATATTTATAAGTAATAACCTGAATAATAATAATAATGAAATGCCATGATAATAACAATGTGTAATGGCTTGTTTCAAGTAGGMTTTTATTAAGAAGCATATCCATGTAAACAARTGTACAAACAGAGTTGTGATCTCTCCTTTTTTGACCGCTTATCCCTKGAACGGTTATGTCGGTGACCGTGTACATTGGCCTTGCCAATTACCGTTACCTCAAATTCCAAGACTGTCATAGCCCTAGTTGAGGAGCCAATCAGAGACTGTTCATGTAGTTTGCTACCTACAAGTTACCTGTATGTTAACGTGGCAGAGTAATATAAATGTAAAAGTACTTATTGCAATGTAAAACTAATGCTGTCACTCATACAAGGAAGTATGTCCTCTTTTCAGTAAAAGTTAATCAACGTATAGACTTGTTTGCCAGTAAATGGAGAGGAGGTAGAATTCCCCCTTTCCCATTATCAGATTCAAAGAACAGGCTGTCAATTTCACGTAGACTGTACTAGATCTTGGTGTTGACTGTTATTATATTGGTATAGTAAATATAGTTTGTCCTCTTTTGAACTACATTTTTCATTTTTTAACAGTCTCTTTCTCTTGCTCTTCCCCTTTCTGATACAGTGTGATTGTAGAGAAGATTGATGGGGACAGTGATGGTTTTGTCACTGAGGTGGAGCTGAGAGCTTGGATTAAGAAGGCTCAGAAGAAGTACATCTATGAGAACGTGGACCGCCAATGGAAGGACTTTGATGTCAACAATGACGGCATGATCTCCTGGGAGGAATACAGGAACGTAACTTATGGTACCTATCTGGGTAAGAAGGGCATGACGTGAGCATGCATGAGCATGAGCCCGGGAAATGCAATTGGTCCAAAACATAAATGTTTTGGTTATGATTGGTTGGATAATTGCAGGGCCTTTAGTATTAGTTTCACTGATTGGTTGATTTACCGTATCAATTCAGGTCAGGGTSTATCACGTGTGATTAACTAGAGATCATAGCCACTTCCCTTTGACCCCACAGATGACCCGGAACCAGATGATGGCTACAACTACCAGCACATGATGGCGAGGGACGAGAGGCGTTTCAAAATGGCCGACCAGAACGGAGACCAGATCGCCAACAAAGAGGAGTTCACCGCCTTCCTACACCCAGAGGAGTACGACCACATGAAGGGCATAGTGGTGCTGGTATGTGTGTTTCATTCTCTGTGTTCGTTAGATTAAAAGGTWTTTGTAAAAAATGAAACACAGGACCAGCGTTCACCGGTCGGCTCCCTAACCATCCTCCTCTTTCTCCTTGTTTACCCCACAGGAAACCATGGAGGACATTGATAAGAATGGTGATGGTTTCATTGACCTGAATGAATACATAGGTAAGGACTGAAGTGGACAGACTGTGAGTATACAAAACATTATGAACACCTGCTCTTTCCATGACACAGACTGACCAGGTGAATCCAGGGGAAAGCTATGATCCCTTAAATCAAATGTTATTTATCACATGTGCCGACTACAACTGGTGTAGACTTTACAGTGAAATGCTTGCTTTACGAACCTTTCCCAATGATGCAGAGTTTAAAAAAATATTAGGAAAAATGTAATGGTAACTAACACAATAGAATACACAAGAATGGAGCTATATACGGGGAGTACCAGTACCTGATCAATGTGCAGAGGTACAAGGTACTTGAAGTAGATATGTACATGAAGGCAGGGTAAAGTGACTAGGCCTTATTGATGGCACTTGTTAAATCCACTTAACTCAGTGTAAATGAAGGGGAGGAGACAGGTTAAAGAAGGATTTATAAGCCTTGAGACAATTGAGACATGGATTGTGTATGTGTGCCATTCAGAGGRTGAATGGGAAAGACAAAAGATGTATGTGCCTTTGAACAGGGTATGGTAGTWGGTGCYAGGCGCWCCGGTTTGTTTTAAGAACTGCAACACTGCTGGGTTTTTCACGCTTAACAGTTTCCTGTGTGTATCAGGAGTGGTCCACCACCCAAAGGACATACAGCCAACTTAATACAACTGTGGGAAGCGTTGCAGAAGGYGTTCCTAATGTTTGGTGTACTCAGTGTGTAGTCACTTCATTCTGAGGTCCCCATTCAATAGATGTACAATATTGATGTTTCTACCTCCCCCTCTCCTTCGTTTCCTAGGTGACATGTACAACCATGAAGATGAGATGGAGGAGCCAGACTGGGTTGCGACGGAGCGCGAGCAATTCTCAGAGTTCCGGGACAAGAACAAAGACGGGAAGATGGATCGGGAGGAGACTATGGACTGGATCCTTCCTTCAGACTACGACCACGCAGAGGCCGAGGCCAAACACCTCGTCTACGAGTCGGACTCAAACAAAGTGAGACAATCGCTCTCTCTCTCTCTCTCTCTCTCCTCTCTCTCTCTCTCTCTCTCTCTCTATTGGTTTTCATTCTCTCTTTCTCCCCCTTTCTTTCTTTCACTCACAATGTCTGTGTCTGTTTAAGCATTCTGTTGACTGAATATCCTTTTTGTTTTGATTTCAGGATGGAAAGCTCAGCAAGGAAGAAATCCTGAACAAGTACGACCTGTTTGTAGGAAGTCAAGCAACTGACTTTGGCGAGGCACTGGTACGGCACGAGGAGTTTTAGAYGATTTAGTTCTAGCTAGATAAARCAGTTTTAAACTTGGTTTGATTTTKATTTTGTACGAAACCTATTCATACATTGTCTCCAATTAGTTTGTGGTTGATAGCACCTAATAGTTATGTGTGTTTTATATATACTGACTTCCCATCCCAACACTTCATTTTATTGTTCTGTTACGTACATAGGTAGTTTAGATTGGTCATTGTTTTTGCCTTGGTTTGAAATATGATGAWAGCACTGAATACTCCTTTTGGAGTTGTAATCATTTATAATTCTTCCACCAAACCCTTCATATGTGGGAATGATTTGGTGTTTTTTACAGTCATGTTTTGAATGACACTGATTGTAGTGATAGCCCGTCATTTCTTAGTATAGTTAGTAGATGAGAGATGCTACCCAACGTTAGCCTCCTACATTTCCTTTTACCCAGTGTGTGCCTTCTCTGAGTAGTCTTTTGGGAGCTCAACCAATGAAACTGACACTAAATATCAGTGAATCCGAGGGTCATGGGAACGTGAGTCCACTACAGTGAAATCATCCCTCACCCTGCTCTGTTTCTCCATAAACACTCTCTTTGACCCCCTTTTCTTCATATGTACTGTATTTGTCTWTCATGACTAGGGCCGTTATTACATGATTAGGCCCGTTATTATTAGCAGTTCATCACTGCTTCTGTAGCCTTCTCTGCTGTCAATCACTGCCTCGCAACAGTCTACAGTGGTTTCCTCTCCTTGCCTCCATCTGCATTGGTCTAGAAACAAATGATAGGTGGAAGAAATATGTTWGATGACCAATGTGAAACAAGAAAAGGAAACCATTTTGGACTATTGAGTAGCAGCACAAGTGTGAGATCGCATCTGTTGTTCTGTTGGTTAGAAATAAGAGCGGTTGTACTTCCATCCTATGGGGCATGCTGAACTGAAAGGTTGGTGCATTGCAGCGTTGTTTACTGAATTACGCTTGCTCAAAATTMAATTAAGATTAAGTATTTACATACTCAGCAAGTGTTTATTTTCTGAATTTATGTACAGAATGTATGGACATTCATATTTTGGATKAAATACTGTACTTTTGATTCCACAGCCCATTTCTCAATAAAAAAAACKAATTGAGTAAACTTATTTGTTCAAGTTTGAGCCTCAAAGCACATCTTCTTTTAACAGTTTGTATGTCTGGTTGTGTTTGTGTTAATGATTTTGTTAAGACATCCAATAAATGGTGAGCGTGGTTGAAATAAAACACTGTCCACCACTGTTATAAAAGTGCATCGTAATACAATATAAATCTTTATTTACCTTAGATATGTTACAATAAATCAACATGTTGAGTATTTCATCAAGGAGTAGATTCAGTAAACCCTATTTGCCCTGAACTCACATTTTCAATCAAGTGTTAGGGAACCTTAGATGGTTTATTAAATCCACCCCAAGACCCCCCCATTCCGGAGATACAAAAATAAAAGTGCTAAAATCATTTTTTTCTTCATTTTTTTCATGCATTGCTATTTTTAGACTGCAGCTTTGGTAAGCTAATATATGCCATCATCAGACAAGTTCGGTCAATATTCAGAATTAAATGTACATGATTCATTACTGTCTTAAACAGGGTGCGATTTGTGGGGGAGAGGAGAGGGAGAGGTGAGAGAGAGAGAGAGAGAGAGAGAGAGGTGGATAGGAGGAAGAGAGAAAGAAAGAGCGCAGGAGAAAATAACCCCCTTCTTTTTGGCTCTCATGGTGTGCTAAGGGGTGTTTCCATTTGAATAAGAAATAAAATGGGCAACAATACCACCACAAACCCTATACAAATCGCACACTGATTATGATAAGAATAATACTATGGAGTTTGGGAAAAGTTCTCTGACGGTAGGACCTTCCTGGTATGAAGCAGCGGAGGTAAGGGGTGGTCAGGTCTTGGCTGTTGGGGATGGGCTCCTGATGGACTGAGACCGGCGTCACAGTTTATGCTGTGGAGACCTCAGTCTTGGAGGCTGAAACTGAAGTCTCCTCAATCTGCTTTCCGAACACAGTCTCCATGATGCAGGCGTTAAACTGAGGGAGAAGTAGATGTATATGACAGACAGTGAACATGATAAGGTTGTGTGTCCTGTTCTGACTCACCTCTGATGTGCTTCATTTCAATGACTGAGTGTGTGTGTGCCACTTTGTTGGTGTATATCTAGGCATTTGGGTGTTATAGACTCACCTGTTTGTTCATGAAGGCATAAATAAGAGGATTGTATACACAGGAGCTTTTAGAGAAGAAAGCAGGGATGGTGACCAGTCGGTAGTCTTTGTCATCGCTTGTTGTATAGGCGAAGTACAAGCCTGCCAAGGCGTAGGGGCCGTAACACAGAATGAAGGAGCACACCATCACAATCACCATCCTGGATACTTCCTTTTCTGCCTTCTGGGTGGAAGCTGACTCAGCCTGCGCAGCTGCCACCTACACACACACACACGCGCACACACCGGACAAGCTGGTCACATCTGGGTTCCAAATCATGACTTTACTATACTTTGTTTTCTTCTTTTTTTTTACCCAGAAAGCATTGTACTCACAGCCCGTAGTGCTCCCAGCAGCTGGGAGTAGGAGAAGAAGATGATGGACATGGGCATGAGGAAACAGGTAACAATAAGGAATTTGGTGTAGCTGGCACAGTGGTACTCCTCGTTGTTTGTGTACCAGTCAGGTCCACAGGAGCAGCCCAGACCCTCAGGGATATACCTGTAAAACAAACCCAAGTTACTTCTACTAAAGCCCCACACATTGTCTCTCTGCAGGGTTTCCTCCTTGCCTATATCAATCAGTGACTTATCTATCTTGAAAAGCAGCGAGCGATGCAAACGTTGAAGCCAATTAGTGACATTAATTGCTGCTCAGAACCTTACACGTACAGCAAGACRTATACATGTACTTTTAACTAATTTTTGGATATTTTCCATTTTCCCCATTCCCTGTGTGTGCAATGTGAACCAAATAGCCTAATAGTAGCCAAATACAAAGAGTATATATTAATCCAGACTATAACACAGTACAAGATCAAAGTGTTTGTGAGAGGCTGTGGATCAGTACCTGCTCCAGCCGAAGAACGGTGGGGTGGCACATCCGATCCCCATGACCCAGGTGAAGCCGACAGCCGCCAGAGCCTGGTTGTTGTCAAATTTGAAGGTGCCGAAGGGYTTGCAGATGACCACATATCTCTCAAAGGCAAGGACAGCCAGGGACCAAGCTGACACCAACCCTGAGGAAGAGAGAAGAAGCCATCACCATGTTAGGAGATATCRAAGACATCGAACACAAGAACAAGTTTGCATGCAAATAATCAGAAGAGTAAAATGAATCGTTAAAGTACGTTTTTTTGTTGTTGTTCTTATGATGATGTTTGAATTTACCTGCTATTGAACCCATGCAAGCTTCCATTGCACACAAGGTGTAACCCAGGAAGTAGTATCCTCTCGCGCTAGAAACAAACACTTGACTCACAGAAAACGTCACAAAGATGAAACCTGCTAACGAGACGTTGACCAGGATGTAGTTCAGCGGTTGTCTCAGCTTCTTGTACTTCACTGTCACCAAGAGAATTATAAAGTTTAGGGGTGTTCCAGCAAAGAACACAAAGCCCATGAAAGCAGTCTGCAGGTAGAAAGCCCATATTGGGGCCAGGTGATACTGTGGCCCCTCAAATGGGCTGACCTTAGAGATGTTCTCGTACAGATGGAAGTCCTTTCCCATCTTGGCTCCTCTCTGACTCAGACCACTACCTGTCCGTCCCTTAGATGTGAACTATGATGCTGAAAGGCTCCCTTTTATATGACCATAAACCACTTATAACTGATGTCAGGAACAAGCTTCTCCTGCGGATCTTCCTGATCTTGTAGGTGGATGAATAAACTTTAGGATTAAGCTGCCCCCGTGACCATGACCTGCCAGAAGTGACCTTACYTTGTTGGGCGCAGTAATCCATCTTAAAGAGCCAGTGARARAGAATACAATTTAGAAGAAGAATTGAACTTATAGCAATTCTTTGTTGGTGGGAACAGTGCTAGGATAGAAAGCATTGCCATACTTCTGGAGTTTGTAATGTATATCACTGATTTAAGCTAGGCTGTATTGGCTGSTCTTATGAGGTGGTAACTGCCTWATCCAGTTCCTATTAATCCCTGATGGACATTAACCTTCCTCCGAACATAACCTAGGGGGGGAAGGGGATGTGGTGAACAGTGGTAGAARGAAGAAGCTGACTGGGCAGTGGCACTCACCTCCACAATGTTTGGAATCTCCACTTTAACAATTCATTATTGTTTAGTGCTAATCCATCAACCAATGAATKAATTCATTATAGATTCTAAGCAAACATAGAGAGCCAACATAGAGAGCTTTGCTCTTGTTGTATACCTGTCTACAGTACAGGGAAGCTCTAGMACACTGAGCACTGTGAAAGACTGTTTACGTTTCAACAAATTTTTCAATCTTACATTTACAAGTCACACTGTAAAATTAGAAAGTCTCAAAACACCATGATTGTGTAATGAAACCATGAAAAGTAATGCACGTAAACTGAGATTTGGTGTTTGGAGGGTGTTTGAATGTAAACCCAATGTAAGTGTTGTAGTACACCGAATGTGTTTTAAAACCAAAATGAAGTWCTCTGAAACACCTAAAGTGGTTGTTCAACCTTAATATTGGTCTTTTTAAGAGAGTGCTGAGCAAAAAAAACATGTTGGACTTTCAGTGCATGTAAAAGGCAGCACCAAAACACAAAAACTGTGTTTCTCATACAATCAATGGTTTAGAAATGGACATGGTTTATAGCTTATATATTGATTGATGATAAGGGACTATGAATAATATTTTTTGTGTAATTCCATCTTTATTTTTTCAATGCYTTATTTAGACAGATTAGAAACAGGAGGGGCAGTAAGATTGTACATTTCGTTGGAATTTTATCCAYTCAACAACACAGCCACACTGTAAGAAATGATTCTGGGGTGAATTGAAATTGACCCCCCCCAACAAAAAAAATGTATGCAAGTCATGCAGAGTCTATAGTCTAGCAGTAACACTAAGACACCCCTCTCCCCACCGAAGACTGGGGTTAAATTCCCTGATCCAACCCTTCAATCTTTTTCTCACACTTTTCGGTATCCCCTCTGTCATTTCATAACTGTCTCAATAAAGTGTAAAAATAACCMCAATATATATATATATTTAATTATGCAGTCGTTTAAATGATTTGTTAATTGAATTTGACCAAAATAATGTAAGATTAAATACAATTTAATGTGTTGCTCAAAATGTAAGTGTCTTTCATGAGGATTACCAGAGAGAACATTTAGTGACTGAACTCATTGGAAGTGGTTTTAATCAGCTTGCATTTTCTATCTTGCCGCTTGACTATGATTGTGGGTAATTCAATTTTTTTTTACTTCATAATTATTTCACACAATRTTGTATACAAGTTCGATGAAAGAAAAGTATATTTTCATATTAGTATTTAGCTTGTTGTGCCATGAGGTGTAATGGATTATGATGAGCGGATATCAAAACCGTTAGACAAATTGACGTTCATTGAGGACAGCACCCATTTCCACACTCATGATAGTCAATGGAAGATGCAAGTGCAGAATTCTCAATTCTTGCTGTTCAACTTCCAGTTACGAATGGTGATGTGAACACTGTGCTTGACAATGCCTGCCAAAATGGCAAATGATTAAATACATAAAATGAAGTGATCTAATTTTGCGCTGGACACAACTCAAAACACCAAAATTATGTTTACAACCTTATTCAGTAGGGCTCTCAGTTCCTAGCAAGGTGTTKCACTACTTTTGATTAAGTGRTGTTAAAATASACCATGTCATGTTTCAAAACATTTCAGGATGATGTGTTTCAATAAAGCTTTGTCTCCTTCAAGTTGGTGGCAGCTCAGTTGCCACTATTTTGGGAATTACAAAGCACTTCATTTGAACAGTGCACATTCAGGTCTAAATTAACCTACTGGTATCAAGATGTAGCTTGCATGGAACAAAAAAGGAGTGCCATATAACGAACAGCAGGTAGGTTAGAGAGGTGGGACAGCAACCTGAGGGTTGACAGTTTGAATTCCCAATTTGTACYAAAAAATCTGGCCCTTGAGCAAGACATTTAACCATTAAACTGCTCATTGGTTTTGACGTGGGACAGAGATTACGGTTTAGAGTTCTAGATAAACCTTGATCRGGTGAAAACAGAAAGCTTACGACTAGCTGGCAGCAAGCCAATTATMGCACCATCAGTCCCCAATACACCCCACCCCCTCGTCCATTCCTCCCTCCCTCCCTCACTGGAAAGGGTGTCTAGTACATTTCTGAGAGTTGTAATCAGGTGAATTCTGATCAACATACCTCACTAACAAAGAATATTTTTACACTACTGTGATTCTTCTCTGTGCAAGGACATGGATATTCAGAATGTTTTGTCTATTTGTCCTCTTCACGATATTGTTGCATATGTTGTCTGGTATGGCAGCCTCAGACATTTGATCTGCAAAGTGTCTCAGGCTACTTTCTTCAGTTACTGTTTTTTACTGATAACTCATGAGAGTATGTTGCCTATCGGTGTGTCTGCATTTATAAAAAAAAATAAAAAAATCACCTTTATTTAACCAGGTAAGCCAGTTGAGAACAAGTTCTCATTTACAACTGCGACCTGGCCAAGATAAAGCAAAGCAGTGCGACACAAACAACAACACAGAGTTACACATGGAATAAACAAGCGTAAAGTCGATAACACAATAGAAAAAAAGAAAGTCTATATACAGTGTGTGCAAATGGCGTGAGGAGGTAAGGCAATAAATAGGCCATAGTAGCGACACCACCCCACTATGTATCCATGGAAAAGTTTTCCCCCATCTTATTGATTTACTTGATTAACTGTGTGCTATAGTAGTTGGAGTTATTTTTTAAACTCATAAATGGTCATGGCTAACAGGTACAGCTAGCGTTAGCTACATAAGATGCTTAGTTTTGTTGTCAGTGGCCCTTCCCCTGAGCTTCATCACATGTGAAACCTTTCTGCCATCCACCTGCTGCCTGTTGCCTGCCATGCATATTAGATTGCATGACATTGGGSTCTTAAAATGCCACAATACAGGGATGAGCCTTAATCTGGAAACAAGATTTACCTGAGATGTACCTGGCCAATCCTTCCAATCTCTGCAAACTGCAGGGATGTAACATGGGATTAGGATCAAACTACAGGATCATCCCTTTAGCCACAGATTGTTGGGTCAAATKACTAATTTGAGGAAGGATCAAGGGTGGGTTTACTGGTAAATCTCCCTACTCCTCCTCACGTGCCCCCCGTCCTCCTTTTTATACACTTGCACACAGTCAGCCAATCCTCTTTTCCTTGGAACCTTTCCAAGGAACCTTTTCCTCCTCCATCCTCCTCCTCCKCCCTCCTCTGTCTGTCGCTCATGTCTTTTCAGATCAGTGCTACTCTAGTTAAGTTTGAGGCAGTAGGGACCAGCTAGTTTGATCTAGTTTTGAGCTCGTTTTTGCAGCAGAAATAAAGGTATGCGTTTTTTAATTTCCAGTATTTTTGTATGGGTGAGTAGGCTTGTTTAACAGGCTGTATTTCAGTTTRGCATTTGGGTATGTCGTTTAA
This sequence comes from Salvelinus sp. IW2-2015, assembly GCF_002910315.2. Taxonomy (NCBI): domain Eukaryota; kingdom Metazoa; phylum Chordata; class Actinopteri; order Salmoniformes; family Salmonidae; genus Salvelinus; species Salvelinus sp. IW2-2015. Next base: position 2,692,412 of record NC_036864.1, read on the forward strand.
TTTGAGGTATATTGATCAGTTTAAGATTTTAGATTGAAGGAGAAATCTCAGTCGACAATGCTTATTTGACCGAGATTGGATCTTTGGAAAAATTTATATAACTTTTAGCATGAAAAAGTATTTTATATAGTTTGACACTATTGACAAGCTAAACTGTGTTTGTACTGTACAGCAAACCGAAGTGCATGCATTGTGATGACCCTTATCTTGAAGATTTTTTCCCTCAAACTAGGTGAAGATGAAGGAGCACTACAGTCCTTCAAGATACATGGTGAAGAAAAGATGGAGAGCGAGTGAGAGAACGGGTGCAAGAAAAATATCATCCCCAGACTCAGGGTTGTATCATAACCAACCTGTATGGTTTAGAAGTATGGGTATGATACGACCTGGGTTTGGCGGTGGTCTGCTGCTRCCTTCAAACAGAGGATGCTAACACCAATGGCTCTCTATAACTGATTATTTAGTGTGTGTTTTCTTCCCTTTTACTTTTCCTTTCCGTTTTTCCAAGAGAAGAATGTAATAGCAGCCAAAAGGGAATTGTTTTAACAGCTGTAAAATTGCTTAAAATGACACTCTTGACTTTTGTATTTTGTGAAGTGATCCACAAAATAAACTGAATGGAACGACCCTGGTACTTCTGTCCACTCTGCCCTTGTGAGACCATGGCCAATAGAAATGCATCCATTTGAAAACCCTTAGATTAGCCATTGTGGGGGTTGGTGACACCAGTGGGATCTACCCAGTATAGCCAGAAGAGGACTGGCCACCCCTTGGAGTCTGGTTCCTCTCTAGGTGTCTTTATAGGTTCCTGCCTTCTAGGGAGTTTTTCTGAGCCACTATGCTTCTGCCAATGCTTTGCTTGCTCTTTTGGGTTTTAGCCTGGATATCTGTAAAGCACTTTTTGACAACTGCTGATTTTAAAAGGGATTTATGAAATAAATGTAATCTTGTGAGGGTGGAGTAACAGCATAATGATCCCTAAGGGGTTATTAACCACACCCTCTTGGTGTGCAAGGYAAGCTAGATCAAGTGCACCTAAGAGTTGCTTTTTTTAAAATATAGTGATGCTTTAATCAAAGCTTTCACWCACAGGCTTCTAAACACCCATAGTAAATGTAAAACAACACTCCTTATAGAGCAAGTAACAATTAACAAACTTGAGATACWCTATATATACAAAAGTATGTGGACAGTCCTTCAAATGAGTGAATTCAGCTATTTCAGCCACACTCGTTGCTGACAGGTGTATAAAATCGAGCACACAGTTATGCAATCTCCATAGACAAACTTTGTCAGTAGAATGGCCTTACTGAAGRGCTTAGTGACTTTCAATGTGGCATCATCATAGGATGCCACCTTTCCAACAAGTCAGTTCGTAAAATTTCTGCCCTGCTAAAGCCCACAGCAATGTTCCAACATCTAGTAGAAAGCCTTACCAGAAGAGTGAAGACTGTTATAAGAGCAAAGGGAAGACCATCTCCATCTTAATGTCCTTGATTTTGGAATGAAATGTTCGATGAGCAGGTGTCCACATACTTTTGGTCATGTAGTGTACTTACACCCATGAAGCATGCCTGTAGTGCCAAGTGTTTTTCTAACCATGTGACCTGACCAGGAAAAACTTGGGGTCCAATGTTTCCTTTGCATCAGGTTACTCTCCTGCAGTGCAACTATTGACAACTGCTTGGAGGAAGCAAACCTGTAATGAGCCACATTTAAACTTGTTAACCCTCGTAAGGCTACTGGCCCAGACGGCATCCCTAGCCGCGTCCTCAGARCATGCGCAGACCAGCTGGCTGGAGTGTTTACGGACATATTTAATCACTCCCTATCCCAGTCTGTTGTCCCCATATGCTTCAAGATGGCTACCATTGGTCCTGTACCCAAGAAGGTAAAGATAACTGAACTAAATGACTACTGCCCCGTAGCACTCACTTCTGTCATCATGAAGTGCTTTGAGAGGCTAGTCAAGGATCATATCACCACCACCTTACCGGCCACCCTAGACCCACTTCAGTTTGCAGACCGCCCCAACAGGTCCACAGATGATGCAATTGCCATCACACTGCACACTGCCCTATCTCATCTGGACAAAAATAATACCGATGTAAGAATGCTGTTCGTTGACTACAGCTCATCATTCAACACCATAGTACCCTCCAAGCTCATCATTAAGCTTGAGGCACAGGGTCTCAACCCCGCCCTGTGCAATTGGGTCCTGGACTTTCTGACGGAACGCACCCAGGTGGTGAAGGTAGGAAACAACATCTCCACTTCGCTGACCCTCAACACAGGGGCCCCACAAGGGTGTGTGCTCAGCCCTCTCCTGTACTCCCTRTTCACCCACGACTGAGTGGCCATGCACGCCTCCAACTCAATCATCAAGTTTGCAGACGACACAACAGTAGTGGGCTTGATCACCAACAACAACGAGACAGCCTACAGGGAGGAAGTGAGGGCCCTGGGAGTGTGGTGTCAGGAAAACAACCTYTCACTCAACGTCAGCAAAACAAAGGAGATGATGGTGGACTTCAGGAAACAGCAGAGGGAGCACCCCCCTATCCACATCGAAGGGACAGCGGTGGAGAAGGTGAAAAGTTTTAAGTTCCTGGGTGTACACATCACAAACTGAAATGGTCCACCCACACAGACAGTGTGGTGAATTAGGCGYAACAGCGCCTCTTCAACCTCAGGAGGGTGAAGAAATTTGGCTTGTCATCCAAAACCCTGACAAACCTTTAAGGATGCACAATCGAGAGCATCCTGTCKGGCTGTATCACAGCCTGGTACGGCAACTGCACTGCTCTCAACCGCAAGGCCAACCAGAGGGTGTTGCGGTCTGCACAACGCATCACCGGGGGCAAACTACCTGCCCTCCATGACACCTACTGCACCCGATGTCACAGGAAGGCCGAAAAATCATCAAGGACAACAACCACCCGAGCCACTGCCTGTTCACACCGCTATCATCTAGAAGGCGAGGTCAGAACAGGTGCATCAAAGCTGGGACCGAGAGATTGAGAAACAGCTTCTATCYCAAGGCCATCAAACTGCTAAACAGCAATCACTAACTCAGAGAGTCTACTGCTTACATTGAGACCCAATCACTGGACACTTTAATAAATGGATCACTAGTCACTTTAAACAATGCCACTTTAAATAATGTTTACATATCTTACATTACTCATATNGGAGACCCAATCACTAACTCAGAGAGGCTGCTGCCTACATGGAGACCCAATCACTAACTCAGAGAGGCTGCTGCCTACATGGAGACCCAATCACTGGACACTTTAATAAATGGATCACTAGTCACTTTAAACAATGCCACTTTAAATAATGTTTACATATCTTACATTACTCATATCACATGTATATACTGTATTTTATACCATCTTCCTACTGCACCTTGCCTATGCCGCTCGGCCATCGCTCATCCACATACTTATATGTACATATTCTCATTCACCCCTTTAGATTTGTATGTATTAGGTAGTTGTTGGGGAATTGTTAGATTACTTGTTAGATATTACTGCACTGTTGGAACTAGAAGCACAAGCATTTTTCTACACTCGCATTAACATCTGCTAACCGTGTGTATGTGACCAATAACATTTGATTTGATTTGATGTATCTGGTTCATTGCTGTAAGTAGTTTTCAACCTTTTTTGGTTACTATAACCACGTTTCACTCAGTCTGAACGGAAGTACCCCCCTCACGTCCATCTGATAGTTAAGAAAATGTTATTATGCATATTCCCAAACACCTCCTGTGGATAGACCAGGTAGGTACTCCTAGCACAGATTAATAGGTATTTTTGGTACAGGTACCCCAGTTTGAGAACAACTGTTGTAAATCATGCGCTTTGCTGATATCTAGTGGTCTTTCAGTGAATATTGGGGTTCTCTTACAAAAAAAAATTTACATACCGCCTAGCTACATAGTTATACATTGCAACCATGAATTCAATTACATTGATATGGTGTTTCTCGTTTTTACTACTTGTTTTACAATAACAGTAAAAGAGACCCATTGTGTCCCTCGAATATGTGAAGTATAGCTTTTAGTTCCTGTATCTGTATTTCTAGACGGGGGCGTTTGTCGGTGACACACACGGGGAACCTGTGTGCGATTGAGATGGCGGTCGGAACAGCGAGCACAACTAACGAATAAATATTACCCCGTCTGAACATAAACYKTGGAACTTGTAGCGCCTTCGCATTTACCCTAAACTGTAACCCGGAACGTAGCATAGCGCTATGGAGAAACCGACAGTCGCGCTTGTGTATCAAGCTGTTCAGGCTCTTTATCATGATCCGGACCCCGCCGGCAAAGAGCGAGCCTCTGTGTGGCTGGGGGAGCTACAGAGATCGGTAAGTAAACTTGAGAGATGGGGGGGACTTGGAATGGGCCTAGAACAAGACATGGCTAGGCAGGTCGTGTGAGGCCGAAAACAAAACATTGCATCAGAATGCGTAATACCGTGGTGATATAAAACCATCTGATTTGTGTATGCTAACCCAACAACGAATGAATGAGCATAGATTCACACGCTAGCTAGCAACAAACTGCATAGCATTAGCCAGTTAGCTTAGTTAAGCTATTTCGTTAGATAACTAACTAGTTAGCATTAGCCACACAGTTCCCCTTTCTACTACTAGCCCSCTAGTAACTGTCAAATGGAAACGGGGATAAATCTATGGGGGATTTCTCGGTGCAACGAAGATAATGAAGGCAAACAGTAGGTAGCTTTTCTCGCGTGTAGTCAAACAATCCATGGTGTTTGAAAATGCTAGCTAGTTAGCCACACACCAAGTTAACATCCAGTTATTGCTAGCTAGTTGTTTAGTTAACCCTAGCCAACTACAGTAGCTGTCTTTACATAATTAGTAGCTCGCGCTAATGACAGCAACGTTAGCCGGTCATAGCACAGGAAGAGCGCGAGGCGAGGGTGGCTACCATGATAGCGTCCAATACTTGCTAGGAAACTTGCTGTTCTAGCCACATATGGCTAAATTGCTAAGTAGAGGGGCGTGTTGTCTCGCTAGATAACGTTAGCGCGTTAACGATATTGCCATGTAGGCTTTTGCTTTGAGTTAGTCAGCGAACGTTAACTTGGCTAGTTACACTAACAACTTCCATTTATGTTGATACTGTTGGGTAAATGGTATGTGCCACTTAGTTGTTTGCTGCTGGTTAACGTTAGCCGTTTTATTATTTCCGCATCTGTTTGTTTTTTTTCCTCCCATGGTGCTGCATCGTTCTGGTTTCCGCATATTCATTGGTTACTGCCTTGACTCCTGCAGGAAATGCAATCATTGTCTGTCATCGGACAATCAGTGATTGAAATACGGCCCACCTACATGTTGCTGCTACGTATTCCTACCAACTTTAATTTATKACTGTAATAATTTATATAATAATGGCCTTCCCGCAGGTTGCATTGAGGGTAACTTGATTCAAAAACGCAATTTCCCCCCACTATCATGAAGTTCCCACAGAAAGGCCCCACAAAGTCAAATATTGATTCCCTATGAAAAAAATGCAATGTTGCTTAACACGTTTTTAAACACGTTAGACTGTGACACCAGCAACCTCCTGAGTTTGCTGGCACATGGGGATCTGAACGGTCTAATTTGGGAGAGCAGGAGCCATCTGAGTGATGAGTACTGTATGTGGTCTGTGCTGTCAGCAGCTTTTTCACCCAGGCTGCCAGGACATACTGGACACTGGGGACAAATGGGGAAGGGGCTTGGCTATTAAACTTTACTATATAAATTCTCATACACATTTTTACCAGGTTATACTTTACAGTCCTTATACCATACTCCAGAATGTCTAACAGCAGACCAACTGTTGGTTAAGGCAACAAGCCCTMTATGAAGGCAGCTAGCTAAAGACACCTGATAGGAAGGATATCAGATTTGGCCTACTGTATTTGTAAATAGGCCTACTCCTTTTGGGTCTTTGCGWGAATAGGGTTTAGAAATATTTTGAGTAGGCTGGGATGCAGAACTGAGAATGTAAGCATAGTGATCCATTTACTAGGATGGGCATTTAAAAACATTTYGACTGTTCGAGTACTCACAATTTTTTTCTGAGTTCTCGAATGGGGGGAAAAAATATATAAAAAATACAATGTTCATATTTTTCTTGTAGGCCTATGCCAACAGTGTGCAACAATGCCTAATTTATCATAACCATAACAGATAACAAATCCTAATTGCTAAATTGCCCCATATATATTGTCCATTTATAGCAAGTTACAAACAATGAGGTGGGGGTTTGTTTTATTTTGGAATAAGCTTTGATTTTCATATTTGCCACTGTAGCAGTTATTACAAAAAGGAATGTTATAAAATATTTTATTACCAGTCCTGCAAGCAGCAATGTGTGTCCTTTCCACCCTGTTTAGTCAGTTGATTGTTCCTGGGTATCCTTTACAGACCATTTAGCTGTGTAGGCCTGTGTGTGTAAAACTGGCGGGTTTACCAGTATCCCGTTTTTTTGACTTACTTGTTTCGGTAACCTTCAAATCAAATTTATTTGTCACATACACATGGTTAGCAGATGTTAATGCGAGTGTAGCGAAATGCTTGTGCTKCTAGTTCAGACCATGCAGTAATATAACCTAACAATTTCACAACAACTACCTTATACACACAAGTGTAAAGGAATGAGTACGAATAATGTACTGTCTGAATAAAGTTAATGGTGGCGCTAACTTTGCTCCCCGTCTCCCCTCCCCGCAGATGTATGCGTGGGAGATGGCAGACCAGCTCCTCCAGCTGAAACAGGACGTGGAATCTTGTTACTTTGCCGCCCAGACCATGAAGATGAAGATCCAGATGTCGTTCTTTGAGCTCCCCCCAGAGACCCATATCGCMCTCCGAGACTCCCTGCTCTCACACATACAGAGCCTCAAAGACCTCTCCCCCATCATCGTCACCCAGGTAATGGCAGCCTCGCCCTCAATGTAACTTGGAGTAATGCACTTCCCATCAAATTATTGTCCACCCTGTCACAGTGACCACTGAAACTCCAGGATGACTTGGATTTCTGTCTGCMGACTTCATGCGCCTAGAATGCTCTCAAGGAATGTCCCACTGAACATCTAAATGTCCCAAAGGATTAACAATGCACAATAGAAATCTAGCATTTACCCCAATGTACCACTACAGAGGAGTAGCTGTGGTACAATTTAACAAGTACAATATTATGTGGCATTAAGATACTCTAATCCTTACAAGTTCTTCCTGGTTGCTTGTCTCATTTCTCTTGTCCCRTTCTCAGCTCGCTCTGGCCATTGCAGACCTCGCCCTACAGATGGCCTCCTGGAAGGGCTGTGTCCACACCCTCATTGAAAAGTAAGACCCCTCCCATTAGCACTCAACCACCCATCTCGGATCACCGCTGTGGATAACAGAATGCAAGATTTACAGGATATTAGACCACTGTAGGTGGTTCTATAAAGTTGAATGCTATTGAAAATAGTTAATGTTGGTATGTTTGAGGTGACATTAAGCTTAAAATACATCTCCTTCATGCTCATTTTCTCATAACCGACTGCTGCCGTCTCTCCTCCACTCTCCTTGCCCCTCTTTCTCTCTTTGTCTCTCTTTTTTTTTCAGGTATAGCAATGACGTCAGCTCCATGACGTTTCTGATAGAGATCCTTACAGTGCTCCCCGAGGAGGTCCACAGCCGCTCCCTACGCATCGGAGCCAATCGCAGGACAGAGATCATCGAGGACCTGGCCTATTACTCCAGTACTGTGGTCACCCTACTGGTGAGAGTTCTATCCATTCCTCTTYCTCTTGCCAACACTCTCACATACTAGCCTATTTTACCCACCTGATTAAGCTGGTCTAAACTAGAGCACCCGCCACCACTCCCCCTTACTGGATAAGCAGACCTCCCRTGGGTTCATCATCTCAATTTAAAACCCTGGGGTGTACAGCCTCATTATCACAATGCTTTTCAACTACTACCACTACCTTAGAGGGACAAACTGAACCACTCACTTTGTAGTATATCTTTCTCTGCAGAATGTCCAAGGTTGACTGTAGATGTTAAGTGTAAGAATGTAGGAGTTGTCCTCCCAAAACGAACAGAAAAGAAACAGAACTATACTGTTTGTTGAGGGTTACTTCAATCAACAATTTGCCTGGAGTCAATATTGATTACACCTGTCGTGACTGTTTTGTTGGGTGAACTTCCTTGTGCATTTGGCTTTGAACACAGCATTGTGGTTTTGATAAGGATCTGTGTTAGCGCGTGTGTGTGTGTGTTGTCACTCTGTCTACAGGTGACGTGTGTGGAGAAGTCTGGCAGCAATGAGAAAATGCTGATCAAGGTGTTCCGCTGTCTGGGCAGCTGGTTCAACCTGGGAGTCCTGGACAGCAACTTCATGGCCAACAACCAGCTTCTCATGGTCCTTTTCCAAGTGCTGGTATGTCTGTGTCTCGGTCTCTTTCTCTCCCTCTTTGTCTKGCTTTCTCTCGCTTTCTCTCATCGCATTTTGGAATCACAAATTAACAGTGCTAGTGACACACTCCCAAAAAACAAACAACTTTTAGAATACTCCCAAAGTCTCAACATTGTAGCGGCATTTGTTCCTAACCCTTATTTATGCAACAACCATGGGGGGGCAGGGCAATAATTTATGCCGGTTTAGAATGCCAGTCGCTTGTATGCACAGTGCATGGTTTATAGTTTTCAGCCGGAACATCTCTTTGATGTACTGTTCTCTTTTTTTTTTTGTCTGTCTTTGTTTGGCAGCAGAGAGACGAGACSTCCACTAACCTGCACGAGGCCGCGTCTGACTGCGTGTGTTCAGCGCTGTACGCCATCGAGAACGTGGACACGCACATGCCCCTGGCCCTGCAGCTCTTCCAGGGCGTCCTCACGCTGGAGACAGCCTACCACATGGCCGTGGCACGGGAGGACCTCGACAAGTACAAACACGCTACTYCCCTTTTCATACGTACACCAAGATCACCTATCCAATCACCACACCCCTTCCTGCCCCAAACCTATCCCTCTCCATTGCTCTTGAWGTTGAGCTCTTCTGTCTCTTCTCGGCTGTCCTCTGTGTGGAAGAAAAGACTAACTTTTATCCACAACTCTCTCCTTCTCCTTTTGTTCTCAGAGTGTTGAATTACTGTAGGATCTTCACTGAGTTGTGTGAGACGTTTCTRGAGACGACAGTCAGGAGTCCAGGCCAGGGCATGGGAGACCTGCGGACACTTGAGCTACTGCTCATCTGTGCAGGACACCCTCAATATGAGGTACACAACACATGACACACACACACGCTCGCGCGCACACACTCTGTTGCTTTGGGTGGATTTCAAGTGTGTGCGTTCTCTTCTGGTTCATCTCAGGTCGTGGAGATCTCCTTTAACTTCTGGTATCGTCTGGGAGAGAACCTGTATAAGACCAACGACCCTGCCCTCCACGGCATCTTCAGACCCTATATCCAGAGACTGCTGCACGGCCTGGCCCGCCACTGCCAACTAGACCCCGACCACGTAAGGACCACCCGCCACATGACAAGGAGTCCTTAACCAATTCCAGTGATGCCAAGCATACTCCCCAATACTCTGCTTATGTCGTATCTGATTGTAGAATCCCTTAACCATGTGCACGTATTACGAAGTAGTTCAGTACATCATTTAGCTTTGGTAGTATAGTATCATTCACTCACGGTGTCCACTTTTGTGTTGATCCACAGGAGGGCATCCCAGAAGACACTGATGACTTTGGGGAGTTCAGGATGAGGGTGTCTGATCTTGTGAAGGATGTCATTTTCCTTGTGGGCTCCATGGAATGTTTCTCCCAGGTAGCTACCTTTTTGGAAATTACAAGTTCAAATGACGTCATTAAGATGACAAACTACCGACTTCCTTCTCTCTTTTTTTATTTATTTTCTCTCTCTCTCCCTTCCTCCCTCTTGCTCTCTCAGTTGTACTCCACTCTAAAAGAAGGGAACCCTCCCTGGGAGGTGACCGAGGCTGTTCTCTTCATCATGGCCGCCATCGCCAAGAGTGTAGACCCGTGAGTGTCCTCTTCGTTCTGTTAATGAGCAATAATGTGCGGCGACTAAATCGCTTCCCGTGTAGAATGTGTACAGCTACTTGTTGATTTGTATATCCTTCCACCAAGGTGTTTGTGTAACATGCTAATGCTTTCCCCCTGTCAGTGAGAACAACCCCACTCTGACAGAGGTGTTGGAGCAGGTGGTGCTGCTGCCAGAGACTGTCCATATCGCCGTGCGCTACACCAGCATTGAGCTGGTGGGGGAGATGAGCGAAGTCGTTGACCGCAACCCGCGGTTCCTAGGTAGGTTCAGTCGTCACGTTACGGTCAATATCTTAGCTCGGGTCCTGAGTGATTTTGAGTTCGTCGATTTTAGAGGTTCATCTTCATGTGCCCCTCGTTTTGAGCACATCTCYATTTCCTTGTCATTTTTCTTTYGTTATTTTTCCRTTCCTTGTTCCTTCCTGTGTCAAATGCCTGTCGCTCTGTTTTGTTATGTCCCTGCTGTGTTACGAATGCGCGCCTCTGTCTGTGCGCCTCTGTCGGCTGTATACTCTGGATGTGTGCATGACCTTAGCCCCGCTCTATGTCTCAGACCCCGTGCTGAACTACCTGATGAAGGGCCTGAGGGAGAAGACCCTGGCTTCCGTGGCGGCCAAGGCCATCCATAACATCTGCTCTGTGTGTCGGGACCATATGGCCCAGCACTTCCAGGGCCTGCTGGACATCGCGCGTGCCCTCGACTCCTTCGCCCTGACGACCGAAGCCGCCGTAGGCCTCCTCAAAGGTAACCTTATGCCACCCTTATTTTTTTACATCATTTGTATGGTGTAGATAGAAGCCACAATCTGTCAGTGTAATTGTCTGTATTTTCAATCCCCCACTTTTTTTTTGTATGTATATTTTCCCCTAACCCTACCACCCCTCCCCTAATTGTAGTAAACTAATGGAAAACAATACTTAGGCTTCTACTTCCAGCTTATACATACTGTTAACCTTTTACGGACACAATATATTTTACATGACTTATCTTTTGTTTGTTTTTTAGTCCCATCCTTCAGCTACCCTCAACCCCTCCCWTCTATCTCTGAAGATCATCCCGTTTTGATATCTAGTTGCCATATATACAYTTACATACAGTACCAGTCAAAAGTTTGGACACCTACTCATTCAAGGGTTTTTATTTTTACTRTTTTCTACATTGTAGAATAATAGTGAAGACATCAAAACTATGAAATATTTGTTCTGTCTTTTCTGGTGGATTAAACTGAAATTGAAACCAGCTTTCTATGTCTTGTTTTAAAAAATATCCGAAAGTGTKAAGTTGAATTCTGAATGAAGATAAAAAAGGTCATTCTTGAACACTGGGTGAGCCATTCTTACTAATCTGCTAGAGAACCAGTTCGGATATAAGTATAGATTTTGTATGCCTTAAGTGAGAGGTCCAATGCTTTAATATTTAGTCATTTCTGCCTTCCTAATTCGTATTTATTTATATAAATAGGCCCGTTCCAAATGAAGTGGAATAATAAAAAAAAGTAATTGAGTGTAGGTAGGGCCACGAGTAAAAAGGTAAATTGGGATATGAYTAAATAATKAATCGGGTGTTTTTATATATATTTTTTCTCCTCAAATAGACAGGTGTTGTCCTTTCCATGGTAGCAAGATCTTCTCTAATTTGGGTAACTTTCTATTGTAGTGAGAGAATTTATTTCTTTTGGGATATGAATACAGAGTATTTCCACTTCACCGTYGGACCATTTTATTGGTAAAATACACACTAATGTTAAAGTTGTATTTAATGTTTTTAMTATGGTGCATTTAATCCAGCGAGGYTCGAAAAAGGATCAAAAATCGAWTAAAATTGTATTTGTTACATGCGCCGAATAAAACAGGTGTGAAATGCTTACTTACAAGCCCTTATCAAACAATGTAGTTTAAGAAAAAATATCAATATAACAAATGAATTAAGGAGCATCAATAAAATAACWGTAATGATACTATATATACAGGGGGTTCCGGTACAGAGTCAATGTGCAGGGGCACCGGTTAGTCGAGGTCAAATGTAGGTAGAGGTAAAGTGACACTGCAGGGATYGAGTAGCAGCCGTGTAAAGATGGGGTGGGGAAAATGCAAATAGTCTGGGTAGCCATTTGATTAGATGTTAAGGAGTCTTATGGCTTGGGGGTAGAAGCCTTTTTGACCTAGACGTGGCGCTCCGGTACCTCTTATCGTGCGGTAGCAGAGAGAACAGTCTATGACTAGGGTGGCTGGAGCCCATGKCAATTTTTTAGGGCCTTCCTCTGACACTGTCTGGTATAGAGGTCCTGGATGGCAGGAAGCTTGGCCCCAGTGATGTACCCTCTGTAGTGCCTTGTGGTTGGAGGTTGTGCAGGTGATGCAACCAGTCAGGGTGCTCTCTGGTGCAGCTGTATAACTTTTTGAGGACCCATGCCAAATCTTTTCAGTCTCCTGAGGGGTAAAATGGGTTTTTGTGCCCTCTTCACAACTGTCTTGGTTATTTTTGGACCAAGATAGTTTGTTTGTGATGTGGACGCCAAGAAACTTGGAAGCTCTCAACCTGCTCCACTACAGCCCCATCGACGAGAATTGCCGATTTTAAAAACATGAATCGTCAGCGTACCATGACACCTTTCTGCTCCRCTCCTTCTCTATTCTGTCTCTCACTTTCAATCTCTTGTTTTATGAATGTGTCTCAATTGCTGKTCCATATCTGTCAGCAATTTGTTCATTCTGAACTGTGGCTCGACGTTCCGTTTGTCTTTTTGTTTGATTGCCTACTGAGGTTGATTTGTATTAAACAGCGGTGTTGCTCTGTCACCGTGGTAACGCTGGTTGTTTTACCTTGCAGGTACAGCCCTGGTCCTGGCTCGCCTGCCCCTGGAGAAGATCGCCGAGTGTTTGAGTGACCTGTGTGCTGTGCAGGTCATGGCCCTCAAAAAGGTGTGTGGTGTTCTGCCGTTTGGTTGTTGGTTGTGTGTATGAGGTACCTTAGTAGAATTGTGTAACACTATTGTAGTGTTGCACAATTCTACGAACAGTTTTGTGGATTGGGTATTTGTGTGATACCAACAGGTTTGCTTATTTGTCTCTTATCTTCAGCTTCTCTCTCAGGACCCCGGGAATGGGAAAGCTGCTGACCCCACTGTCTGGCTGGACAGACTAGCAGTCATCTTCCGGTACGCTCAACCCATTTATAACACATTATACTATATATATCCTGGTTGCACAGGTCATGACCTGTCTTATGTAGCTATACAGATATGATGATTTGGGTTGGTTGTTTAATATTTTAAGCAGAAATGTTCAACTTAATGTTTTTTTTTTTTTTTTTTCCCCAGACACACAAACCCCATCGTAGAGAATGGACAGACACACCCATGTCAGAAAGTTATCCAGGAGGTAAGCAACTGTCAGTTTTTTCACCCTCTAGATTTTTATATCAATTTTTGTTGTTGTATTTGGACAAAGCTACCATTGCATACGACCCTGCTTTGTTCAACCCATTAATTGGACGATGTTTTAACGGGGCTCAAATAGGGCAATTTTGGTGCTCCTCTCACCTGCAGATTTTAACTTCAACTTTGGTCCATGATTGAGTACAGTCATTCCCAGCAGCTTCTCAGGGTAAATCTATATTGGGCGTTTCCTTGGTTCTCTGTAGATCTGGCCGGTCCTATCAGAGACTCTGAACACACACCAGGCTGATAACCGCATCGTGGAACGCTGCTGTCGCTGCCTGCGGTTTGCTGTGCGCTGYGTGGGCAAGGGCTCTGCCTCTCTACTACAGCCACTCGTCACACAGGTGCGTGTCCCTGTGTTTGKTTCACGATACGCCCCATATACAGATGGATAAGTCTTGGATGGCGTCTGTTATTTGTGTATACAAAATCCTTTGCCACCGGGTGCTTGTTGAGCCCAGGGCAGCTGGTGACTGTCAGTTTGGCTGATTGTACAGTATAGGGTTGCAACTTTTCCAAACTCCTGGGTTGAAGGATTCCCTGGTTTTCTGATTATTCTCTCTTGAAWCTAGATTTCTGGGAATTTGTGAAGTTACTGGAATTTTTTACTCTAGTATAGGTCCTTAATATAATGTGTGCGTTTCAGATGGTCAGCGGAACTTAACATTAACGCTTGTCTGCTTGCCTGGGGAAAGTAAAAAAAAAAAAACAAAAAAACACACAAATCACTATCAAACAATTAGGTTACTTCGATCATAATTTGATTACTGTCATCCGGATACGATGTTTTGCTCACTGTCCTCCCAATTTCTGCAGAGACAACGGAGTACTCTATAATTATTGTAGGCCTGCACTGACACGCAAAGTGGTGTTTCAATCATGCAGTCGCGAGGTGTGTTTTTGAGATCATAGCGAGCCGCGTTAGAACATTTGTTGATGATAATTGCTAGTGAGCTAATTGCCCAGTTATAGCAAATGTTTGGTCAGTAACAAGAATCCTGGTAAAGTAAAGGTGTCTGTCAGCTGTGTGCCAGTTTCCGGATTAGGGAGGGAGGGAGAGCGAGACGGAGAGGGACATTTGCGCAGCAGGWAAAATAATGATATGCAAAAGACAGACTCGATAACCAGCCAAACTATACAATGTTTTGAATTTCAATCTCGYTAGTTAACTATATTAACTATTAGCATGCCTTAAATGTCATGTCTGACATCCTAAAATAACTTTCCACCGGCAATTCGGTATAACCGCAAATGGCCAACGCGCATTTGATATGGGTGCGCAGTTGATGAAACCAATACTGCGTACTCCAGTTGTAAAACCGTCTCGCGCTCAAAATTGTCTAGGATTCTCCTCTGTTCAATAGTAACAACTATTCTTAGAATAGCCTAATTGACAAGTAACTCCTATSCTGTCAAGATCTCCCCTGAACACTAAATAATTTAACCTTACAAATAGATAAACTTCTAAATGTTCTACCTCGCCCACCTTAACCATTTAATCCCTGGTTCATTGAATGAGGGAATTATTTTATAAAGACAAAGTATTTGATTGTAATGTTGCAGAGTGGCCAACCCTCATCCAGGAGAACTACTGGGTGTGCAGGATTTTGCTCCTTCCCTGTTCGAACACACCACATTGCTCAACAGGTCCTWGATAAGCTGACTGGTGTGTTTGAGCAGGGTTGGATCAAAATCCCGCACACCCAGTAGTTCTCCAGATGGAGGGTTGACGGACCATGTGTTTTATCCAGTAACTTATCAGTCCAGTATTTTTTACTTTGTGGGGGATGCTCAAGGCCCAACCGTAGGAGATATAATACATGGGATCAGAGACCAGCAGCATTCCATTGTCAACACCAGTGATTTACAATGAATGTTATTTTGTGAAGTGGTTCCTTGCATTATACAACAATTTTCAGGAAACTTTTTGGCCCTGGTGTTATTTTTTTGTGTGGAGGGGGGAGGGGGGGGACTGAGACTGAGCTTTTGGACAGGTAAAAATTCAGTCACAAAAGTTTGTGTCAAGCCCTGGTCAGTGTGTATCAGGTGTAAAAATGTGTGTATCAGGTGTAAAGATGTTGTGTTTCAGATGGTCAGTGTGTATCAGGTGTATCCCCACTCCTGCTTCCTGTATCTGGGCAGCATCCTGGTGGATGAGTACGGTATGGAGGAGGGCTGCAGACAAGGTCTACTGGACATGCTACAGGTAGGGGACGCACACCACTTTCATAGGTACTCATAGTTCACTAGAGTGGCAGTGGAACTCTGGTTGTTATTGGTTTTGACCTGACTTTGTCCCTTCTCTCTACCCGTAGGCTCTTTGTATGCCCACCTTCCAGCTATTGGAGCAGACCAACGGCCTCCGTAACCACCCAGACACAGTAGATGACCTCTTCAGACTCGCCACCAGGTATRATCAACTGGAACACAGTTCAAACTGTTGCTCCTCTCCCTCGAAATAATAAGTTCACTTACTTTCAATGGGTCTTGTCTGAGTGGCAGGAATGAAACCTAACCATTGCTGGGGACCTGACATAGGCGTACTTGTTTTACAGCGTTCAGGTTATAAAGAAGATTCTCTCTCTCTCTGACATGTCTGTCTTCCCGTCTGTCTCTCTCGCKTCTTCTCTCTGCAGGTTTGTCCAGCGTAGTCCCGTCACCCTGCTCAGCAGTGGCATCATCGTCCACATCATCCAGTGTGCCATCGCGGCCACCACACTGGACCACCGGGACGCCAACTGCAGCGTCATGAAGTTTGTCAGAGACCTCATCCACACGGGCGTCAGCAACGACGTGAGTCAGCCCAACAGTCAATCTATTTCAAGTCAGTTTGTTTGACGTCTCGTGTTGCATAATGCACAGAATCCCTGATCTACAAATATATTTGTATCCCAAATTATTCCTTATGTCATCAAGATTAGCAAATCTGTGCCTCGCCTTGCTCAAACTGGTCCCCTCAAACATGGGGATTCACTGTTTGACGATCAATCAAGTCTCCTCTGAATAACAACAGTCAGTCAGATTGTCATGTTTTTCCCCCCCATTTCAGCACGAGGATGACTTTGAGCTGCGGAAGCAGCTAATAGGCCAGGCCATGGGGCAGCACGGGCAGCAGTTGGTCACCCAGCTCATGCACACATGCTGCTTCTGCCTGCCGCCTTACACACTCCCCGATGTGGCTGAGGTGCTCTGGGAGATCATGGTGTTCGACAGGCCGGTGAGTCTCTCACACGTACATTACCTCACACACACACACACACACTTAGCTCTTTCGGTTCTGACAGTACTTGTACAATACATATGCAGTTGAATGTACACATACACTGGTGTCTTCAACAGGTGCTCGCTGTCATACCACAAGATGGCGATAAGAGAACATCTTTCAACAGGGACCACAATTCATATTCACACACTCTTCCAATGACATTGGCATGACAGCACTTTCACTCGTGAGATAAGTGTTGTAGTGCTTCAATTGCATTGCGTCCTGATGTGCGTTTGATGTTTAAACGTTGCGGATATGTTTTCTAGACGTTCTGCCGCTGGCTGGAGAATGCGCTGAAGGGGCTTCCTAAAGAGACGTCAGGCGGGGCGGTGACCGTCACACACAAACAGCTCACAGACTTCCACAAGCAGGTCACCAGGTGAGCATATCACAACCACGCTCCTTCCATTCTTCTCAAATGTAATCAGATGCATTCCTTCCTGCCAGAAATGATCTAACTAGCCACATGTTGTCCTCATAGGTTCAGGAGTTATGTCAGGTGAAACTCTGCATAGTAGTTTCCTCCCTGTCAGCTGTCGATGTTCTGACTCTGGGAAGAGCTCATGTGTCACTGGGCGTGCTCAAACAAGCTGCTCCAGTGGAACGCTGGGAAACCGGAGTAGGGAAACCTCATGGATTCCCTGCCACAAGTTCAAGCTCGCCTAGAAGCGTCCCTGCTCCAGTTGTCCAGCGCTCCTCCCTCCCACGCAGTGTCTCTGAGGGAATGGGTGCTTCAGATAGATGACAGCTAAAATCTGATTTGTCACATTAGCCATATACAACAGGTGTAGACCTTACACTGAAATGCTTACTTATGACCCCTAACCGACAGTGCGGTTTCAAAAAATACGGATACGAATAAGAGATCAAAGTAACAAGTAATTAAAGAGGAGCAGTAAAAAAAATAACAATATATACAGKGGGGGTGCCGGTACAATGTGCGGGGGCACCGGTTAGTTGAGGTAGTATGTACATGTAGGTAGAGTTAGAGTGACTATGCATAGATGACAACAGAGAGTGGCAGTGGAGARGGGAGGGCAATGTGAATAGTCTGGGTAGCCATTTGACTAGATGTTCAGGAGGCTTATGGCTTGTGGGTAGAAGCTGTTCAGAAGCATCTTGGACCTTGACTTGGTGCTCCAGTACCGCTTGCCGTGTGGTAGCAGAGGGAACAGTCTATGACTAGGGTGGCTGGAGTCTTTGACAATTTTCAGGGCCTTCCTCTGACACCGCCTGGTATAGAGGTCCTGGATGGCAGGAAGCTTGGCCCCAGTGATGTACTGGGCCGTTCGCACTACCCTCTGTAGTGCMTTGCGGTCGGAGACCGAGCAGTTGCCATACCAGGCAGTGATGCAACCAGTCAGGATGGTGCAGCTGTAGAAACTTTTGAAGATCTGAAGACCCATGCCAAATCTTTTCAGTCTCCTGAGGGGGAATAGGTTTTGTTGTGCTCGCTTCACGGCTGTCATGGTGTGCTTGAACCATGTTAGTTTGTTGGTGACGTGAACACCAAGCAACCTGCTCCACTGCAGCCCTGTCGATGAGAATGGGGGCGTGCTCGGTCCTCTTTTTCCTGTAGTCCACAATCATCTCCTTTGTCTTGATCAAGTTGAGGGAGAGGTTGTCCTGGCACTACACGGCCAGGTCTCTGACCACCTCCCTGTAGGCTGTCTCGTTATTGTCGGTGATCAGGCCTACCACTGTTGTCATCGGTACATTTAATGATGGTGTTGGAGTCGTGCCTGGCCGTGCAGTCAAGAGTGAACAGGAGTACAGGAGTACAGGAGGGGACTGAGCACGCACCCCTGAGGGTTCCTTGTGTTGAGGATCAGCGTGGCGGATTTGTTGTTACCTACCCTTACCACCTGGGGTGGCCCGTCAGGCAGTCCAGGATCCAGTTGCAGAGGGAGGTGTTTAGTCCCAGGGTCCTTAGCTTATTGATGAGCTTGGAGGACACTATGGTGTTGATCGCTGAGCTGTAGTCAATGAATAGCATTCTCACATAGGTGTTCCTTTTTGTCCAGGTGGGAAAGGGCAGTGTGGAGTGCAATAGACTGCATCATCTGTGGATCTGTTGGGGCGGTATGCAAATTGGAGTTGGTCTAGGGTTTCTGGGATGATGGTGTTGATGGTGTTGATGTGAGCCATGACCAGCCTTTCAAAGCACTTCATGGGTACAGACGTGAGTGCTACGGGTCGGTAGTCATTTAGGCAGGTTACCTTAGTGTTCTTGGGCACAGGCACTATGGTGGTCTGCTTAAAACATGTTGGTATTATAGACTCGGACAGGGAGATGTTGAAAATGTAATTGAAGACACTTGCTAGTTGGTCAGCGCATGCTCGCAGTACACGTCCTGGTAATCCGCCTGGCCCTGCGAATGTTTACCTGTCTAAAGGTGATCAGTCTTCCGGAACAGCTGGTGCTCTCATGCATATTTCAGTGTTATTTGCCTCGATGCGAGCATAGAAGTAGTTTAGCTCGTCCAGTAGGCTGTGCGTCCCTTTTGTAGTCTGTAATGGTTTGCAGGCCCTGCCACATCCGACGAGCGTCAGAGCCGGTGCAGTACGACCCGATCTTAGTCCTGTATTGATGCTTTGCCTGTTTGATGGTTCGTCGGAGGGCATAGCGGGATTTCTTATAAGCTTCCGGTTTAGAGTCCCGCTCCTTGAAAGCGGCATCTCTAGCCTTTAGCTCAGTGCGGATGTTGCCTGTAATCTATGGTTTCTGGTTGGGGTATGTATGTACGGTCACTGAGGACGACGTCATCGATGCACTTATTGAAGCCAATGACATGTGGTGTACTACTCAATGCCATTGGAGGAATCCCGGAACATATTCCAGTTTGTGCTAGCAAAACAGTCCTGYAGCTGAGCATCTGCTTCATCTGACCACTCTTTTATTGATATACCGGTAGTCACTGGTGCTTCCTGCTTTAATTTGGCTTGTAAGCAGGAATCCGATAGTATTTCTGAGGGAGCACCTTGAGTTCACAGTAGGAGACTTGTGAGACAAACTGCAGGCTAGACATGGGTTCATTTCAGTTCAGATTAATATAAAGTGACCTTGAATAAATGGSAAGCCTGAATGTGTTCAATGACCTTTCTTTTCCGATTTCATTTGAAATAACCTTTACCATGTAAATGCACCACATTAATAACGTTGCCCTTTCTCTCCCTGCCACCCCCTCTTTCTCCATCTGTCCATCTCTCCAGTGCGGAGGAGTGTAAGCAGGTGTGCTGGGCTATCCGGGAGTTCACTAGATTGTTCCGATAGCCACGCCCAAAGAGCTCTGCCAGAACACCAGGTACGGCATCAACCCAGAAACCCAAACAGCCCCCACACTGGGATCTGCAGACTCCTCTCGCTCCATGTCTTTAGATGGTTAAAAAAAAAAAATCTGATCTGATTTACATTGGTAGTGTCAGTAAGATCGCCATTGTTTTTCTTCCTCAGGTTAAATATTTTGGCGAACATTCAGAGGTGACGGCAAAGAGGCTGAAGACCGCAGCAGACGAGAATCTAAAGGGATCTCCTACTGGACAGAAGATGGGCGGGACTTGGCACTGTGGAAAGCCAATCAAGACGCATCGCAAGGATTGGAGTGACAGGGTGAACCCGTAAATGAAACGCGCCTTCGACTTTGGCCGTGTGAGAAGAGACGCCCCCTTTCCGCTCCCCTGCCTCACTGTCGCCACAGTAACAGGTGGCATGAGGGTTGAAAGGGGGCGGGGCAGGAGGGCATGTCCAAGGAGGAACGAGAATTCACCGACTCAAAGAAATGGAATGGGATTAGTTCTGGATCCATCTTCAAAAAGAACAAGAGAAGGGAAGGAAAAAACAAAGAAAAAAAAAACAAAGGATGTGCCTGGTTGCAAATCATAATGCATCAAAAAAAGACTTGTACGTTTTTAAATTGAGAAATGATTTATTTTCATGGATGTGTCTTTAGAACTTTAACATGGTCTTGCTGTCGGTGCCATATAGAAAAAGAAATAGCAAACCCACGATGCCCTTCACAAATTGGTCACCACTGCCTTGTGGAGGAATTTAGGAAATGGTTGAAGGGAATGCTGGGAGATTTGGCGTCACCTTTGACCTTTTTAAACGTGTTGGCTGGAGTTTTACTGTTCTCTATTGCCAGGGAAGGAGAGTTGTGACCGGTCGAGTGGGACTCTGGCAAATAGTATATATTCTTTTTTTTTTTTTTTTGTGTTCCACCTCTGGCATCGTCCATTCTTGGGGAGGCAGACACCGTCATGTTGTGAACAACAATAAAAACGRCAGTGAGGAACAAACGTGCCCTTGTCTGTGTATCATGTTTTAGAGTTTAGACATTTGTTCATCCCAGACCCACAACCYCACTCATTCTCTGGCAGAAACCAGTTAGCCAAGGTGTTCTTTGTTGCAGAGCCACTGCTGTCCGTCAGACACAYTACACACTTTGGTAGTATGCTATAGGTGTTGTTCTACTTAGATAAATATYCAGAGACATTTCCACACATGCTAACAAGCCCCTACTTTTCGATCAATAACATTCAGKGGCTGCATGTTGAACTCCATATAGCTGATGTCACTCACCACCCTTCCAAGGGTAATTTGCTCACAGGTTCACCCTCATTGCCAAGTCCACAATACAACCCGGTCTGTGTTCAAGTCAAACAGGTTCCCTTCCAGCTGTAAAGTGAACATGGAGGTAGGTGTTTCACTGTTCTGGAACACCTCCCCCCCCTCCCTAGAATCTGAGGGTGAAGTAACAATACCGGTGGGTGCTTTCACCCATTCACCAAAGCACCTTCACAGCAAAAAGTACAAAATTGTCCTGTCATGGAATAAATTACCACTTTGCTGATTAATGTAGTAGTTTATTCATTTATTTAAAAAACATTCCAATACTTTTTACATTGCATGTATGGCTTAAGTCCCATTTTTGGCACCCGTGTCCATTCAGTTACAGGGTTCTAGTACAGTAGCAGGTGTCTGCAAAAGAAAATGGATAGAAATTAAAGTGACAATTGAGTAATACCTGCCACCATTAGAAAAAAAATACTGCAATGGTATTTATTGAAATTCAAAAAAATAATATAAGGGACCAAAAAAAGAGGATACAGCAGTCTGGGTTTTGATGATGTACAAGTAGTTCTGCCTAAGATCCAGTTAAGATTAATTACATACAGGGCTCTAGGCATCTACCATAGGCTCAGGGTTGAAAGAAGGCTAATATCCCCACACACAAAACGTTGAATAAGGTTATTAATCCAAGTGCAGTGTGCTATTAATAGTCCATGAGCAGTCGAGGCCTTGATCCAGGACAAGCCCTGTTAGGATCCCAGGCCGTGCTGACTCTGGAGAAGCCTCTGGAGCTCCTTGAACTGCTCCACCGTCTGGTCCTTCAGGTCTGGGTTGGAGATCTGCAGCCGGATGCTGTCTGTTGACCAGGACAGCTCTCCAGAAAACATCTCTGTTAGGATCCGCGCCACCACCGGGACCACCTGGACATGAAATGGATGGAGGAGAGGGTCCCTGTTAAGTCAATGTGATAATTTCGTGTGTACTGTATCTGATGGGTATGGGGTCAATTCGTTCTGCTCGCCTGCACAACGATGAGCTTCTTCTCCTTGGGTTTCCGTTGGTCTGGCCAGTCCTCCCCGAAGCAGAAGCAGAGCTCAAACGGGGGTGGGGTGGGAGTTTCACCCTTCTGGAACAGGATGAGCCCTGTTGTTGGTGTGCATGAGAGGGAGAAAGAGAATCTCCTGTAATGCGATAATCACTGTGTATGTGATATCTGTTCTACAGCTAATCCATTTGGATGCCTGGGCTGTGCAACAATAGCAGTACAAGCAATAAGTACTACTCAAGAGCTTACTCACAGAAAGGGCCTGTGACTGAAATATTCAGGGATCGACTGAAATATTCAAGGATCAACAAACTCAGACAGCCTCAAGTGAACTGAAAAATCATGACAATGGAGTCCAGCATTGTTATCTGACAGGATCATTTGGTGTTATGTGATTAATTGATCTCAATAAAAAWAAAAAAAGGTTTTTTGAGGRATCAGATGGGGATTCAAACACTATGAAACTGCTGCCTTAGATGACTAAAATACCAAGGAATAAAATGGATTGACTGACTCACCGTGCAGGAAGTTATTGAGGCTGAACACTTTGTACTTCCTCTCCCTCTCCATAGGGTTGGGAGGCCCCTGCTCGTCAACGCCCGGCCCAGACCAATACACCTTGCACTGACACAACCTGATAGCGTATATATCCTGCTCCCAGATCTCCAGGATCAGGCCTCGATCCATCACATCCAGCAGGTGCTCTGTGTAGAACCGCTGCTTCTCATTCTGGATGTCGGCCGAGCCAGGGAAGAGAACTTGGTTGAGGTTGACAGGGCCGAACAGGTCCACCTGCTCCGGGGTGGGCTCCAAGTGGCCGTAGTACAGCCGGCAGCCCTGGGGGTTACTCACCGTCAGGGAGCCCATCTTGCGACCCCGGTACTGGAACTTCATGTCTAGGTCAGTCACTGAAACCAGAGTCAAAGAATGTAGTGTTGGAAGAATTGTAAGCACTTCAACAATAGTCAACATTTAATACAGCTCTTTCTAATCATGCCTAACAGTATKCTGACACCAAGTTATCATAAGACTGAAAAAGGGGTGTTTATCAATGAATAACACATTACCGCTTTAGCTACAAAAGGGTAAAACTCGATTTTGCCTATTCCAGTTAACTACAGAACCTGTCTTACCATCCCCCACACTTCCAGACAGCTGCCAGTGTGTTCCATTTGATGGGTGTGACAGACAGACAGCTATTCCAGACTACTACACTAATGCCTGATAGCCTATAATCCATCGAATGAGTCAATTGGAGGCAACTGTTTTGAGTGAATGTATTACAATGTTGGCATTGTGTTGCATGCAGCAATACCAAATAAAGTTGACGCCCTGTTTTTATGGTAGGGGAATTACAATGAATATTTTTTGGGGATAACATGCAAGGAACTACTGCAGAAGTGCCTGACTGCCAAAGTAAAGCCATAGTACATAAAGCAGTATTCTTCTCAACACAGCATAGGTGCTACTCCACTCACATGGCAAGCTGTTCAGCAGGTCATATTTGTAGGGTGGCACCGCCTGCCCTTCTTCCTGGTTCTGGACTCCCGACATGGCCTCCATTGGGGCGGCATCTGGGTTAGGGGCAACCAGAGCCACAGATGCAGCAGAAGGAACCATGGTGGCCATCTCAGTGACCATAGGAGGCTGCATGCTCCCTCCACCCATCCCCAGGCCGTTGGAGTGTTCTGCGGGTCCATGGTGCACAAAGACCCCATGTTCCAACTTCACCACCAATGGAACGTGGGCAGAAAACTCTGGGGGAGCCATGGTTGGCTGAGGGAGATCCGTTGCCATGGTATTGCCCCCGTTGGGATTGGCGTACATGTTGGGACTGGGGTACATAGGGGCGTGGTGGGATGTGCCATATCTGTCATTGAGGGGGGAGCTAAAGGGAAGGTCTATCCTATGTGAGGTAGGGAATGCCTGATAAATGCGTGGGTCACTAATTCTGGGGTCTGGGAGAGACAAGAGGACAAACACAAACACATTAGACCTTGCATAATGTCAATAGTGACACATTTCAAAAGGTTTTCTGCCTAATTCACAGAGGGCTCAGTAGCAAAGGTGTATTGACACTTACCAATGGAGAGATCAACAATATTCGGCATCTGAAAACAAAGACAAGATTGAATGTTTATGTWACAAAGCTGATATATGGGTATTGTTCTCAGATTGCTCTGAGATAATGGAAAAGTAATTGTCTACTTTTCTACACCTTACCTCCTCCTCATCTTCATCAACTGTGTCTGAAACCAAATCAAAAGGAATATGCCATCAACATGGAGGAGAAAATCTCATTAAATTTCACAAAACATGAATATCTGAGATTATTTGACGTTCAGTTCAACAAAGTTATTCTAAAGAACTAATTTAAATTTGAAGACAGACAATCAGATAAGACTTGCAAAGCTGCCAATGAGCCTGCATGCTTATGCACGTGTGCGCACGCACTCTTACCTCCATTGCAGGGCTGGTCACAGACCTCGTAGTTCTTGTAGGGCTGGGCGGGTGTCTCCTTGGTGCCGTCGTATTTCAGTTTGAACTCCCGGCTCTTGTTGAGGGCACAGCGCAGGTTAGCCTTCCACTTGGCAGGGTCCGGCTCATCCAGACCCTGCTGGTACTTCCCTGTCTCCAGAGCCCAGGCCTGGGGGAAGAGATGGGGAGGCAAGGAAGAGAAGGAAGTTACATTTTAAATGAATTAGAGAAGGAGTCACATCTGGATGGAATCAAATGGGTGAGGGTTAAATTAACTTAAAATCAATTAGTCACAACTAGGGTGCATTCAGAAAGTATTCAGACCATTTGACTTTTCCAAATTTTGTTACATTACAGCCTTAAATCGTTTTTTCCCCCCTCATCAATACACTAGAAACTGAAGCAGAAATATCACATTTACATAAGTATTCAGACCCTATACTCGAATAATTTGTTGAGGCACCTTTGGCAGCGACTACAGCCTCAAGTCTTCTTAGGTATGACACTACAAGCTTGGCACACCTGTACTTGGGGAGTTTCTCCCATTTTTCTCTGCAGATCCTCTCAAGCTCCATCAGGTTGGATGGTGAGCGTCGCTTCCCAGCCATTTTCAGGTCTCTCCAGAGGTGTTCGATCGGGTTCAAGTCCGGGCTCTGGCTGGGCCACTCAAGGACATACATAGACTTGTCCCGAAGCCACTCCTGCGTTGTCTTGGCTGTGTGCTTAGGTTCATTGTCCTGTTGGAAGGTGAACCTTTGCCTCAGTCTGAGGTGCTGAGTGCTTTGGAGAAGGTTTCATCAAAAGATCTCTCTGTACTTTGCTCTGTTCATCTTTCCCTGAATCCTGACTAGTCTCCCAGTCCCTGCCGCTGAAAAACATCCCCACAGCATGATGCCGCCACCATGCTTCACCATAGGGATWGTGCCAGTTTTCCTCCAGATGTGACACTTGGCATTCAGGTCAAAGAGTTCAAACTTGTTTCTCATGGTCTGAGAGTCCTTTAGGTGTCTTTTGGTAAACTCCAAGCGGGCTGTCATGTGCCTTTTACTGAGGAGTGACTTTCGTCTGGCCACTCTACCATAAAGGCCTGATTGGTGGAGTTCTGCAGAGATTGTTGTCGTCCAGGAAGGTTCTCCCATTTCCACAAAGGAACTCTGGAGCTCTGTCAGAGTGATAATCGGGTTCTTGGTCACCGCTCTAACTAAGGCCCTTCTCCCCTGATTGCTCAGTTTGGCCGGGCGGACAGCTCTAGGAAGAGTCTTGGTGGTTGCAAACGTCTTCCATTTAAGAATCATGGAGGCCAATGTAGTCTTGGGGACCTTCAATGCTGCAGACATTTTTTGATACCCTTGCCTAGATCTGAGCCTCGGCACAACCCTGTCTCGGCGCTCTACAGACAATTCCTTTGACCTCATGGCTTGGTTTTTGCTCTGGCATGCAGTGTCAACTGTGGGACCTTATATAGACAGGCGTGTGGCTTTCCAAATCATGTCCAATCAATTGAATTTACCACAGGTGGACTCCAACCAAGTTGTAGAAACATCTCAAGGATTATCAATGGAAACAGGATGCACCTGAGCTCAATTTAAAGTCTCATAGCAAAGGGTCTGAATACTTATGTAAATAAGGTATTTTTTTTATTTTTAATACATTTGCAAAAATATTTACGGTTKCGCTTTGTCATTATGGGATACTGGTGTAGATTGATGGGGCAAAAAAGTAATTTAATAATTTTTAGAATAAAGCTGTAATGTAATAAAATGTGCAAAAAGTCAAGGGGTCTGAATACTTTCAGAATGCACTGTAAATGGAGAACAGGGTAATGACTAATGAGGAAATGACTCGTCAAAAGAGGCAGAGAGTAGGCTATTGCCGCTGTTAGTGCAGTGGATATCATGTGGACATCCTTACACACGAGGTCAAAAAACCCAGAGGTTTGACACTAAGAGATTCAGTGGAAATGAAACTAAGGCTATTTCAGTTCACTAAAACAGTTGATACATTTATCGCTGAATGGGATAAGGAAGTGTGTGGGTGACATAGTAACTGAGTACCTTAGAAATACTCTTGAAATGTGCTACTTACTAGAAAAAGTTGATCTACGTATTCAAAGTAAGCAGAACTTTGATCTAACTACATTGTGATATCAGAATGACGACAGAGTTGAAGTACCCAGATCTGTCATGCCATTCTCAACATGAACCCCCCCCTCTCACCTTGAAGATGGTGTTCTCTTCCTCAGAGGTGGGCAGGTGTCTTGTGGCGTGCCTCCAGGGGATCTGGAAGATCCGGTGGTCCGGGCTGAGCCACTGCAAGCCGGGGTACCTCCCGCTGTTCACCTGGGCTAACAGCCAGGGCTTCAGGCGGATCCTCCGAGGCTGCACACTCATCATGGGGCAGGGCACCACGCAGGGAGGAGAAAGGGGCTTCAGAGGGGGTGAGTGAAGGGGCTGGAAAGGTGAAGAGAAAAGTAATGGTTAAGATGGGTGATTGGGCACTGGGGGTAGGGGAGAGAGTGGGCACTGAGGGATTGTCTTGAAGCGTGATACGATAGTAATGGTTCAGATGGGTGATGAGGCAATGGGGGTAGGGGAACGTGGGGGAGGGTTGAAAGAGAAGATACTCCCTACCATCTGCAGGAAGAAGGCTGGGGAAAATAGAGAGGATGGGTGGGGAAAAGAGAGGTATGAAGGTGGAGAGAGTAGTCAACAAGTCAGATTTACCGTTTTTATTTATGATGGCAACAGGCCTGATTAGGAAATGATCTGCTGGGAAACAAAAAGTGTTCCGTGGTTGAAGAATACAAAAAACAAAAACAGAACAAAAACACTTAAGGCAATAAAAAACAACATCATAGAGTTGGGTGAATTAACATACACAACATGCAACAGTTGTAGGCTATTCCTTAATCCTTTACTCCATTTCATGACAGTCCCAAATTTGCTTTTGTCATCCTAAAATGATGGATTTGATACTAGGACAACAAGCCTAGGCCCCCCGGGCACAGATGCAGAGTCCACTGTCACACAATGAGATCACAGAGGATCATATGAACAACAGAGGTATACAGGTAACTCCTTTACAGCCAAAGACCAACTTCTGTCTCAAGCARCACATCAGAGTCAAATATAAGGCCAACTTGTATTTGCCGCTGGATGCGCGGAGACAAACTAATGCATCTAGATAGAATATGTCCTCTTCCCGAGGCTGCCACAAATGTCCTTCTGAGCCCTTGTACCAACACACACACACACACACGTGTGAGTTGAAAAGGGCAAGGTAACTTTAATGAGTATGCAACACAGAACAACAACTGGGTGCAGAGGCGTCATGGCCATAGGGGGCAAAGGGGCATGTGTTTATTTTTGGCATTAACTAGTCCAGATAGGTTTGCCTTTTTTCAACCTCATAACTAGTAGCTACCAATAAGTTATTTCAGGCTTTCAATCAAGTTAGAGTAACTAGCTTGTCTTTCTCTTAGCTGGCATGCCTGCCGGCAAGGTTGTTAGACTTTCGAAAAGCAAGCAATTACTAAATAAGACTCACATTCCTTTGAATCTTTCATACAGATTGTTGCAGAAATCCAGAGAAGCATATTTCTTAAAATAAATAAAAACACCAGGGGGACACAGGCAGCTCAAAATACTGTATATGCTTTTTATTTTTTACATARAATTAAGAATAATGATTATGGCTCTAGATTGCAGGTAAAGGCTGTTTCAGGTATTTGAAAAATGCTAAGTTGTCCAACTTGCGGACAAGGGGGGAGGAGAGAGAGCGAGAGAGAGGACTAGCCCCCCTCATTCTTCAAGTTTTGTCAAGTTGGTTGTTGATCATTGCTAGACAATCATTTTGAAGTCTAGACATAGATTTTCAAGCCGATTTAAGTCAAAACGGTAACTAAGTCTCTCGGAAAAACATTCAATGTTGTCTTGATAAGCAACTCCAGTGCATATTTGGCTTTGTGTTTTAGGTTATTGTGATGCTGAAAGGTGCATTTGTCTCTCAGTGTTTGTTGGAGAGCAGACTGAACCAGGTTTTCTAGGATTTTGCCTGTACTTAGCTCTATTCCATGTCTTTTTATCCTAAAAAACACTCCCTTGTCCTTGCTGATGACAAGCATACCCATACATAATGCAGCCACCACCATGCTTGAAAATATGAAGAGTGGTACTCAGTGATGTGTTGTATTTGCCCCAAACATAACACTTTCAATACATAGCTTTTTAGTGCAGTGTTATTTTAGTGCTTTATTGCAAACAGGATGCATATTTTGGATTACTTTTATTATGTACAAGCTTCCTTTTCACACTGTCATTTAGGTTAGTATTGTGGAGTAACTACAATGTTGGTGGGGACATGGTGTGCTTTAAAATAGGGACTTCCCAATAGTTTTAAGAACTTAACAATAATTGCGCAAGTCTGAATTACATTGTCTAAACTATATAGATACATTTTTTTTTATTTAAACATATTAAAACAGTAATAGCTTCACTAGGTTTCATTCAGGGTGTGCAGAAGACAGGTTGATAAACATTTTTTTTTATACATAAACCGACAACAAAAGTTGAAAATAGGCCGCCTGCCTGACACTGACATGATCATGTAAACAATCTTCAAAAAATAAAAGATTTGTAATCGGTCTGAAAAAAATCTCAATAGGCTACTATAGTTGTTTTAGGAAACAAGTACAACTTTAAGCGGCACCCACCTTTTAACGATAGGTCTTCTCCACAAAATGATTTCGCTCCCTTGTATCGAAGAGTTCAAGAACGCTGACTGTAGTGATCCCTCCTTCCACAAACAGAAACAGGCCAGGCAGAGTATGCGCGCCGCCACAGGTAAGCTTTTTACTTGGTAGTCTAACTGACAAAAACCTTGCCCAACACCGTCACAAGTTCAAGGAGTGTGTGGGAGAATGACAGTCAGAAAGTCCAAGGCTTATTCAGAAGACTTTCCACAAACAGYGGCCAAACATGATTTGACTTTAAACATGAACAAACGTGGTGCGCGTGTGTTTGCTGAACCTGCCTAGATACCACCCTTCCGGTTGACAGACAGAAGTAATATGCAAACATTGTTTCATTTTCGATAGGCTACATTTTCGATAGGCTAAAGTACTACCCTAGTGGTTGAAAATGTATACATTTTCAGTGGTGTAAAAAGTACCCAATTGTCATACTTGAGTAAAAGTAAAAATACCCTAATAGAAAATCACTAAAGTAAAAGTGAAAGTCACCCAGTAAAATACTACTTGAGTAAAAGTATAAAAGTATTTGGTTTTAATATACTTACGTTTCAAAAGTAAATGTAATTGCTAAAATATACTCAAGTATCAAAAGTAAAAAATAATTTCAAATTCCTTATTGTAGACATCATTTACAAATTAAGCATGTATGTTTAGTGAGTCTGCCAAATCAGAGGCAGTAGGGATGACCAGAGATGTTCTCTTGATAGGTGTGTGAATTGAACCATTTTCCTGTCCTGCTATACATAAAAAATGTAACGAGTACTTTTTGGGTCCAGGAAAAATGTATGGAGTAAAAAGTACATTATTTTATTTAGGAATGTAGGGAAGTAAAAGTAGTCACAAATATAAAGTACAAATACCCCAAAAAACGACTTATTACTTTAAAGTATTTTTACACCACTGTCAATTTTGATGCCAATAAGGATAGATTATTGGGGGAGCGATCTCCAGATCAGAGAAGATCAGCTTGAGAGAAGTCAGGTGAGAGAAAGTTCCAGACATCATTATGTTTTCCCACCAGTTAGATTATTGTTTTAGCCAAGGTCAGTGTTGTTGATATGTAAGTACATATTTCATATCTTTCAGGTGTTTATGTATGAAGACGCACTCAGCGACAATAATGTGATATTTATGGTTAAGCTAATTATAGTTTCTACTGCAAGCTACTAGTAGTTATTGTGAGCTGGCTAGCTCTGTTTTGGTTGTCATATAATTTCGGGAACATTTAACACTGTATTTGTATAGGATAATGTCCCCCAGTGCCTCGTTATATGCCCTGTAATTGTATAGGTGTATGTATGGTACATCATTATATCAGTATTACATTGTATTTCACTGTTTATAGGTATTCACATTCATTGTGCAATGAAGACGATGGTGCTATCCATACTACGTACATTGTGCGTTGCTGTTCCATGCCTGTGCATCTTCAGCGTAATTAAACCACCTCAACTGGAATCCTCCCTGCCTGTCATCTGTGCTCTTACCAGCACACGGGAATGAACACGTAAAGTAAAATCTAACCGAAGAAATATACAGTCCACCAAGTCCTCATTTAGATAGGGGTCCGTTCGAGCCGGATAAATGTGTTTACTCCCGGTTCTAGATGCAGCATGTTACCGGTGAAGCCTGGACCTGGTCTGATCATCAAAGGTACCAAGCCTCACCTTATCCAAGGTATACTAGCACAGCACAGTATGTCCATTGGCAAGAAGATGACCTTCAGCCTCACATGGAGGAAGCTGCCAAGATGACACCCCTCACTCCACCCAGTCCCTTCCTATCCAGCCAGGCCAGATGGGACACAACTCCAGATGAGTGGGAGACATTCAGAGAGTACAGGTCTGTCCTAAACCCTCATCTGACCCACGTGAGCAGAAGGATGAGCCACAGTAAGCAGAGTAAGGAGAAACAGAGGTCTGTCCATGGTCTACAACAGTCACTGGGAACACAGGAAGCCACCTACAGAGCACAAGCTAGTGAGAGAGTACATCGAGCAAGAGAGAGCCCAGCTGCGGCAGTCCCAGCGGGCCATACAAGTCTGGCTCACTCAGCTACGTGAGCAACAAGAAGAGATGGTACAGCTCTGTGCTGCCACAGCTCACATCCCAGTCAATAGCTAGTCTCTCTCCCACTAAGCCAGCCCCTACAGAGCCCTCACCCAGAGGTACCCTTCCAGCAGATAGATGTCTGCTGGCAGCACAACGGTCCGCGTCAGAGCTGGTTGAGCATACGAAACCATCACCCAACAATAAGATACAGCTTGCGATGGACAGTATGACAACAGTGAGTGGCCTAACCCCCCCCCCCCCCCCCCCCCAATGTGACCTCCAGCAAGTGATAAGTCACTATTGCTGTGTCATCAGAGTGACACTCCAAGCCTACAGTGCGGCTACCAAGACCCACCCGCCGGAGCTATGAATCAAATCAAATSAAATGTTTGAGTTCCCTCAGTCCCGGCGCTCACTCCACCTGTCAGGAGGCTACTCCTCCACCAGTGTCAGCTCCTAAACACTCCCAGTGTGAAGTACCAGCCCGCTTACGGTGCCAGGGTGTGTCTACCCGTCCCTGCCATTGGTTCTTCATTTGCCCTCAGCATGGGTTTTCAGGTGTCCCTGGTGCCSTACTAGCTAAGCAGTCAGGTGTTCCCCCTAGTTTCCTGCCAGGTGACTGTTTGGACTGTTTCCTGCTGTTGGAACAATGCAGCGTTCCATCAATGACATTCACCCCTCTCCCAGGAGGACATTCTCACCACAGTGTGCCMCTGATGGACTAAGTGTTCCTGCCCGGCTGTTACGGACAGCAGCTCCTCTACTCTACTAGTACAGAGAACCCTTTACATCGTTTAAGTACTGGACTAGAGTTTATTTGTTATTAGTGGTTWTAYCTAGCCAGGCCATCTGTTGATGGGGCGGCTAGACATCCCTAGACATCTGGTCTCATGCCTGTTAAGTTTGGGTAAGATATGTAAGTAAGAGTTAAGTAAGTCAAGATAGTCAAGTTAACTATTGAGCCTTTCTTAGGAGTGAATTAATATAGTGAATTTAGGGGCGGCTGTACAAAAGGCTGTGAAGACTTTGTAGTTAATCATATCAGTAATGTTAGTTCATCATATCAGAGCTGTAGCTCCGCCCAGTGGTGAAGTGGAGCAGAGCATGCTGGGCGATCTCCAGCTCAGAGAAGATCAGCTCATGAGAAGTAAAGTGAGAGAAAGTTCCAGCCATCCTTGCATCCATTCCCACTAGTTAGATKTCATAGTGTTAGCCAAGGCCAGTGTGTGTCCTTGTTGATATGTTAGTAAATATTTCATATCTTTCAGGTATTTATGTCTGAAGATGCACCTTGCAACGATAATGTCATATTTATGGTTATGCTAATTAGTATTTTCTACTGCGAGCTAGCTAGTATTGTGAGGTGGCTAGCTCTGCTTTGGTTGTCAAATCATTTCGGACATTTTAACCCTGTATTTGTATAGGATAATGTCCCCCAGTGCGTCATTTATATGCCCTGTAATTGTATACGTGTATGGTACACTATTATATGAGTATTACATTGTATTTGACTGTTTAGAGGTATTCAAGTTCATTGTGCATTTGTAGCCCTGTACTGAAGATGGTGCTATGCTTTGTAGTACACGTGCAGCGTAGTTATGGGTCGTTCGCGAACGAGTCGGCTCTTGTAAGTGAACGTTGGGAGCCGGCTCACATATCAGAAGAGCCGAATCTATTTATACAAATATTTTAAAAATGAAGATATGAATAATCAAAAGATTTAAATGAATAGAATTAACTAATTCAAAGAACGAAAAAAGAAATAAAATAATATAGGCCTAAATGCTCAAGCGCACACACATTCGTTCTGAATGTCTGCTCATACAAACAGCCTCACCTGTTGTTCCTGTCAATCAGACACGCAGTGTCAACGAATAAACCAAAGATGCGTGAGGGAGGGCCGAGCCAACTTAGTCACACACTTAGCAGCCGAKGAGACAGAGGAAGGACAGCTGTGAAAACAACAGCTKGAAAATGAGTCGGAAGCACAGTAGCATTTGGATGCATTTTAATAATGTAGACAATGTTAGAGCACAGTGTAGAATTTGCCAAAACAAAATCTCATATAAAGCCGGTTCTACGCACAACCGACACCGGCATATGCGAACTGTGCACCCAACTGTGAAGCTAGCTGTAGTGGAGCTTCGAGAAACTAGCGGGCCTGCTAGTGATAGTGGTGGAGCCAGCACCTCCACACGTGGAGATGTATCCACTCAGTCAAGTAGGCCTAACTCGCGACCCACAGCTTGCAGTTTATGGCACAGTTTTATGCCCAAAAGTCTATGTCAGTAGCAAACAAGGCCAAATTGATATTGCATTGGCTAAAATGATTGCCACCGATTTCCAGCCATGTTTGATCGTGGAGGACAGAGGTTTTAGAAATTATAGCAATAGCCTACATCCAATATACACAATTTCGAAGCAGGAAAACCCTTTCAAAATCACCTGATTGTTAGAGATGCTCTGAAGGTGATGAAAGCCCACGGGACAAAAGTGAAAGCAGCTGTGGAATACTTCACAGGAGCACAGTAGGTGCTGAAAAACTAAAGTCTACACAATGCCAGATGTGGATCCTGAGCTGAGGCCTAAACAAGACTGCACTACAAGGTGGAATTCAACATTTTATATGTTGAAGCGGTTTCTGTGATCAAAGGATACCATCATCTCTACCCTGGCCATTGTCAATGCACCTGTTGATGCTCTGACCCAAGAGGATGGGAGGTGGTGATGGAGGTGTGCAGAGTCCTGGAACCCTTTGAGCAGGTCACTGTGGAGAACAGTGGAGAGAGGTACAGTAAGCAGTTATTCTACATTATTTAATCCAGTATTATATACCGTTGAAGTCAGAAGTTTACATACACTTAGGTTGGAGTCATTAAAACTTTTCAACCACTTCACAAATTTCTTGTTAACAACCTATAGTTTTGGCAAGTCGGTTAGGACATCTACTTTGTGCATGACACAAGTAATTTTTCCCAACAATTGTTTACAGACAGATTATTTCACTTATAATTCACTGTATCACAATTCCAGTGGGTCAGAAGTTTACATACACTAAGTGACTGTGCCTTTAAACAGCTTGGAAATTCCAGAAAATTATGTCATGGCTTTAGAAGCTTCTGATAGGCTAATTGACATCATTTGAGTCAATTGGAGGTGTACCTGTGGATGTATTTCAAGGCCTACCTTCAGCTCTGTGCCTCTTTGCATGACATCATGGGAAAATCAAAAGAAATCAGCCAAGACATCAGAAAAATAATTGTAGAGCCTCCACAAGTCTGGTTCATCCTTGGGAGCAATTTCCAAATGGCTTGAAGGTACCACGTTCATTCTGTAAAAACAATAGTGCGCAAGTATAAACACCATGGGACCACGCAGCCGTCATAACCGCTCAGAAAGGAGACGCGTTCTGTCTCCTAGAGATGAACGTACTTTGGTGTGAAAAGTGCAAATCAATCCCAGAACAACAGCAAAGGACCTTGTGAGATGCTGGAGGAAACAGGTACAAAAGTATCTATATCCACAGTAAAACGAGTCCTATATCAACATAACCTGAAAGGCCGCTCAGCAAGGAAGAAGCCACTGCTCCAAAACCGCCATAAAAAAAGCCAGACTATGGTTTGCAACTGCACATGGAGTGAAAGATCATACTTTTTGGAGAAATGTCCTCTGGTCTGATAAAACATAAATAGAACTGTTTGGCCATAATGACCATCATTATGTTTCGAGAAAAAGGGAGGCTTGCAAGCCGAAGAACACCATCCCAACCATGAAGCACGGGGTGGCAGCATCATGTTGTGGGGTGCTTTGCTGCAGGAGGGACTGGTGCATTTAACCAAAATAGATGGAATCATGAGGAGGGGAAATTATGTGGATATTTTGAAGCAACATCTCAAGACAAAAGCTTGGTCTTCCAAATGGACAATGACCCCAAGCATACTTCTTCCAAAGTTGTGGCAAAATGGCTTAAGGACAAACAAGTCAAGGTATTGGAGTGGCCATCACAAAGCTCTGACCTCAATCCCATAGAACATTTGTGGGCAGAACTAAAAAAGTGTGTGCGAGCAAGGAGGCCTACAAACCTGACTCAGTTACACCAGCTCTGTCAGGAGGAATGGGCCAAAAATCACCCAACCGTATTGTGGGATTACTTGTGGAAGGCTACCTGAAACGTTTGACCCAAGTTAAACAATTTAAAGGCAATGCTACCAAATACTAATTGAGTGTATGTAAACTTCTGACCCATTGGGAATGTGATGAAAGAAATAAAAGCTGAAATAAWTCATTCTCTACTATTATTCTGACATTTCACATTYTTAAAATAAAGTGGTGATCCTAACTGACCTAAGACAAGGMGTTTTTACTAGGAGTAAATGTCAGGAATTGTGAAAAACTGAGTTTAAATGTCTTTGGCTAAGGTGTATGTAAACTTCCGACTTCAACTGTATATATATGAGCAGTAGATGATAATGTAGTATCAGTAGACAAAACATGAACCTGAACTACTGTTCTCTCTTTTCAACTATGTGACAGCCTCAAAAATGATACTCCTGTGTGAGGGTCTGCAGCGAATCACAGCCAGCCACCAGAGAGAAGCAAATGTAACCACAGGACATGTGACAGAGTTGATGGACACCCTATGTTCATCAATGGACAGAAAGTTCCACAGAATGGAATATAATCACGTGCTATCAGAAACCGCTGCACTTGACCCCAGGTTTAAGAAGTTAGCCATCAGTGATTCAGTGATGCCAGAGCGATTGACGAGGCTCTTCAAAGAATAACCTCAGCAGCAGGGAGGGACAGCCCCAGCAGTCAGCTGACTTAGGCACCAGGGCAACAGGAAGAAGAGGGATCAGATGGAGCAGAAGCACCAGCAGTAGTGGCACAAACATCTGCTGTTTAGATGCTGTTTGACGAGAGCAACTGGGGATGCAGCACGAAGGAATCCCTCAGCAGGAATCCCTCAGCAGATGCCATAATGGAGGTCCGATCCTCTGAGCTGGTTGAAGAACAAGGCCTCTGTCTCCCCACGGCTTACTAAAGTCATGACAGTGATGAAAGTGGCCACATCTGTTCCCTCTGAGAGGGTCTTCTCGAAAACGGGACAAATAATTACTGAGAAGAAACCGCATCAGCCCCTCAAGTGAGGCAGCTTGCATTTCTAAATGCAAATCTCTCATAAAAGCAAAATATAGTCAGCATTGCTGTGTGCTGCTGGTTATAACATGGCAATGAAGAAGAGAGAAAAGAGGGACCAGGTTAATGTTTTAAGTGGGATGCTGCAGTTTTGCACATTATTTATTTTTCTTTGATATGGTGCAATATTATATTATTATGCTGTTCAGATTATATTAGTTTTGAATGGTTAGATTTATATGCACTTTGTTTATATACATTAAAAAGTTATACTTTAAATGCAAATGTTTAATAGCATTCTTTTCATAACAAACCAAATCATTTTTAAATACATTGTGGTTAAGGTAGAGTATGATTTCATTAAATAATTTCATTAGAATTGTTTTAACACCAATCATAGTCAAACTATCGCTATCTGTCTGACTTGAAAAAATACAAAACATATATTTTTTTTAAAGAGTCGTTTGGGAGCCAAAAGAGCCGGCTCTTTATGGTGAGCTGAGCCGAACGAGCCGGCTCACTGAAAAGAGCCGGAATGCCCATCACTAATGCAGCAGCACCACTTTAATCTTAAATTAGTGCAGTCACATTCACGTTTTATTGCGCTGTATGGTCMTGTATATCATTAAGTCATCACAGTCATGTTATAGCCATGCATATTGTTTATAGGATATGTGTTTTGTATTCTGTCATTCACTATTGTATCTTTATTTCTCTCTTTATTTGCAGACCACACACACACACACTTTGGCTGAAGCAAGATGCCAGACCACTAAGTGCCTTATATCCCATCGACTACATACAGTGTGTGGTGCTGTTCCATGCCTGTACATCTTCAGCSTTATTAAACCACCTCAACTGGAATTCTACCTGTCTGTCATCTGTGCCCTTACCAGCACACGGGAGCAAACACATAAAGTAAAACCTAATCTGAAGAATATACAGTCCACCAACATCTGCAAGATTTGAGTAACACTAATGTAATCTGTTGTTGAATATTGCAGGCAATAATTTKGGGGGAAATTTCCCACAGTCATGATACACACCTATGGATAGACCGAGTGATGGGATGATTGATACCGGAGTTTCCCGACGTAGTTTTCAAAGCGCTACAATGTACGGAAGCTTGTTTCAAAGTAACATTATCACGCGATCAATGACATCAGAAGCTTTGTTTGATCACGTGGTTTTTCAAACTGTATTTAGCTAAATGCAAGATCCCCCTGAATTCTGCTGTGGTTCCGGGGCTTTCTTTCAAAYACCTGGGATTTTTTCATATAGTGTCACCTGAACGGTAGCTCAGCAGGTGAACAAGAGAATGGGGTGAACAAGAACAAGGGAATGGGGTTGAATACCAGCCAAGGCATATTATGTAGAAAATAGTTTTAAGTGAAACCACACCAAACATTGTTTAAACAATTAGTTTTATTTAGAAAAGTATAAGYTTATGTCTTTAGCATCGTCAATAATACCATAGATTCAGTTTGACAGAAAAATTATGTCTATTTGTTTGGAATTCGTTTTTTTGTCAAGAAATTAGCTCCACCTAATAATGGCAGCGATTAAAGGAATTAAGATAGATCGTTCAATCATATAGTAATTAGTGAGTATAGTATTCAGACCCCTTGACTTTTTCCACATTTTGTTACTATACAACCTTATTCCAAAATGTATTAAATATAATTTTTTACTCATCAATCTACACACAATACCATAATGACAAAGTGAAAACATTTTTTTTGTGCAAATTTACTAAAAATAAAAAACATACCTAATTTACATAAGTCTTCAGACCCTTTGCTATGAGACTCGAAATTGAGCTCAGGTGCATCCTGTTTCCATTGATCATCCTTCAGATGTTTCTACAACTTGGAGTCCACCGAGTCTCATAAAACGTCCTTGTTCAGTTGCAGAGGTTCTGTTTGAATTTAGCAAAAAATTATTTTGCTCGAAGTAAAAGACAATCGAAACCGAAATCCAGCCCCCTCTGACCACAGTTTGTCGCAATGAACCACCAGACTGTTTGCACATTTGGGCGAAAGTGTCTGGGAACGAGATTAAATCAAACACACAACTGACAACACACACCAACTTCATAGAACAGTGAACACATTC
>NC_036864.1:2738212-2741383 GCF_002910315.2 Salvelinus sp. IW2-2015
GGAACAATGAAAAAATGCAGTGGAACTGGCTTTGGGGTCCAGAGTGTAGTTTTGAGGCTCTAATATATACAAAGCCCTTCATGCAAGGCAGGGGATGGCAGAAGTGTTGTGCCTGCCTATTTGTGCAGTGTCACTGTCAACACTGCCAGCTTCAATCTCACCAGTGGTGCAGGTGTAGTAGTGGCCAGACGCAGTATGCCCACCTAAATAAAGTGCATTCAGAAAGTATTAAGACCCCATGACTTTTTCCACATTTTATTGACATTACATCCTTTTTCTAAAATTGATGATTTTTTTTTTTACCCAATAATGAAAAAGCAAAAACTGGTTCAAAACTGGTTTTGAAAAACCGCTTCTATCTCAAGGCCATCAGACTTTTAAATAGCCATCACTAGCACCTTAGAGGCTAACTTGAAATCACTGGACACTTTAATAATGTTTACATATTTGCATTACTCATCTCATATGATATTCTGTATTCTATTCTACTGTATTTTAGTCTATGCCGCTCTGACTTGCTCGTCCAAAATATTTATATATTCTTAATTCCTTTACTTAGATTTGTGTGTATTGTTGTGAAATTGTTAGATATTACTGCACTGTTGGAGCTAAAAACACAAGCATTTCGCTACAACCGCAATAACATCTGCTAAACATGTGTGACCAATAAAATTTGATTTCATTTGATTTAGGGATGGTGCCAGGTTTCCTCCAGACGTGACGCTTGACATTCAAGCCAAAGAATTCAGTCTTGGTTTCATCAGACCAGAGAATCTTGTTTCTCATGGTCTGAGAGTCCTTTAGGTGCCTTTTGGCAAACTCCAGGCAGGATATCATGTGCCTTTTACTGAAGAGTGGCTTCCGTCTGGCCGCTCTACCATAAAGGCCTGATTGGTGGAGTGCTGCAAAGATGGTTGTCCTTCTGGAAAGTTCTCCCATCTCCACAGAGGAACTCTGGAGCTCTGTCAGAGTGATTAATGGGCTCTTGGTCACCTCCCTGAACCTATGTCGTTCCCCCGATTGCTCATTTTGGCCGGGCGGACAGCTCTAGGAAACGTCTTGGTGGTTTCCAAACATCTTCCATTTAAGAGTCATGGAGGCCACTGTGTCTTAAGGACCTTCAATGCTGCAGACATTATTTGGTACCCTTCCCCAGATCTGTGCCTCGACACAATCCTGTCGTGGAGCTCTACGGACAATTACTTCGACCTCCATGGCTTGGTTTTTGCTCTGACATGCACTGTCAACTGTGGGACCTTAGATAGACAGGTGTGTGCCTTTCCAAATCATGTCCAATCAATTGGAATTTACCACGGGTGCTGGTTCCACAAATTGAGGACGAAGACTTTATCGCTAAAGTCGGTTGAAAATGATCTGTGCTACACCAAACAGTACCTTTCCTGAAACTACCAGTAATAGATACCAAAAACCTTTGGTTAAATCACAATATCTGGTGTAACAATCTGTAGCTACAGTTCTCTACACTTTACTAGACCTGAGACACACTCGGACACACTGAACTGTACTATACTGTATTTAAAAAATATATATTTTACTATATAATATTCTTATTGAATACCCAGTTCTCTTTTTGAGTTAGCATTAAATAGTGTACACTCCCCTGTATTTTAGATTTGGACAAATAAACATAGGATATATCTGAATGTCTAACATCTGTTTGATGCTACAGAGCCCTGTACAGTTTATGTAAACATATAATGTGAATCCATAAAGGCAGACAACTTTCGAAGATGGATTTTTATGGTAATTCTTTGGTCTTATGCACTGGCTGTGTTTACACAGGCAGCCCAATTCTGATCTTTTGACCAATCACATCAGATATTTTTCAGAACTGATCCGACTGGTCAGTAGACAAATTAGTAATAATCTTAGCYGTCAGCTTGTAAATAGTTTGGCCAATTTACCTTCACCTTGTGCAGAGCTAGGGGTTGAAGGCACATGCTGGTTGAATCAGATTATGTACCCCATACATCAAAACAAACAAAAATACAAAATTTAACCACCCCACTAATTGTGTTGATCTGACTGGCTAGATAAGCACACCTAACATTGACAATTCAATATTGTCAGCTTGCTGTTATAGCTAGCGTCACTAAATTGACAGCTGAGAACCAACTAATCAACCATAGACAATTTATACACATTAATCATTGCTACCAACAAACAGAGAGTGAGTTAGCTATATCGTAAATGCAATTTTTAGTAACTGAGTGTTTTCCAGACAAGCATGGAATAGATGGCTACCAGTTTGAGCTACTCTTATTTGCTAACGTTAGCTAAAATGAGTCAAAGATAGAACAAACAAACGTTTACTCTGCTGAATGTAACAGTCTAGCAGTGACTACCATAGCATCAGTGGAGGATTTAGGTATAGGGAACATGGGCAGCCGCCCAGGGCGGCATYTTGCCCGGGGGCGGCACGGGGCGCCCGCACAATTTTKGGGGGGGAATGGTGACATTTGCGAGATCGGTTTTCTATCGTTCATATACACGTCACGTCAATGATATCATGTCACCGTGTGGAACTGTGGGTTAATTAACCTTGTCGGAGTGGGCGCCCTGATTCTAGTTTGTGAGCTAGGCAGATTACTGCCTGGGAAGGGTCTCCCACTCAGAAGTACGAGATRGGRCGGGGGTAGGTTGACCTCAGGTCTCSCCACTGGAAGCCCGAGGTAGGGGGCGCGGGGGAATCTATCAAACAGCGCACCTCTAACTTTGTACAGTACTGATGCAATTAGTAAAATAAGTCACACTACGAAATGCTACCAAATAAACCACAATTAATTCATAATACTGTGAATATATAGTTTCACAGACATATTGTCAGCTTGTATGGCTCCCCTGACCCCAGGAAGAGTAGCTAATGGGTATCCATAATGCACTAACTGTCATTTTTATTCAGACATTTGGAACAACACATAAATAATCATGACTTTAAAACTATATAAATATATACAAAAAATAGACAAATAAGATAAATATCAAAAAGAAAAGTAACAAAGACAAATAGAACAAATTGTGGTTGATTTGGCACTCGAGCCTCAATACATTACCATCCCAAACACAGTCAACCAAAAGTAGACAAAAACCAATTCACCTTGGTGTGTGCAGACTGGTTAACGATTTTGCACAAACCAAATTTTTTTTTTT
>NC_036864.1:2741408-2751710 GCF_002910315.2 Salvelinus sp. IW2-2015
ATAAGTAACCACAAAGTCCAGCATCATAGCGAATGCAGATACCGCGCCTGCTAGGTAGATGAGGCGTGCCCATAAACTTGGATAATGATTTACTTGAACGACCAACATGCAGTAATCTCAGAACTTCTCTCAGCAAAATGTTTAAAATAAATAAAATGTTTTAAACATTTGTCATCATGCCCATGTGGTGTTCTGTGTCTGGCTATTGTTAGTAAAACGTTTACTGGAGACAGGAGATCAGATGGAGACATAGACGAGGTGGATAAATTATATAATAAGGCCGTTATTCACATGTAAAGATATCTTAGTAAATCGTGCAGCACGGCTCCTTCTGTCTGACTCGTATGAGTCGTCGGAAGAGAGACCTCTAAACAGTTCATACAGATTATATAGGCAACAAGCAAAGTAGGTTGATCTTGTAGTCTGGCCTTCCGATGGTCGTCTGGGTCGTGGGTAGTCCTGTCGGGCCTGATGTCGACATTCCATGGCTTTTCAC
The DNA here is from genome assembly GCF_002910315.2 of Salvelinus sp. IW2-2015. Taxonomy (NCBI): domain Eukaryota; kingdom Metazoa; phylum Chordata; class Actinopteri; order Salmoniformes; family Salmonidae; genus Salvelinus; species Salvelinus sp. IW2-2015. The sequence goes on from NC_036864.1 coordinate 2,741,905, forward strand.
ACAGTTCTTGTCCTAGTCTCATCCAAGGCATCCCTGCATGTGCGTTTGTTTTCACAGGGCCCTATTCATGGGGGAGGGGAGTGTGTGTGTGGGTCTGACAAAGTAGTGGGGATGGGTGATGTTGTGGTCAAGTATAGCTTGTGTTGAGAAGTGGTTAAAACAAGTTACCAGTATCCATTACAATTTCTTACAAATCCCCCTCTTCACGTCTTATAGACGTGAATAAACTAGTTAAAATTTGTCAGAAGACAAATTTTTGATTCCCCCTCTTCACGTCTCACAAGAGACGTGACATAAAAGTTTCTTAGTCCTCAAATAGATAGACAGGTCCGCTTCCCCATTCATCAAGCAATGGGAACATTTGGGCCCTTTCCTGATTAGGGTCTATGGCGGCAGTGATTAACACGGCTAGCAAGCGTCCGCGCACATGGAATGCAACAGCATCCACAAGAGTCAAAGAATGCCCTTGCAAAAACGGAAATAGATACTAGGATAGAGGGAACCAGCGTCTTATATTTACCAAAAGCATCCATCCATGGGTCCCACATAGAAGTGTCCACTCCAGAATGCTGTTTCATCTTACCATAGGGTACGAAGTCCCTCCATGCTACAGTCAGACTCCCATCCGTAGCTTGGTTGTTGGGAATGAAAGTCAACACTGTTCACCAAACATGGCACAGACCCCCCCCGTTCTGCCAATAACATATCAACCGCGATTCTATTTTGAAATGCCATCAGGATGTAGCTGCCAATTGTCCATGGACCGCCTCAAAGCCTTGTTGAGTCCAAAATCCCACATTATTACCAAAAAAAGAGAAAATGTTAAACCTCAGTCCATCCCTCTATACAACCGCGTACCAGGTGGGCTCGTCGCCACCCGGGAACTCACCTTCACAACAGGGAGGGACAAACATCACTTTTTATTCATTCGACAACCTCCACTACAGCAAACCAAGGGTCCTCCTCTGTCAGGCCCACTCTCCTGCAAAGCTTGATTCCGTATCAGCCTCCTTGCCACATCTGTAACAGACTTCTTCAAACAAGGTATGATACAGGCAGCACAGCACATGAGCATAAGAAAAACAACAACTAGAGTCAGAAATCACGTAACCACATTTGAGTGTACTTACCCAAACCAACCACCCAGCCAGGGAACAGTCCATCTCCTCCACACCTGCAAGACCCTTCATCTCCACTGATAACCTTGCCAACCCACTCAGAGCTTTTGAAATGCTCCCATCCGACTAGTATTATTAGGATCAAACGTGCAACACTGTTCTCCATCCATTTTACATACACCTCCCTGGTTGGCAGTATCATGTCCAGTTCTAGTCTATTGTCTACTGGTTTGAGAGGTAGATCCAATCGTTCAGCACCCCGTAAGTACGTGTGTGGTGTAGTAACAAATCATTGTTGATTATGTAGATATAATTGATTCAGGCATTCTGGCTTAGCATCAACAATAGCTGGGCCAAACTGGGCAATAGATGCACAGGCCATCATTCCTGTTTTGATGTCTTGGTATTCGTGGGGCCGGCCCCTATTGGGACCCCAACAGGTTGGTGTGGCATGTTATCTGTACCCTCGTGACCAAAGAGCGTCACGGTTCTGCCGTCTCCTGGGTGGTACCGAGTCTCTGTGTCATGTTGCAGCTCCCAGAAGTTGGTTAGCTATAACCTCCAATAATAGGCAATGGTGGGTATCAGCGATGGCCAACACATGTGCAACGACAATTTCCTTTAAAATGGGTCAACCGCCTGGAGGTCCACACATCCACCATACATCAGCAACACCTCTAGTTAATAGTGGCATTAGTGATGCAGTGTAGTAGTGGAGGCCTCCCATAGTCTATACCCCTACCTGTACCAGTGATACCAGCTGTAATATCCTCCATAGCCTTAACTCCCCACGGTACCTTCTGGGGAGGGACTTCTGGGAACACAAAAACTCAGAGTTTTACACAAGGTTGAATTTGGCTTAAACTTTCCAATATACACATCCAACCTTCCCATTACTTAGGGCAAATGTGGGTGAGCAGACAGAATAGGTCTGGCATGTCCACATACGACACAGTCTTTTCTTTAGTGTTTTGTAGGCCAACCACATATTCTCCCTTTCCTCATAACCAGTTTCAGCCCCAATTGTTCACTATCTGATATGTCTTTTATATTTATTATCTGTACCAGATTGGAGAGCTTAGGTGATGCGGGTGGGACTTGGTCTTGAGGTGGTGGAGGAGGCGGCCTGAACCCTGGTCCGTTGGAACTGGTGGTGGTTCTGGCAGCACTGTGATGGGTAACATCCCCATCGTATCCTAATCAGACAGCTCAGGACTACAAGCAGTCTGTAAAACCCCACCCTCTCCCAGAGAACACATCATCAGCCAGAGGTCAAACAACACTTTCACTTCTATGAACGTACACAGTGTTGAGAGGTCGGGGTCAGGGATTCTTCGTTAAGGAGTTGATCCCCGCTCTATTAGCAACGGTTCTTCCTCCTTAACTCTGTGATCATTCGGCAGTGTCAGTGTGTCTCACCCTCCAAGTGCGGATATGCCCCCAGGTTGAGTTATTCACCTTCTCCTTTATATTCACCTGCACACGCATGTAGATCCCTGGACATACAGGCTTGGCTAACAAACAGTTTCTCATTTGTTCTATCTGATTATATATTTAACTTCTATACCCATTTGTTAGCCGTAACTTGTAATTTTTTAATTTTTTAATTAGTTTATATATCCAATAGGCCCCAATCCCTATCCTAGACCACAATGTACCCCTCTCCCGTTTGATACCTGGCTCTGGCGGTATCAACCTTACCTACTCTTAATAATGACTTAGGTAGATTAGCAAAAGGATAACAGCCCATTCAAAACCGTCATAGCCAATGTTTAAAAACAGAAACCTGACTCTCTGTGGTAATTGCAATTATGGTCAAGAGTTATAAACTCTATTATAATCAATTTACCTCAAAATTAGTATTCCAAATGACCACGATTTCATTATCCTCACTACATTCCCCTGTGGGTGATCAAACCACATTAAAATGCAATGCAGACAGGTTCAGAGGTTACATCACCTCCTTACATTCGTTTTCATACTATATCCAGACATACTAAAAGAACCCTTTATCTTAAAATCCCTTGTCTAAAAAACTCAGAAAATAATCCTCCTAATATTAATATATAAGTGTACTCCTTTAAGATATCTTATTCTCTGGGAACACGGAAACCCTTAACCTAAATGTTTACTACAAAAACAAAATTATGTCACCAGCAATCAACCAGGCTCCCCGTCGGCTGGGAGACCGTGAGTGCTGCAATACTGCCATCTTCTGTCCATTCTCTGCCACAGCTCTCACCCACTCTTATTCAACCTTCTCAATTTGAGCATATTAGTTTCTGTATTTAACTGTGGTTTTATAATTTTTGATTTTTTGATTTTTTTAATCTGTTATTACCTAGTTAGACTAGAGTGTCCGTGACATACATCCATGGGGATCCGGTATAATTATTTCTATTAACCATGTGAAAGTGCCCAGGGACACCCCAAATATCAGTAGGAATATCACAAATAAGGGGCAGATATCCTAGGTTCTTGCCAGGGGAGGAGAAATGTCCCTCTAACGGGCGAGGTTCTTTTTCAGGGGAGGCGGAGTTTGATGCCGCATCCCCTGAGTCAGGAATGTCTTCATTTGGAATCGAATTTAAGCTGTTTAAATCAGCTCTGACTTCTGTCAGTGTTCTAGAAGGGATTGGGCTGGAGTGCAATGTGTGTAGGTGGTGCCAAGGTCGCCTGATTTACCTTTGACCTGGACTGAGTGTGAAGTAACCTCCCTCACTTCGTACGGTCCAGTCCACCTGGTTCTAGCCACTTTCTCTTGTGGACTTTAACCCCATCCAGTCACCAATTTTTACCTTCCGTGGTGCGGATCTCTCGTCAGCTCCCTTTCTTGACCTTGTGAATCTGTTTGGAGAGAGCTGCAGAAAGTTCCGTCAATTATCAGACATTACAATTTGTTGTACATCAAGGGCGGGCATATGACCTCCCTCCCTTGGTGACTCTACCAGTCATTATCCCATGAGGAGAGAGATGGGTGCCTGCACCTGGCGAGGCTCTCATGGCCATCAATGCCAGGGGCAGGGCTTTCAACCCAATCAACTTCCAAACCTGCACATACATTTGATTGGCGCGTTTACGAGGCTTTGAGATTGTGGCCTGTACACTAACCCAAACTTGTGCACAATACCCAATCTTTCCTCCACCTGTCTCAGGTGTTGGTTACTGAAAATGGGACCCGTTTGTCGGATCGGATTGCCTTGGAACTCCATACCTGGTATGAGTTCAGTCTGCAGCCATTAATGACTGACCTGGCATCCTCACGTGCTGTTGGTATTGCCTCGACCCATTTGGAAAACCTGTCTACCATTACCAAAAGGTTATTTTTTATTTTTTTATTATTATTTATTATTAAAAAAAAAGGTGACTTGAACAGTGAACCGAACGTGAGACATTGCATTTTCCACATCTATCCGACTAGCAACTCCATGGTGGGTGGAGATTACAATAGATGATTGGTCACTATTTACCTTAGACAAGCTGTTTCTTATCCAAAGCTTTGCCACTGCCAGCCACATCACCGGCCAGCATTGGTTATGTCCTACCTTCAATGTGGTGTCCAGTTTGGAGGAGTGATCATCAAAACAACTCTGAGCAGGAAGTTGGACGATTATGTGATGGAGGTGTTGCTATACCGAGCCACAAGCAAAGTCGGGAGAAGAGGAATATTGGGACACGGACACAGAAAGGTAGMTTTCTGAGGAGGAATGAAGGGGAAATAAGAGGTCAAAGAGAATAAGGAAAGCAGAGGTTGGATTTAAATTTGAGAAAGATGGTGATAAAATGGAGATGGGGTGTCAAAAAAGATTGGTGTCAAGTGCAAACAGTGAGCTGTTCGCCAGACCGAGTTCTGGAGGTGAAATGGAAGTGAATGAGGGCGAGTTAAGCGAGGTGGAAGGTGTGGTGAAAAGCTCGGAGCCCAAGCCTGGCATCAATGGTCATGATAAAGAAGAATCTGGTCCAATAGGAGTGACCTTTTTGGAGAAAGTGGATCCTTGTATTTTGGTGGATCCATATGTAGTTTCAGGGTGGGTGGTAAACGAGTTGGGTGAAGGTAACCTGTAGTGGACTTGTGATATTTGTTTGTGGTTCTTTGGCCTAGAGGGACCAGGCGCTCCGTGTTACGCAACTTGGGTCAAGATCTGTTTCTTGCATTGCGCTTAAGAATAGGACATTGAAAGGAGTGATTTCTGGAGTRGCRTTAGGTGTGTTGGTAGAGCAAATTATGTTGAAGATTCCTGATGTTTGTGACACCCGCTGTTTTGTGCGACGCATACCCGGTGGTGAGTGTGGTGAAACCGAGGAGTCACTGTCAGACCTTTTGTTTTCAAGTATTTACCTGAGAAAGTCATGTTAGAATATCTCAGTTATCCTGTTTAGAGCTTTTGTGCTGAATCTACTGYGGTGTTTCAGGTGCAACTGTAACAGTATTGCTTTATGGCGTCCCCTCGTGAACCAGGGACCCACTGCACACATCAACAACAGTCACCCACGAAGCGTCGTTACCCATCGCTCCACAAAGGCCGCGGCCCTTGCAGAGCAAGGGGAACCACTACTTCAAGACCTCAAAGCGAGTGACGTAACCGATTGAAACGCTATTAGCGCGCACCACCGCTAACTAGCTAGCCATTTCACATCCGTTACACAACGTTTATGGTCATGTCGCAACAGTGTGTAGGAGGGAGATTTCAAGATGTAGAAAGTGTGCAGGAGGGCATGGGACAGAGGATTGTGTAGTTTCGGTGGATAAAGTTGTGTGTGTGTGTGTGTGTCAACTGTAGGGGTGCCCATGTTGCTGGGGTTCGGAAGTGTCCGGTGCGAGAGAGGCAGGTGGAGGTGGGCAGATTCAGAGTAGTTGGTCAAGGGTGAGGGATCCTGAGAGGATCCCTGTGAGTAGTGGATTTGTGCCAGCACAGAGGGATAAGCCAAGTGGTACAGTATATGCTTCAGTAAGGTTGGCTTCTCAGCGATCATATCAATGGTTATCAACTGTCTGCAGAAATCACAGAAAATATGTTGTGTTGATATGGTGCAGGAGCAGATAGAGTCAAAGTAGTGGAATGAGGTAGTGGGTTTTTAATGAGTATAGGATTAGTTGGAAGGGTGTTTTTTTTATATATATATTATTATTATAATAAAAATATATAATTTTGTATCACAAAGTATAATGGATTTATATTACTCCAGATGGGGTCCGTATTGGTATCGGCATTGCAACATACTGGAGGCCAACCTTTATTAAACCCCAAAGAAGAACACGATGAGCAGCCAAATACACAGGGAGTCAAAACGTCACAATTCTACCAGTGAAATGAAAATGCACAAATGTGCTTGTTTGGATAATGGCGACGTTTATGATAAAAACGTAATGTTGTTAATAAAGTATTGACTATATGCCGTGACAGAGCCAGGGTGAAATGTCCCTTTCATTCAATCTTGCGGATTAACATAGAAAWATGAATTCATGAAGTGAAATGATTCTGTCTTCATTGTTTAAGTTCRGATATTGATTGAACAAACCGTACACTGATCCACCTCAGACTACTAATATCCTTGTGATTCGCTATGGTCCCCCAACTCAAGGTATATAAAAATAATGCAGCCCCCTCCCACTTCCTCCCCTTGTACTGTAAAATAAATTGAATACCCGCCCCCCCTCCCTCCCCTCATAGAAATTAACTAAAATAATGTTTACGACAACGAATAACAGACTGTGCGACTGTGTTTTAAAAAATTGCCATATCATACTGTGCACACTTTCAGCTGCTTTTGGTGGCACAGTCGGTGGTCACGCAGGGCTACGGGCCAGAAAGGTTGAGGGTTCGCTGACCACACCAGACAAGCTCATCTCCTGCCTTTCACTACTTCACGATCAAGAGCCGGTTGCAGACAAGATCAAGCTAGGGTAAATCCGATGTTAAATGTTGATGGCCATGTTATAATTATATAAAATATATGCAACAAATTTTCCTAACCACAGGTTTTCTGTGCCACATCAACCATGAACAAAACATACCGACTTTCGGAGCAGCTTCAATATCATAGTGTGCGTTGTCCTCTTTCCATTCATCAATTGCCTCTTGCACAGTTTGGATTTGCTTGATGGATTTTATTTGTCAGTAAACTAAAATACATATATACACATATTTTAAAAGTTGACGCGGGATTGCAAAATAAAGTCCATTGTGGTCCCTATTCAGTACTAGTCAAAGTTTGGACACCCTACTCATTCAAGGGTTTTTTCGTTTATATGTTGTTGACAATTTTCTTACCGTGTAATAATATAGAAAGCATCATAAAAACCTATGAAATAACACACCTATGGGATGCATGTAGTACACAAAAAAGGGTTGTTATTTTATATTTGAGATTCTTTCGAAGTAGCCACCTTTGCCTTGATGACAGCTTTGCACACTCTTGGCCATTCTTTCAACCACTTCAACCTGGAATGCTTTTCCAACAGTCTTGGGAAGTTCCCAACATATACTGAGCCACTTTCTAGGCGTAGCATTTTCCTTCACTTGTGGTCCAACTCATCCTCAAACTCATCTTAATTGGGTTCGAGGTTGGCGTGCTTGTTAGTGGCGCAGCGGTGCTAAGAGGTGCTAGAGGTCGCACTACAGGCCCTGGTTCGATTTCCAGAGCTGTATAACAACCGGACGTATATTGGGAGTCCCATAGGGCGGTGCACAATTCGGCCCAGCGTCGTCCGGGTTAGGGTTTGGCGGGGTAAGTCCCTCATTGTAAATAAAAATGTTCTTAAAACAGACTTTCCTAGTCTAATAAAGCGTTAATTAAATTAATTGCGGAGTCCAGGTCATCCTGATGCAGCACTCCATCACTCTCCTTCTTCATCAAATAGCCCATACACAGCCTGGAGGTGTGTTGGGTTATTGTCCTGTTGACAAAACAAATGATAGTCCCGACTAAGCGCAAACAAGATGGGATGGCGTATCGCTGCAGAATGCTGTGGTAGCTATGCTGGTTAAGTGTACCTTGAATTCTAAATAAATCACTGACAGTGTCACTAACAAAGCACCCCCACACCTCCTCATCCATGCTTCACGGTGGGAACCACACATGCGGAGATCATCCGTTCACCTACTCTGCGTCTCACAAAGACAYGGCGGTTGGAACCAAAAATCACAAATCAGAACAAAGGACAGATTTCCACCGATCTAATGTACATTCCTCATGTTTCTTGGCCCAAGCAAGTCTCTTCTTCTTATTGGTGTCCTTTTAGTAGTGGGATGGCGATAGGGATAGTTAATATAATATATAATCACCAAGACATTTTGATTAATGAATTAATTATTATAAATGGGGCAAAAATGTCACAGAACTTTGCAGCAATTCGACCATGAAAGTCTGATTCACGCAGTCTCCTCTGAACAGTTGATGTTGAGATGTGCCTGTTACTTTAACTCTGTGAACCATTTATTTGGGCTGCAATTTATGAGGCTGGTAACTCTGATGAACTTATCCTCTGCAGCAGAGGTAACTCTGGGTCTTCCTTTCCTGTGGCGGTCCTCATGAGAGCCAGTTTTATTATAGCGCTTGATGGTTTTTGCGACTGCATTTGAAGAAATGTTCTTAGTTCTTGAAATGTTCCAGATTGACTGACCTTCATGTCTTAAGGTTCCACCCCTTTTTTTTTAAATTTCACCTAAAATGACATACCCAAATCTAACTGCCTGTGGCTCAGGCCCTGAAGCAAGGATATGCATATTCTTGGTACCATTTGAAAAKAAACACTTTGATGTTTGTGGAAATATGAAAGGAATGTAGGAGAAAAAAACACAATCGATCTGGTAAAATATAATACAAAGACTAAAACAACCATTCTTTTTGTACCATCATCTTTGAAACGCAAGAGAAAGGCCATAATGTATTATTCCAGCCCAGGTGCAATTTTGATTTTGGCCACTAGATGGCAGCAGTGTAYGTGCAMAGTTTTAGACTGATCCAATAAACCATTGCATTTCTGTTCAAAATTTTGTATCAAGACTGCCCAAATGTGCCTAATTTGTTTATTAATAACTTTTAATGTTCAAAATTGTGCACTCTCYTCAAACAATAGCATGGTATTATTTCACTGTAATAGCTACTGTAAATTGGACAGTGCAGTTAGATTAACAAGAATTTAAGCTTTCTGCCCATATCAGATATGTCTATGTATGTTTTTACTATTTTCTACATTGTAGAAAAAATAGTGAAAACATAAACTATGAAATAACACATGGAATCATGTAGTAAGCAAAAAATTGTTATAAACATATTTGAATTCTTCAAAGTAGCCACCCTTTGCCTTGATGGCAGCTTTGCACACTTGGCATTCTCTCAACCAGCTTTTGAGGTAGGGACCTGGAATGCATTTCTATTAACAGGTGTGCCTTGTTAAAAGTTCATTTGTTCAATTTCTTTCCTTAATGCATTTGTAGCCAATCACGTTGTGTTGTGACAAGGCGGGATGGTATACAGAAGATACCATAATATGGACTTTGCCAAATAGGGCTAAGAACAGCCCCAAGAAGCAACGAGAAACGACAGTCCATCATTATAAATCCTTCTTTTTGGATCGTGTCCCGTCCATTGGGGAATCCGCAGAATCTACAAAGGTTATAATTGATTATATCGATGGAACTCGTTTCTCGTTGCTTCTTTGGGCTGTTCTGTAGCCCTATTTGC
>NC_036864.1:2757264-2782180 GCF_002910315.2 Salvelinus sp. IW2-2015
CAAAGTCCATATTATGGTATCTTCTGTATACCATCCCGACCTTGTCACAACACAACTGATTGGCTCAAATGCATTAAGGAAAGAAATTGAACAAATGAACTTTTAACAAGGCACACCTGTTAATAGAAATGCATTCCAGGTCCCTACCTCATGAAGCTGGTTGAGAGAATGCCAAGTGTGCAAAGCTGCCATCAAAGCAAAGGGTGGCTACTTTGAAGAGTTTCAAATATAAAATATATTTAGATTTGTTTAACAATTTTTTGCTTACTACATGATTCCATGTGTTATTTCATAGTTTATGTTTTCACTATTTTTCTACAATGTAGAAAATAGTAAAAATAAAGAAAAACCCTTGAATAAGTAGGTGTGTCAACTTTTGACTGGGACAATACGTATTTTTACCCTGGATTTAGATTAATAAATTACAATTTAAATAGGTGAAAATACTAAGGGATATTGATAGCGTTAAACCTCTGTGTTACTGTATCAATGACTGTCTTAACACCAACAAAGTGTCTTAATAGGGCGTTGGGCCACCACAAGCCATAATTGCTTCAATGCACCTCGGCATAGCCTCTACAGGGGCCTAGAACTCTATTGGAGGGATGTGACACCATTCTACCAAGAGAAACTCCATATTTTGGTGTTTTGTTGATGGTGGTGAAAAATGCTGTCTCAGGAGCTGCTCCATATGGTTTATATCATTTTCTTCGCTACTGCATATAGCCTGTCTTTTTACTGTTGTTTTTATTTCTTTACTTACCTAACACCTTTTTTTGCACTATTGGTTAGAGCCTGTATGTAAGCATTTCACCTGTTGTATTCGGTGCACGTGACAAATAAACTTTGATTTGATTTTCATGCTCATCTAACCATTCAGTGACCGCTTGTGGATGGGGGAATTATCATCCAATGGGTGCATAGCCATGGTAGCCAAAATAATGGCCTGCCTATAATGACCCTAAGCATGATGAGATGTTAATTTCTTAATTAACTCAGGGACCACACCTGTGTAGAAGCACCTGCTTTCAATACACTTTCTATCCCTTATTTACTCAAGTGTTTTCATTATTTTGGCAGTTACCTGTACATACCAGCACTTCCAACTGGGGAAAAAAATGGTTGAAATCAACATTGTTTCCACGTCATTTCAACATCAAAAAATGTAATGTCATGACATTGAATCAACGTTGAAAACTGATTGGATTTGCAAAAAGTCACCCAACTTTTAACCTAAATCCAATAACATGGTGACATTTGTTGTTGATTTCACGTTGAATTCACATTAGTTGACAACTCAACATAATGTAAATCAAAACTAGACATTGAAATGAGGTCTAATCCCAGTGGGTTCCTTCCAACATAGAAACTATGGATTTCAGTTTTACTGTAACTACCTGACATCTTTACACCACAGTATTTCCCCTCAATTGGTGAATTAGCAAGTCCTTGATCTCACAAGGTATTTGGAATTATATTTTTTGTCAATTATTGACCAAATTCATATTGGTTTTATATGTTAGAATATAACATACGTAACACATGATGGATATGCTGAAGTAAATTCTATTTGATAATTTTTCTTTGTTCAACTGATGTAAAATCCAACATACATKACCAAAAGTATGTGGACACCTGCTTATTGAACATCTCATGGTATAACAGCCTTCACTCTTCTTAGAAGGCTTTCCACTACATGTTGGAACATTGCTGCGGGGACTTGCTTCCATTCAGCCACAAGAWYAYTAGTGAGGTTGGGCACTGATGTTGGACGATTACGCCTGGCTCGCAGTCGGCGTTCCAATTCATCCCAAAGGTGTTCGATGGAGTTGAGTCAGGGCTCTGTGCAGGCCAGTCAAGTTCTTCCACACCGATCTCGACAAACCATTTCATTTCGGTATGGACTTCACTTTGTGCACGAGAGCATTGTCATGCTGAAACAGGAAAGGGCCGTCCYCAAAATGTTGGAAGCACAGAATCGTATAGAATGTCATTGTGTGCTGTAGCGTTAAGATTTCCCTTCACTGGAACTAAGGGGTCTAGCCTGAACCATGAAAAACAGCCCCAGACCACTATCACATTACACCATTCCTCTACACTACTCTATAGGCTGGTTCCCTAGCCTCACACTAACCCTAGCAGATACATTTACATTTCCTGCCGTTGTGCCCTTGAGCAAGGCACTTAACCCACCACAATTGCTCTCCATTCAGGGGTACTGCACTGCAGATAACCCTTTGCCTCTCAACATGTGTGTTCGTGTATCTGGGGGTGTTGGGAAAGGCAGAAGACAAAATGACCATTCTATCCAATGGACAACAAAGTTGGATTGTAATCTATTCTGGTTTCCCAGACTCACATTAACCCTCCTCCTGGATTATTAAACCTAGTCCAGGACTACGGAGCAGTTTAAACCTAGTCCAGAGGGCCGTATGTCTCAAGCGTCTCAGAATAGAAGGGCTGATTTAGGATCAGTKTAGCCTTTTACATCATAATGAATAAAATGACATGGACCGAGGGAACCTGATTCCRKATCAGCACTCCTAYCCTGAGATGCTTGATACATACGGATCCTGGACTCAGAAATACCCATCAGGCTCTGCTGCTTTACTTCTTTTCAAGATCAACTGGGTCATATTCATTAGGRCACAACATAGCAAAATGTTATGAAAATGGAAACGAGTGTTTCTTATTAGACAAGTTYAGGTAGCCCCTCCCTGTTTGATGATTATTAATCATCTTGACAAATTAAAAATGTTAAAGTATTTTAAAATGGTATTGGCTTGCTGATTCCCTCTAATTGAAGAGATGTGGTAATAAATAGCTTCTAGCAGTGGAACTTTGCAGATAGAAATGTCATGAATAGAGCAACATTTGTGCCATACTGAACGCACCACGGAAGGAGAGAGAAACATTTTAACAAGTTAAAWKMMTAATWRSYWATTAKKMWTTTAATAGGATCTCTGTGGTTAAAATCTTGACAATAGATCAGACATATAATGATTTATTCCAGTTTATCTTTGATTACATCAACAAGGTCAGACACACCGGCAGAGAAATAGTTTGATGAATTTATCAGAAACTGAACCTCTAGCGAACAGTAGAGGAGCAGCAGCACAGGATTTTAAAGGCAGGACCTCANAGGCACTTAACCCACCACAATTGCTCTCCATTCAGGGGTACTGCACTGCAGATAACCCTTTGCCTCTCAACATGTGTGTTCGTGTATCTGGGGGTGTTGGGAAAGGCAGAAGACAAAATGACCATTCTATCCAATGGACAACAAAGTTGGATTGTAATCTATTCTGGTTTCCCAGACTCACATTAACCCTCCTCCTGGATTATTAAACCTAGTCCAGGACTACGGAGCAGTTTAAACCTAGTCCAGAGGGCCGTATGTCTCAAGCGTCTCAGAATAGAAGGGCTGATTTAGGATCAGTKTAGCCTTTTACATCATAATGAATAAAATGACATGGACCGAGGGAACCTGATTCCRKATCAGCACTCCTAYCCTGAGATGCTTGATACATACGGATCCTGGACTCAGAAATACCCATCAGGCTCTGCTGCTTTACTTCTTTTCAAGATCAACTGGGTCATATTCATTAGGRCACAACATAGCAAAATGTTATGAAAATGGAAACGAGTGTTTCTTATTAGACAAGTTYAGGTAGCCCCTCCCTGTTTGATGATTATTAATCATCTTGACAAATTAAAAATGTTAAAGTATTTTAAAATGGTATTGGCTTGCTGATTCCCTCTAATTGAAGAGATGTGGTAATAAATAGCTTCTAGCAGTGGAACTTTGCAGATAGAAATGTCATGAATAGAGCAACATTTGTGCCATACTGAACGCACCACGGAAGGAGAGAGAAACATTTTAACAAGTTAAAWKMMTAATWRSYWATTAKKMWTTTAATAGGATCTCTGTGGTTAAAATCTTGACAATAGATCAGACATATAATGATTTATTCCAGTTTATCTTTGATTACATCAACAAGGTCAGACACACCGGCAGAGAAATAGTTTGATGAATTTATCAGRAACTGAACCTCTAGCGAACAGTAGAGGAGCAGCAGCACAGGATTTTAAAGGCAGGACCTCAACAGACATACAGCCATCCATGAGATKAACTCTCTAGGTGTAATTTGAAGGAAGTWGCTAACTMGCGTCCATTGCATTAACACAAGTTAGCAATCGCTCGTGAAACTACCTTATGCTTCCTTCAAACTGCACGCAGAGACATACAAATGGTATCCATGAGTTCATTGGACTCKGAGTAAGTAGAAAAAARGRTTGCAAAAATCACGCACTRTCCCTTTAAAATGTCAAGCTTAATTGCCAAAATSACTTTAAGAAGACATCCTCCGGTGATAAAAAAAATAAAAAAGGTTCCTGTTGAAAAGCAATATCCCAAGTATAAATACAGAGACTGGAGTAGGCCTTTAAAGGTATCTCAGGTTTCTGATTGAGCCGCGAACGCAGGAACATTTCCATTAAAGGCTGCATAGCCGACAAAGGGCGATGGGATTCTGGTCTCAGTCCGTGTCATACKAATAAAACTAACACCAGCATAGATGGAGGGTACAAAGTCATTTTATAAATTAATTCACTATCCTAGAGGACTGGTYCTGATAGATCTCATAGGAAGTTCACCTGGTATGGAATAGGAAAATGTTGGTCCTTGTTTTGAAATTATACAATAACATTGGCCTGGTACCAAATGTTACTTAGTGCAGTAGTACTAGGGCAGGCGCTTTCAAAGTGGGACAGTGGGCCTCCATTCAGAGAACATCAAGACAACCGTGCCCCAAAAGCTGGGACACCTCTTTTTTAAAACGTCTTTATTCATTATTAGAGAACTGAATACAATTTGATTTGGAATTCCTTACATGAAACTCTGGCAGAAGCGTGCCTCACACTTTGAAAACCTCTGTACTAGGGATGTAGGAAGAATTGATTCCTGATCAGTACGGTCRTTGGGTCTCCTGTACGATGTGCGTGTCTCTCACTGCTCGTTCCTCCACTCYGGTTCGATCTGCTGCTGAACCTCACTCTCCTCTGTCTCCACTGGATGTGTGAGWGTGAGAGACAAACAGTTAACTTCCAAAATKAAACATTTATTTTATATTTTTGAACAGTTTGAAGTGTACGTTTGTCTGTGTGTGTTACCGTGGGGATCAGCCTGTAAACAGAGGGCAGCTAGGCGTTCCACCACCTCCTCCTCTCCCTCAGCCTGGGAGGAGTCAAACCCTGTCTTCCCCCCCGCCAGGGAACAGAACTGGAGGAAACTGGAGGGGGAGAGAAGGGGGAGTGAGAGAGGGGTTAAGGGTTTCTTTAGTTGATTAATTCGTACAGTTTAAGAATGTGAAATGTCAGAATAATAGTAGAGAGAATGATTTATTTCAGCTTTTATTTCTTTCATCACTTTCCCAGTGGGTCAGAAGTTTACATACATTCAATTAGTATTTGTAGCATTGCCTTTAAATTTGTTTAACCTGGGTAAAATGTTTCAGGTAGCCTTCCACAAGCTTCCCACAATAAGTTGGGTGAATTTTGGCCCATTCCTCCTGACAGAACTGGTGTAACTGAGTCAGGTTTGTAGGCCTCATTGCTCGCACGTGCTTTTTCAGTTCTGCCCACAAATGTTCTATAGGATGAGGTCAGGGCTTTGATGGCCACTCTAATACCTTGACTTTGTTGTCCTTAAGCCATTTTGCCACAATTTGGAAGTATGCTTGGGGTCATTGTCCATTAGGAAGACCCATTTGCGACAAGCTTTAACTTCTGACTGATGTCTTGAGATGTTGCTTCAAAATATCCACATAATTTACCCTCCTCATGATGCCATCTATTTTGTGAAGTGCACCAGTCCCTTCTGCAGAAAGCACCCCCACAACATGATGCTGCCACCCCCGTGCTTCATGGTTGGAATAGTGTTCTTGGCTTGCAAGCCCCCCCCCCTTTTTCCTCCAAACAGAACGATGGTCATTATGACCAAACAATTCTATTTTTGTTTCATCAGACCAGAGGACACTTCTCCAAAAAGTACATCTTTGTCCCCATGTGTCTGGCTTTTTTATGGCGGTTTTGGAGCAGGGCTTCTTCCTTGCTGAGCGACCTTTCAGGTTATGTCGATATAGGACTCGTTTATATAGATACTTTTGTACCTGTTTTTTCCAGCATCTTCACAAGGTCCTTTGCTGTTGTTCTGGGATTGATTTGCACTTTTCGCACCAAGGTACGTTCATCTCTAGGAGACAGAACGTGTCTCCTTCCTGAGCGTATGACGGCTGCGTGGTCCCATGGTGTTTATACTTGCATACTGTTGTGTTTACAGATGAAATTGGTACCTTCTGCGTTTGGAAATTGCTCCCAAGGATGAACCAGACTTGTGGAGGTCTACACATTTTTTTCTGAGATCTTTGGCTGATTTCTTTTGATTTCCCCAGATGTCAAGCAAAGAGACACTGAGTTTGAAGGTAGGCATTGAAATACATCCACAGGTACACCTCCAATTGACTCAAATTATGTCAATTAGCCTATCAGAAGCTTCTAAAGCCATGACATAATTTTCTGAAATTTTCCAAGCTGTTTAAAAAGGCACAGTCAACTTAGTGCGTCTAAACTTCTGACCCATGGAATTACTTGTGTCATGCACAAAGTAGATGTCCTAACCGACTTGCCAAAACTATAGTTTGTTAACAAGACATTTGTGGAGTGGTTGAAAAACGAGTTTTAATCAGTCCAACCTAAGTGTATGTAAACTTCCGACTTCAACTGTATTTTATATTCGTTCTTCAAAGTAGCCACCCTTTGCCTTGATGACCGCTTTGCACACTCTTGGTAATTCTTATTTACAATGACGGCCTACCCCGGCCAACATTGGGCCAATTGTGTGCCGCCCTATGGGACTCCAAATCACAACCGATGTGATACAGCCTGGATTCGAACCAGGGACTGTAGTGACGCCTCTTGCACCGAGATGCAGTGCCTTAGAACACTGCGCCACCTAGAACACTGCGCCACCTGAGCAACAGGACCTTCATTGCACAACAGTGTGTTTTATTCAATTATTTGGTGACGTGAATATATTTAGTATAGTCTTATCTAAAAAGGATAGCTTTTTAGTTTCACTATTTTTATTTAGAAATTCACTGAAGAATATGGTCCTCCACTTTTTCCTCTGAAGAGCCTCCACTGGTACTACCTTCCCCAGGTGGGGTCTCCTCTCAGCACTAAGGGTTAGGGTCAGTGCCCAGGTGCGGTCCCTCTCAGCATTAAGGTTAGGGGTCAGGACATACCTGCCCCATGTGGGGTCTCCTCTCAACCCTAAGGGATTATTTTATTTAACTAGGCAAGTCAGTTAAGAACAAAATTCTTATTTTACAATGACGGCCTACCCCAGCCAAACCCTCCCCTAACCCGGATGACGCTGGGCCAGTTGAGCGCCGCCCTATGGGACTCCCGATCACGTCCGGTTGTGATACAGCCCGGGATCAAGCCAGTGTCTGTAGTGACGCCTCTAGCACTGAGATGCAGTGCCTTAGACCGCTGCGCCACTCGGGTTAGGGTCAGTACGTACCTGCCCCAGGTGGGGTCTCCTCGCAGCACTAAGGGGTTTCCCACCACGATCAGCAGGGCTTTGGCTCTGGTCACCGCCACGTTGAACCTCTGGACACATAGAGAGCAGGTGGTCAGCACTGTCACTGTGGTGTGTGTGTAGATCAAACTGTTTATGCACAAAAGTATATTCTTAGTGAACGCTGTGTGTTCATATTCAGTCAATTTTAGGTCCTGCAGGCTGTCCACATAATAATGCCATGAAAGTGCATTCTAATAATGTAAAAGGCCCTTAGTTGATACTAAAAGGTTGTGTTCTATACCAATTTGAAGCAAGAAAAGTTATTTGTTTGATAAGATTACAGATTTTCTCAAGGGATCCCATATAGGRTCCAAACTCCAAATTTGGGAACCACTGGTGTTGATACGTGTGTGTGTGTGCTGTTTGTGCAGTACAGTATACTGTGACACTGCCACATATAACAGTGCACAAATCAAGTKATATTATGAAAAATCACCATCGGGAAATGATATGAAATAATTCTCTGCCCTATGTTTAAATAATTAAATTTTGTATGAAAGATAGATGTGGCCTAAAATGAGCACTACCGCTTTAAGAAGTTCGCCCTGAAAATGTATTATACACACAAAAGTATGTGTGAAAGAAATTTGTGGATTCGGCTTGTTCAGCCACACGTGTTGCTGACAGGTGTGTAAAATCGAGGCCACAGCCATTCAATCTCCATAGACAAACATTGTCAGTAGAATGGCCCATACTGAAGAGCTCAGTGACTTTCAATGTGGCACCTTCATAGGATGCCCCTTTCCAACAAGTCAGTTCGTCAAATTTCTGCCCTGCTAGAGCTGCCCCGTTAACTGTAAGTGCTGTAACTGTGAAGTGGAAACGTCTAGAAGTAACAACGGCTCAGTCACGAAGGGGTAGGCCACACAAGCTCACAGAACTGGACCGCCGAGTGCTGAAGCACATGTTTAAAGTACATTTTTACACACTGTGAAATGAATGGCGTCACATGATCAATGGCTTTGTCCATTCATATATACAGTCATTGGTSTCAATAGACTAAACCTTAACTTAACCAAAACAAAAAGGTCAAGTTGCAACATCCATTTTCGGACTTATGAATGATATCTACCCATTGATTCTTAAAGAATATCATTTTAAAAATGCCTCATGAGCCTAGTTCAATTGCGTACCCCATCAGAAACCAAAACATAAGCTCGTTTTACTCCAATGTTTGTAAACAATGCAAATATAAACAAACACTGTATAGCCTCAAAACACGGTTCAAACTATAATTTTGATATAATGGCTGGTCAGTCCTTGCATCCATAGCTTTGTCTATGAATTTGAGCATGGTTAAATGTATCCAGGCCCATCCTGACCGCTTTTTTATTGATTCAATTGAGGATTCTTTAAGGGTACTGGCTGACTGAAAATGTTCATGGAATATTTGCGTTTGTGAAAACTATGCGTTGAATTACATTACTTGTAGATTGATTTTATTTATTTTTGCTGAAGCATATTTTTGTCGAGAAAAGTGTTTGTCGGGTTTATTAAAATACATATTACTCAATTGACAAATCACCTACTGCGTTCCTGTTGTTTTTTCTTGCTAGAAGTCCTCTTAAATTGTATATTAAGTGTGTATATGTATGTACCTTCTCATTCTTGACGAAACCAAGGCTGAAGTGTTGGTCTGTCTGGACGTACTTGGCGCTGCTGCGGACCGTCGAGACCAGGATCACCCTCCTCTCCTGACCCTGGAACTCCTCCACTGACCCCACCTAACAGACACGCACACATAGTTTAGCTCCGTACACAGCCCCGCACACACATGCCCCACAATACGCATGGAAGGTGCATCACAATAGCTCATCGTAAACAACATGTTATTGACATGGCAGCACTACCGTAGCTAGCAGAAGAGAGTGTAGGGGASATTGTTACCAAACTGTAAACCACTTTAGCTAGCTGTTAGCTAAACATCCTGGCTAACTGTGGGGTGAAACAATTGACTTATTTACTGTTAATTAGCCACYGCAAATATCTGTAGCCCTTTACACTCACAACCCATATACAGGTTKAAAATGGCAGACTTGGYCACTGMTAAGTGCCTAAATTGGAACACAGTAAGATGCAATACATTATGTCAGACCTCAGGGTCTCCGCTTTAAAGCGCTCTATGGGATTCAACTGACAGACGCTCTAAATGTGAGCACCAAGCACAACCACAAAATGCCCCAATCTCTAATGCAACTTTTTTGTTGTCTGAGAAAGGGGAATGCTGTAATTCAAGAGCACTTGATGTGTTCTGAAAGATGAGACATTGAGGATGATAATGAACACCACTTTTGATGTCAAACAAGCAMACCACACACCCCTGAGTACAAACGTGCACTTCACCTTTCCATACTTATAAAACTCACGTCATCTACAGGATCAACATTTAGGATCGCTATGTTTGATTTACAGTTACAAGGATGACATGACGTCATTTGTCGTGTCGTGAAGTAAATTGGCAGCGGAACACGCGCCTGAATGCTCTTGTGAATCCATTCTAAGCGCAGAAAAAATGTTATCTGTTTCTCTGAAGTGCCTTGTGAAAGCCTAGCACTGTAAGATGGTATTTTATAAATTAGCTAGTCATGTTGGCAATAGAATAAGCGTTCAAATGATGACCACCTGACCCAGATTGCGATTTATAAATGGAACGTTTTTGGATTGCGTAAACAGTATTTGTGTGATGAGGACGCAGGGTGGTGTTCCAAACAAACAAATACTTGTGTGCCGTCTTAATAAGTACCTCAACGGCACAGCTAGGAGAGCTCAAAAAAGCACCTAATAGTTGAAGTCTCTTCCCTTGAATCATAAAAGTGCATTGAAATTATTTAGTAACTGTCCACACTTTGGAGAGGTGTAGCCACTTGAAGACACCAGGTAAACATCTTATTCAAACCCCTTGTCATTTTTTTTGAATATTCTTATTATGTTACCGAATGTATCCAGATTATTTCACTGAATTTGTTAGGCAAATGCTGCGAAAAGTACAGTAAATGTAAATTGCACATAAAATCAACAGTGTAATTTTTAGATTCAGTCCTGTGTCAGGTTGTCCTCACCTTTGGTCTTATAATTTCCCCATAATCTCCAAAGTGTTCCCTTTATATTGCTACACTTTACATGTACATTTTAGTCATTTAGCAGACCCTTTTTATCCAGAGTGACTTACAGTGCATTCATTTTAAGATAGCTATGTGGGACAACCACATATCAGTCATAGTAAGTACATTTTCCCTCAATAAAGTAACTGTCAGCAAAGACAGAGCTTGTAAAGGGGGGGGGGGAAGTAAAGTGCGAGTGTTAGTGTAGAGGGAGGCGGGCGGGAGGAGGTGCTGTGAGATTATTTAAGATACTCTTTGAAGAGGTAGAGTTTCAGATGTTTTCAGAAGATGAGCAGGGACTCTGCTGTCCTAGCTTCAAGGGAAAACTGGTTCCACCATTGGGGTGCCAGAACAGAGAAGAGCTTGGACTGGGCTGAGCGGAAGCGGCCCTCCTGTAGGGGTGGGAGGGCAAGATACCAGAGGTGGCAGAACGGAGTACTCGGATTGGGGTGTAGGGTTTGAGCATAGCCTGAAGGTAGGGAGGGGCAGTTCCTCTTGCTGCTCTGTAGGCAAGTATCATGGTMTTGTASTGGATGCGAGCTTCGACTGGAAGCCAGTGGAATGTGCGGAGGAGCGGGGTGAACTTGGGAAGGTTTGATGGCACAAGCGGGGAGCCCAGCCAAGAGTGAGTTGCAGTAGTCCAGACAGGAGATGACAAGTACCTGGATTAGGACCTGCGTCGCGTCCTGGGTGAGGTGGGGTCGTACTCTACGGATGTTGTAGAGCACGAACCTGCAGGAGCGAGTCGCTGCAGTGATGTTTGCATCGAACGACAGGGAATAGTCCAGGGTCACGCCAAGGTTCTTTGCACTCTACGAGGGGGACACTGGAGTTGTCAATCGTGATTTAGAGTTCTTGGAGTGTGCAGGCCTTTCCTCAGGAGGAAGAGCAACTCAGTCTTGTCGAGGTGGAGCTTGAGGTGTTGGGCAGATATTCAAGCTGAGATACTGTATCTGCCAGGCATGCACAGATGCATGTCGCCACCTCGGTGTCAGAAGGAGGGGGGGGGGGATATGAGTGTTATCCGCATAGCAATGATAGGAGAGACCATGTGAGGATATGATGGAGCCGAGTGACTTGGTGTATAGAGAGAAGAGGAGAGGGCCTAGAACTGAGCTCTGGGGGACACCAGTAGTGATAGTACGTGGTACAGACACCGATTCTCTCCACGTCAACTGGTAGGAGCGGCCTGCCAGGTAGGATGCAATCCAAGGGTGTGCAGAGACGCCCAGACCTGAGAGGGTGGAGAGGAGAATCTGATGGTTCACGGTGTCAAAGGCAGCAGATCTAGAAGGATGAGAACCAAGGAGAGAGAGTCCRCTTTGGCAGTGCGGCGAGCCTCCGTGACAGAGGAGAGCAACCTCGGTTGAGTGACCCGTCTTGAAGCCTGACTGGTTAGGGTCAAGAAGATCATTCTGATAGAGATAGCGAAAGAGTCAGATGGGACGCAGCCAATTGTTAAGGGATGAGTTGATGAGGGAAGTGAGGTCTCCAGAGATGGGGTCGACTAGGCAGGTTGTTGGGCTGCTGTACCTCACTAGACTGGGCAGATGTCGTAAAACGTATTCAATTGGTTGACAAAGTGGTTCACAGAGGGGGGGGCCCCTCTGGGGATTAAGGAGGGAGGAGAAGGTGGAAAAGAGTTTCCTAGGGTTATAGGCAGAAGCTTGAAATTCAGTTTTAGAAAATGGCTTTAGCCGCTGATACAGAGGAAGAGAAGGTATAGAGGAGGGAGTGAAAGGATGATAGGTCCTCTGGAAGTTTAGTTTTCCTCCTGTTCTGTAAGCATGCAATGAGTCACTCAGCCATTGAGCAGGAGGAGTCGAGCCGGACAGGAGGAAAGGGGACTGTCATAGGAAGCGGAAAGAGGAGAGTAGGGTCGAAGAGGCAGAATCAGGAAACAGGATGGAGAAGAGGAGAAGAGGAGAGAGCAGTGGGGGCGAGAGAGAGCGACAGCGCATGAGCATCTGGCAGTGGCTGAATGGGTAGAGTTGGCGGAGAGGGGGACAGAAAAGGAAACAGAGTAGTGATCAGAAACCTGGTGGGGGGTATGCATATACTTCTCATATTTATTCTGTTTGAACCATTTCAATTTTGCCCTACCAATAAGGACCGATTACCACAATTGTAAATGGTTAAAGAATAACAGAGTGGTGGCGCAGTGGTCTAGGCACTGCATCGCAGTGCTAGCTGCGCCACCAGAGTCTCTGGGTTCGCGTCCAGCTCTGTCGCAGCCGGCCGTGACCGGGAGTCCTGGGGCGATGCACAATTGGCATAGCGTCGTCCCGGGTTAGGGGGGGTTTGGCCGGTAGGGATATCCTTGTCTCATCGCGCTCCAGCGACTCCTGTGGCGGCCGGGCGCAGTGCGCGCTACACCAAGGGGGCCAGGTACACGGTGTTTCCTCCGACACATTGGTGCGGCTGGCTTCCGGGTTGGAGGCGCGCTGTGTTAAGAAAGCAGTGCGGCTTGGTTGGTTGTGCTTCGGAGGACGCATGGTTTCGACCTTCGTCTCTCCCGAGCCCGTACGGGAGTTGTAGCGAGTGAGACAAGATAGTAATTACTAGCGATTGGATACCACGAAAATTGGGGAGAAATGGGATTTAAAAAAAGATTAAAAAAAAAAAAAATAGAGTGACAGAGATTCAGCAGTGGGAAGAGAGACAGAGAGAGAAAGAGATTGGACAATTCCACAGAGTTTTCTGTGTATATCAAACAAAAAAAAACTATGATTGCAAAGGTAAAACAAACCATACACATTTTTCACAAGGACTACATTTGACCAATTTCCACAGAACATTTTACAGAAACACATTTACTTGAAAATCAGAATGACGGTTTGGCTGTTGGTGCCGTCATTCTTCTACCAAACTTGCATCTGCACTGTTTTTCAAGTAAATGTGGGTTTGTTTAACTTTGCAATTATTGGTTTTTGTTTGGCATTCAGTTTAAAAATGAACAATCTAAGTCTCAGCATCACTCTTACTGTGGAATTGGCCAGAGAGGAGACAGACAGAGAGGAGAGAGACAGACAGAAGAGAAAGAGATCGAGACAGACAGAAAGAAAGAAGAGATGATTTAGTAATGTCTCTCCTACCTTCAGGTCTTTGATGCTGGTGATTTGAAGTCTTTCTCCAGCGTCTTCAAAGCTTTACGGATCTTCTCCACCTTCACACAGAAACAAACAAACATTCTATATGAGCTACGGCAGGGCTTTACAACTGCTGCCTCTGTAGCCGTCAAATCCTTGTTACCCCATCATTATTCCTCAATTCCACTCAAAACACATTGGAGGAGAGGATCTGCGTCCCTTCCTCTGCACCGCCTCCTCCAATTGTGTTTTGAAAGATGCAGCCCAGTGGTCCTGTACGGTAAAGTTGCACTATGAAGAAATTACTCCGCATTTCCTGGTTGCTAAAATTCTAAATACACTGCTCAAAAAATAAGGAACACTTAAACAACACAATGTAACTCCAAGTCAATCACACTTCTGTGAAATCAAACTGTCCACTAGAAGCAACCACTGACTTGACAATAAATTTCACATGCTGTTGTGCAAATGGAATAGACCAAAAGGTGGAAATTATAGGCAATTAGCAAGACACCCCCAATAAAGGAGTGGTCTGCAGGTGGTGACCCACAGACCACTTCTCAGTTCCTATGCTTCCTGGCTGATGTTTTGGTCACTTTGAATGCTGGCGGTGCTTTCACTCTAGTGGTAGCATGAGACGGAGTCACAACCCACACAAGTGGCTCAGGTAGTGCAGCTCATCCAGGATGGCCATCAATGCGAGCCTGTGGCAAGAAGGTTTGCTGTGTCTGTCAGCGTAGTGTCCAGAGCATGGAGGCGCTACCAAGAGAAGGCCAAGCGATACATCAGGAGACGTGGAGGAGGCCGTAGCGAGGGCAACAACCAGCAGCAGGACCGCTACCTGGGTCAAATGATCACAAACGGTGAGCAAAAATCCCAGAACCACACGGGGGGACCTAGTGAATGACCCAGAGACTGGGACCAAAGTAACAAAGCCTACCATCAGTAACACACTACGCAGCCGGGACTCAAATCCTGCAGTGCCAGACGTGTCCCCCTGCTTAAGCCAGTACATGTCCAGGCCCGTCTGAAGTTTGCTAGAGAGCATTGGATGATCCAGAAGAAGATTGGGAGAATGTCATATGGTCAGATGAAACCAAAATAGAACTTTTTGGTAAAAACCAACTCTGTGTTTTGGAGGACAAAGAATGCTGAGTTGCATCCAAAGACACCATACCTACTGTGAAGCATGGGGGTGGAAACATAGCTTTGGGCTGTTTTTCTGCAAAGGGACCAGGACGACTGATCCGTGTAAAGGAAAGAATGAATGGGGCCATGTATCGTGAGATTTTGAGTGAAAACCTCCTTCCATCAGCAAGGGCATGAAGATGAAAGTGGCTGGTCTTTCAGCATGACAATGATCCCAAACACACCGCCCGGGCAACGAAAGAGTGGCTTCGTAAGAAGCATTTCAAGGTCCTGGAGTGGCCAGCCAGTCTCCAGATCTCAACCCCATAGAAAATCTTTGGAGGGAGTTGAAAGTCCGTGTTGCCCAGCAACAGCCCCAAAACATCACTGCTCTAGAGGAGATCTGCATGGAGGAATGGGCCAAAATACCAGCAACAGTGTGTGAAAACCTTGTGAAGACTTACAGAAAACGTTTGACCTCTGTCATTGCCAACAAAGGGTATATAACAAGTATTGAGATATAAAATATTTGTTATACAAAAGTTTTCCACCATAATTTGAAAAATTATTAAAAATCCTACAATGTGATTTTCTGGATTTTTTTTCTCATTTTGTCTGTCATAGTTTAAGTGTACCTATGATAAATTACAGGCCTCTCTCATCTTTTTAAGTGGAGAACTTGCACAATTGGTGCTGACTAATACTTTTTTGCCCCACTGTATACAAAAAAATATAAACGCAACATGTAAAGTCATGCCCATGTTTCATGAGCTGCAATAAAAGATTGCGAAAATCTTCCATACCACAAAAATAGTATTTCGCCAATTTTGTGCACAATTTGCGTCGTGTGGGCGAGCGGTTTGCTGATGTCAACATGTGAACAGAGTGCCCCATGGTATGGGCATTCATAAGCTACAGACAACAATGCAATTTGAATGCACAGAAGTACCGTGACTAGATCCTGAGCTCATTGTCGTGCCATTCATCCACCGCCATCACCTCGTGTTTCAGCAAGATAATGCACGGCCCCATGTTGCAAGGATCTGTACACAATTCCCGAAAGCTGAAAATGTCCCAGTTCTTCCAYGGCCTTCATACTCACCAGACATGTCACCCATTGAGCATGTTTGGGATGCTCTGGATCGACGTGTATGACCGAGTGTTCCAATTCCYGCCAATATCCAGCAACTTCGCACAGCCATTGTGGAGTGGGACAACATTCCACAGGCCACAATCAACAGCCTGATCATCTCTATGCGAGGGAGATGTGTCGCTCTGCATGAGGCAAATGGTGGTCACACCAGATACGGACWATTTTTCTGACAAACACCCCTACCTTATTTTTAAGGTATCTGTGACCAACAGATGCATATGTATTCAGTCATGTGATATCCATAGATTAGGGCCTAATGAATTTATTTAAATTGACTGATTTCCTTTTATGAACCGTAACTCAGTAAAATCTTTGAAATTGTTGCATGTTGTGTTTATATTTTTATTCAGTATAAWATATCCTGTAGGGTGTAGTCCCACCTGTTTTCTATAGGGGGCGATGATACCGATGTCTTTGGGTGAGATTGTGGCGAGGCCCCTCTTGCCCTGCCCCTGCAGCAGCTTCTTGAGGTAATCCATCAGCACCTCGATCTCCGCCACGTTAAAGAAAGACGGACTGGTAGCCTCCCGCTCATCACGACCAGCTACACCATGGAACACCACCGGGAAATTCTGGAGGATAAACCAATGCTTAGCAGGCTATTAAGATTAAATTCATTGAATTGAATCAAGTCTTTTTTTGGCCCACAAGATGTCCATTTCATCCCAGAGGATGACACATGTAAACACATTTCCAAAGTGGTCCTCGATGGTGCTCCTTGTTGGTTTAAATGTGTGTTTGTCTGTGTAGTGTGTATACAGTGTGTGTGTACCTTCTGAGGCAGGTGTTCCCAGTTGCAGTAGGAGTTCCGGATCATCTCGTTAGCAAACACCAGCAGCTCCTCCTCATAGAACAACTCGTTAGGCACCTTCAGGATAGAGGGATGAGACCTGGAGAGGGAGGGAGATAATGAAAGGAAACACCGTTTCAATTAGGGATGGTTAACAAAAAATATATTTTACTGGTCATGCTTATYGGTCTATAGGTTAATTAGCATMATTTTGTGTTATTAAATTGCCGTGTGTTYCGTTAGTCGTCATGYATGTTATTTATCACGCACACAGCATACAAAACCTAGTTTGAGGAGCGGAATAGCCTATCACCTGTCAGACAGCAGCTCCTCAAACTGCTTATACTGGAGTGAAACGTTCCTTTGTAAACCCAGTCATTGCGCAACAAATAACAATTCTCAAAGCAGTAAAAACCGTGTTGACGGCCACGATTATTAAAAAAAAAAAAAATTCTCAATCTCAACTCGTTATTAAAACGTGCTTCCCATTCGCCATTCGAGTGCGTAGGCTATAACATTAGATAGTTAGTCGAGAGAGTCTTACCTTTGCCTCGATTCGGCATTCTTGTCCAGAGCATCATGGCATTTGTAGTTCTTTATGATAGCCACATTAGCAGATAATTACCGTTTMATTTTGGGGGGAGGGGAGGGGTAAATAGGCTAATATATTGAGAAGTCACCTTGTCCTAGAGAGATTTACACGGTTGTCAAAATGTCACGCCAGGGTAGGCCTACACGAAACACAGCCCATATTTTAAGTGTTTCTAAAATCCCCTATGTGAAAAATGAATGTTGGAAAAACTATTGGAACCATTTCCTTGTTTGACTGCTAGTTTTTATGGGTATTATGACTCATACTGTGGTACTCTATTGGTTTTCATATGAACTTTCTTTCATTGTCCAGAAGCCAAAATGCCCAATCCTACACATATTAGCAACACATCCTACTTGTTGCTATTAGATATGTTTCTAAAGGACATTTTCATCTCTGTCACATATGGAAACGCTCGCATTAGGTGTGCTGTTTAGAATGGTGTTTTCCCCCGAAATTCCATTTTGGCAAAATGTTTGAAAATGATGTTTATTAGCTGCTTCATGACAAGAGTTGCCTGTTCAATAATAGGCTATAGCCTTTTGACTGTAAGACTATATTATTGCATGTTTCCATTAAGCTCTTCATGAAAAATGTCAGTTTCTTGTATGCGCGGATAGCATTTTTTGTTGGTCACGTCATTTCACCGTTTTGAAAAAATGTAACCGTTTGTTGACCGGTTAATCAAGGTCGGTTAGTCGGCAGGAAAATTGACCGAAATTTGCATCCCTAGTTCCCACGCTTGTCCTTCTCTCAAAGTGCTCGTGCTGGCCTCATTAAACCAGCCTGATCAGGAGAGCTTACATACCTGTAGTTTCTCAGTAGTTTGGTGACGTAGCAGTTGTTGAACGCTCCATTCTCCTCCTTCTGATACAGAGACACATCCTTCATCAGCCTCTCCAACAGAGACACACCTAAGAGATAGATAGGGAGAGAGAGAGTCCTCAGAATCACAGCGGCCTCTACAAGCTGCTCTTCTATGTCAAAGGAKTTTCAAGGAGTAGGGAGAGGAAGAAGAATTTGGAGGAGGAAGTAGAGGAAAAAGAAGAGGAACTGACCCATGCCGTGTTTCAGAGCCAGAGGAGACCTGAGGATGGGTCCCAGCTGTTTAGGGTCTCCAGCTAGAACCACCTGACCTGTCTCTGGTTGGAGCAGCCCTACACACACACAAATTATTGGGCTTGTTTGACATTGCAGCCGACAGTGCAGGTGACTGTCGACTGACTGATCTACAAATCACCTTCCATCATAAATAACTAATCATTATTATTTGTAGATCAGTCAGTCACAATTTAGCCATGATACATTTAAGCAATAAGGCAATAGGGGGTGTGGTATTTGGCCAATATGCCACGGCTAAGGGTTTATCTTAAGCACAACACAACGMCAAGTGCCTGGACACAGCCATTATTGGCCATATACCACAAACCCAGAGGTGCCTTATTGCTATTATAAACTGGTTACCAACGTAATTAGAACGTTAAAAATAAGTGTTACACGGTCTGATATACCACAGCTTTCAGCCAATCAACATTAAGGGCTCAAACCCCCCCCCCCTCTTTTCATCCCTTCTTCTATCCCTCTCTCACCAGCCAGTGGTATGATGGTCTCCGTTTCAACAGCGTGTCCCGCCTCGTCAACAAACACATGACTGAAATGACCCGGAGGAACACCACCTGTCACCAACCTGGAGAACACACACGAGACAGACAGAGAGGACAAAAGTTAGCTTAGCATTAGTGTCTCGCTATGGGGATTCCTAGTATTAGAAAAGTCAACAATAAAGGCTTGCGGTCCTCTTTTTCTTTTTTAATTCGTCTTGCGCTTTTGGCAGTAGGTGCACTTGATTCAGAAGCCGTGCGTGCCGGGTAGGCAAAGTGTTCCCATGTTGAACCATTTAATTTGCCTGAAGTGACAAATTCTGCCTACCGGGCGGACCTGGAGCTCTGGCTAAATCATGTGCGTCTACTGTGCTAGCCAGTCGGGATAGCTCAAATCACTGTKCCTAGTACAACTTCCACGACCCCACAGCAAAATCTGATACTAGCCTACGTGAGATTTCATAATACAGCAAAGAGCTTCAGTTTTTTGAGTGAGTTACTGTTTCAGTTTTTATTGAGCACTGTCAACTGTTTTTATTCAACACTTACAAAAAAGTAAATGCGCTTGTCCCTACTTCCACTCGTGCTGCAGCTGCAATTAATTATCACCTAAGATGTAGCGATAGGCCTGCATTTGTATAATTAGCAGCTCGTTGTGTCTATTTTAATATCAAGGAATATTTCACTTTTTCTGGTCATAGGAACATGAATTTGTACGAGGCAGAAATATTTGCGGTGCCATCAGGTGGCAGACTGTCTGCCCCTCTCTCTGGTCAGTCTCACCGGAGGAAAGGAGAGAGCAGGGACCGTGAGAGGCAGACAGTCTGCTGCTCTCTCCTTTCCKCCGCTGAGACTGACCATCAGATGCAGGTACCATCAGTCCAGTAAAATAAAAAAGCGAATCATTTCAATTTATGCTCAGCTGTTCCTCGCAAGTGATACAACAACTGATCTATTTTGTTAATCAAAGCTCGAGTTCTGAAATATAATATGGTCTGAGAAGAACAATATTGGCAGGCCAAGCATATAGC
Organism: Salvelinus sp. IW2-2015; assembly: GCF_002910315.2. NCBI lineage: Eukaryota > Metazoa > Chordata > Actinopteri > Salmoniformes > Salmonidae > Salvelinus > Salvelinus sp. IW2-2015. Next base: position 2,777,395 of record NC_036864.1, read on the forward strand.
CAATATGCTGTGATGATGTATTAGGCTCATTCCTACAGAACTGTTTTTATTAGGTTAATGTTGCATATGCTTACATTTAAGTCATGTTTAAAAATAAAAATCTGAACAGTAGATCTTGGCTTGCTTTCTGACTGCGAAAGTGATCTTGACTCAKAAAAGGTTGGTTACCACTGGTCTATGGGGAACTCAGGTGTTAGCGGCTAGTGACTATCCTTACTGTTCGGCATGGTGGTGATTAGGATCTTGCGTTACCCTAGTGTAGCATTTTCCTATGGGGATCTCCAGTGTTAGCGACTAGCGGCTATCCTTACCGTCCGGCAGTGATTAGGGTGGTGACCACGATGCTGTACTTCATCAGTTCCTCTTTACAGGGAAACACAAAGCAATCCTGACCCAGGTTACAGCAGTCCTGWAGAGAAACAYGCACACACACACACGAGAGAGGTGTTACACACACACAGAATACAAACCTCACACTGACGTACACACTCACTCACACACACCCGTATATCATTGGGCACATCTTCAGGGTTACGGGATGCGGCGTACATCCGGAACAGCTTCCTGTGTTCCAGGTGTTCTAGAAGCTTCAGAGCCAGCAGGTCTGCCGCGCTATTGGACGGAGCGCACGCCAGGATGTGGGCGTGACTCTGTGTCTTCAGCACCTGTTTGATGGCTTCAACCACTGTCACAGTCTTACCTGGGGGGAACAAACACACACRGCGTTAGTAAGTAAGTCGGAACTGCTCATAAGGCATGAGACCATCAMCTGTTTCTGTAGCGTGAGGCAGCTTGATGTACAATKACACCCCCTGGACAGGAAGCAAGCCGCTGCGATAGCTAGTCTATCTCCTTAATCTAACCTTAATGCTGAGTGCCAAGCAGAGACGCATCGGGTCCCATTTTTACAGTCTTTGGTATGACTCGGCCGGGGATCAAACACCCAACCTTTCAATCTCAGGGCAGACACTAACCACAAGGCAAAAATAAAATATACTGAACAAAAATATAAATGGCAACATGAAACCATTTCATAGATTTTACTGAGTTACAGTTCATTGAAGGAAAATCAGTCAATTGAAATAAATTCCTTAGGTCCTAATCTATGGATTTCACATGACTGGACAGGGGCATGTGTGGGCCTGGGAGACATGGGTGGGCATAGGCCCACCAACTGGGGAACCAGGCCCAGCCAATCARAATGAGTTTTTCCCCACAAAAGGGCTTTATTACAGAGAAATASACCTCAACACCTCCCTGCCCACCTCCTCAGATGATCCTGCAGGTGAAGAAGCTGGATGTGGAGGCCCTGGGCTGGCGTGGTTACACGTGATCTGCAGTTGTGAGACCAGTTGGACGTACTGCCAAATTCTCTAAAACAACTTGAGTGGCTATGTAAGATGAAACATTCAATTCTCTAGCAACAGCTCTGGTGTACATCCTGAGTCAGATGCCAATTTTGGTAATTACTTCCCTCCAAAAACTAACTTTGAAAAGACATTTGTGGGGCCCCTTTTGTTTAAAACTGTGGTGTGAAACAAACTGCATAAATTTTTTAAAAAGTGGCCTTTTATTGTCCCCAGCACAGGTGCAATTGTATATGATCATGTTGTTCAATCAGCTTCTTGATATGCTACACCTGTCAGGTGGATTGACTTTCTTGGCAAAGGAGAAATGCTCACTAACAGGGATGTAAACAAATTTGTGCACAAAATTTGAGAGAAATACGCTTTTTGTGCATATGGAACATTTTTAGGATCTTTTAGTTCAGCTCATGAAACATGGGACAAACACTGTGTTACGTTTATATTTTTGTTTAGTATAAAAGATGGCGATGCTGAGGGCGCACGTTTTGCTGGTTCCTGCTTGACTTTGCTTTTTTTATGGTTATTTTTGCGTTAATTATTACTTTACCCCAACCAAAAGGCCTGGATGAATGGCGATATCTGTACAATGCTGAAAGCCTGTACTGCAGCATTGAATGTCAGTAGAATGAACCCTGATGAGGTGGCGTGCGACGCGCACAAGGCAAGCAGGTACGAGCTCTGCAAATCCATTGATGATGCAAAAAGACAATACAGACTCAAACTTGAATTTATTTCCGACAACGCAGACTTGCGTCGCATGTGGCAAGGACTACAGACTACAAAGGAAAATCCAGCTAGGCGTTATGCATCGAAGCCTACCTCCCGCACGAGCTTAACACATTCTATGCTCGCTTCGAGGCAGACAACACTGAGCCATCCATGAAGACTCTCGCTGCTCTGGACGACCAGGGGCTTTCTGTCTCTGAGGCTGACGCGAGGAATACTATTAAGACAGTGAATCCTCACAAAGCTGTCGGCCCAGATGGCATCTCTGGTCGTATCCCCAAGAGTGTGTGCTGACCAGCTGGAGGGCGTCCACGGAACATGCCATTTCCATCGCTATTCACATGGCCGTAACACATCTATCTGGACCAGAGGAACATCTTTGTGAGAATGCTGTTCATTGACTACAGTTCAGCATTCAACACTATTGTTCCCTCCAAGCTCGACACCAAGCTCAGAGCCCTGGGTCTGGACACAACCCTCTGCACCTGGATCCTGGACTTCCTGAYGGACAGACCACAGGCTGTGAGGATTGGCAACAACMCCTCCTCCACACTGACTCTGAACCCAGGGGCCCTGCCCATGGGTGTGCCCTCAGTCCTCTACTGTACTCCCTGTTCACCCACGACTGCGTGGCTTTGCACGACACCAACTCYATCRTCAAGTTTGCTGACGACACCACGGTTGTAGGCCTGATATCCAAAAACAACGACGAGTCAGCCTATAGGAGGAGGTAAGTGRACTGCCATGGTGATGTCATGACAACAACCTCTCCCTCTATGTCAGCAAAACAAAGGAATTGGTTGTTGACTTCAGGAAGCAGAGGGAACATTCCCCGATCCACATCAATTGGACTGCAATAGAGAGAGTCACWTGTTTTAAGTTCACAGAGGTCTCGTCATGGACAACACCACCACCCTTGTCAAGAGGGCGCAACAGTGTCTCTAATTCCTAAGGAGGCAGACCGGTTGCATCACGGCCTGGTACAAGAACTGCTCCATCCACAAGGCCCTCCAGCRRGTGGTGAAGACRGCCCAGTACATCACTGGGACYGTGCTCCCACCCATCCAGGACATCTACTCAACACGGTGCTTGAGGAAGGCACGCAGCATCATCGCCCCAACACACACCCCAGCTGTTCTCTTCATTACCGTCAACAGCCATCAGACTGCTGGACACTTGAACTGGACTGACCACCTGTTCGGATTCTCCACACCTTAGCACACACATATATACATTCATTCTACTCACACGCCACAACCAGACTTTTATTATACTGCTCTATTTATACATTTGCCCCCCATCCTCCCCTTCCCCAATATACATGTAAATATTGGACAATAAATTGTGCCTTCCTGTATTATCCTTATGCTAAAATGTATTATTCTATTCTACAGACTATGTTCATATTCTTATCTTTTATCCTTGACTTTCACATTTTGTTACGTCGTTATTCTAAGAGTATTAATAATTTTTTTTCTACATCAATTCTACAACACAAAAGCCCCATCAATGACAAGGCAAGAACTGGAGTTTTTTCTAACTTGCTATTTATTAAAAGAAAAAACCCTGAAATATCACAATTTAAGATAAGTATTAGACTGTTTACTTAGCTATTTGTTGAAGCACTTTGGAGTAGGATACAGCGTTGAGTTTCTTTGGTATGAGGCTACAAGCTTGGCACACCTGAAGTTGGGAGTTTCTCACCATTCTTCTCTTGCGCATCCTCTAAGCTCTGTCAGGTCTGGATGGGGAGCACTGCTGCGCAGCTAATTCGTAAGGTTCTTTCGCAGAGATGTTCTGATCGGCGTCAAGTCCGGGCTCTGCCGAGCCACCAAGGATGATTCAGAAGACTTATTGTCCCCCGGGAAGCCACATCATGCATTGTCTTGCGGCTGTGTGCTTAGGGTTCGTTGTCTTTTGAAGGTGATTACACCCCGCTAGTCTAATATCCTGAGGTCTTCTGGCAGGACGGTTTTATCAAGGCTCCTCTCTGTACCTTTGCCTGATCCTGACTAGTCTCTAGTCCTGCGCGGAAAAAAATCCTCACAGCATGATGCTTTACACCACCCATGCTTACCGTAGGATGGTGCCAGGTTTTCATTCAGATGTTTGACATTTGCACTTCAGGCGCAAGAGAGTTCAATCTGGTTTCTCAGACGAGAGATTGATTTTCATGGTCTGAGAGTCTTTAGGGTGCCTTTTGGCAAACTCAAGGTGGGTTTGTCTATGTGCTTCTTACTGAGAGAGGGCTTCCATCTGGTCACTCTACCATAAAGGCCTGATTGGTGGAGTGCTGCAGAGATGGTTGTCTTTCTGTAGGTTCTCCATCTCATCACACAGGAACTCTAGAGCTCTGTTAGCATCACCTCCCTGGCCAAAGCCCTTCTCCCCTGAATGCTCAGTTTGGTCCAGGGGGCCAGTCTAGGAGTCTTGGTGGTTCCAAACTTCTTCCATTTAAGAAGATGGAGGCCACTGTGTTCTTGGGGACCTTCATGCTGCAGACTTTTTTGGTACCCTTCCCCAGATTCTGTGCTCACAACACATCCTGTCTCAGAGCACTATGGACAATTCCTTCAACCTCATGGCTTGGTTTTTGCTCTGACATGCTCTGTCAACTGTGGGACCTTATATGACAGGTGTGTGCCTTTCAAAATCATGTACAATCAATTGAATTTTACCCAGGTTGGATCCAT
>NC_036864.1:2782347-2811054 GCF_002910315.2 Salvelinus sp. IW2-2015
CAAGTTGTAGAAACATCAAGGACGATCAATGGAAACAGGATGCACCTGAGCTAAATCATAGCAAAGGGTCTGAATACTCATGTAAATAAGCTATTTTTGTTTTTTTATAAATCTGCAAAATAAATCTAAAAATCTGTTTTCTCTTTGTCATTATRGGGTATTGTGTGTAGATTGCTGAGGATGTTCTTTTTTTAAAAATGTAATCAATTTTAGTATAAGGCTGTAACATCAAATGTAGAAAAAGTCAAGGGGTCTGAATACTTTCCGAAGGCACTGTATATTAACTTAGCACACATACACACGTGTTTTACCTGTCCCAGGTGGTCCAAACACCAGGTAAGGAGCCGGTCGGGAAGATCCAGCTACGATGTTCTGGACTGCTGTGTACTGTTCTGGGTTCTGCTCTAGAGCCTTGTCATACAACCTAGGGAGAGGGGGAAGGGGAGAGAGAGAAAGAGGGACATAGAGAGAGTGGGAGGGGTTATGTATTGGGGATTTTGGATAAGGGTTATTAGTGTGTAAGGCTTAGTGGTCAAAGGTCAAAAAGGAAGTGTTGGTCGGGCAGATGGGTGGTGTSAGCTCACAAGAGAGGTTGTTTTTTGGGTGGTTGGATAGTTGGGTCTCCAGAGGGGAACAGTACGTTCCCCAGGTTGTGTCTGTCAGCCAGCTCTGTTGCTCTCTGCTGAAGCCTAGTGGTCAGACGGTTCACTGTGAACTCCACATCACACTTCAGACCATCCACGAAGGAGGACAGAAACCTGAAGGGGGGGATAGAAAGACAGAGGCTACATTCCGATTCTCGACCCTTCTCCCCCAAAGTGTACTTGCCAGGCTATTCAGACTCCTTAATCCGTTCAAACACAGTGACACACCCACGGACGTTTGTTTTAGACCCCTCCCTGAATGCAAACACATTTGGGCTGTCTGATTGGTTCCAGAAACCGATGGGTTGGGCCAGAGCCAGAACACATGTGGGTGAAGCTGCGTTTTCATAGTATGTAATTGGCTTTGATACTGTGATTGGTTAGAGACGATCCAATCGCTGATGACTTTGTTTTCACCACAATTGACGTCACGAAACAACTTCCAATGATGGCAGATTCAGACTAAATTCTGTAACAAACGTTAGAGCAATTCCTTTTAGTGTGAGAGGTCAGAGTAGCAGTGTACACTTGTACACTCCACCTCATGGATTTAAAAGAAATTAACTGGTATAAGGAATAAGGTGGAAACTCCCTCCAGCCATGCTTTCACTAATCCAATGCTTGAGGGGGAGTGTATGAGTGCACACTTTTGAAGAAAGAGTAGAGAATCGGAATGTAACCAGAGAACCATGGTAACCATAAAGAGAGCGAGCTATTGACTTATAAGATCCCTTCAGGAAGCAGCCTCCTCCAATCATGTCCTTACTTGCTGTTGAAACCCAGTTTGACGGAGTCCAGCTCCACACGGTGGACGTAACCACGGTATTTGACCACGCCCCCCTTAGAGTCACCTGACCTCGTCACCAGGATGGCGTCGCCCCGCAGGACAGACGGACGGTTCTCGGACACACCTGGTACCTGCAAGAGCACACAACATACTGGGCTGGAGATAAACCCTGYACCATCTAGTAGAGGATGAGCTATGTTCCTAGTGTGTGTGTGTGCGTGTCCGGACCTGCAGCACCGTTAGTGTCTTGTTGGTCTTGTCTCTGACCGTGTGTGTGTACATCTGTGTTTGTGTGTACCTGTAGCACCAGTAGTTTCTTGTTGGTCTTGTCTCGGACCATGGGAGTATTGGGCTTGTTGTAGTTCTTAATGTCCACCTCCATCTGTAGCTCCTCTAGATACAGCAGCAGCTGGAACCGTTTAGAGTAATTCTCTCTACTCAGACCTGACTCTAGGATAGACCTGGGGGAAGAGGGGGAGGGAGAGAGAGAGAAAGACAGAGACATTCACAGCACCCATATTGTACACTGGCAGGGTGGTCTAGGATTACTGAGGAGGGAGAGGAGGCACTCACTGGGCATCCAGAAAAAGAGTAGAGGAGGAGGAGGAGTGTCCTTTGAGGAACTGGATCAGATCTCGGATATATCCTGGAACCTTGTAGTCCTGGAGACGCACCATGGCTGTCAGGTTGTTGGCTGAGAGACTGACGGGGAGAGAGAGAGGGAGGGGCGGAGAGGAGGAGAGTGTTAGTGGTAGAACAGGGTGAGCCATGGAGAGAGAAAGACAGGGTTAGTATTTTTGAAAAGTATCTGTATGCTCAGGTGTGTTTAATGGCTGTCGGGGTGTGTAAGGAGTGTTATAAGGTGTGTGTTACCGCTCAGGTGCTTCTCCCTCCTCTACAGTGTAAGGCATAGAKGCTGTGAAGGTAATGGTTCAGGGTCGATAAGGTGTTTTAAAAAAAATCAGGTGTGTGTGTGTTCTGCCAGATCAAATCATATCAAATTGTATGTCACATGCGCCGAATACAACAGCTGTAGACCTTAGTGAAATGCTTACTTACAAGCCCTTAACCAACAATGCAATTTTAAGAAAATAKAGTTAAGAAAAGATTKACTAAATAAACTAAAGTTAAAAAAGTWACAAAATAACAATAACAGGGGGTACCAGTACCAAGTCAATGTGCGAGGGTACAGGTTATTCGAGGTAATCGAGGTCATTTGTACATGTAAGTAGGGGTAAAGTGACTATGCATAGATAATAAACAGCAAGTAGCAGCAGTGTAAAAACATTTGATTAATTGTTCAGCAGTCTTATGGCATTGGGGTAGAAGCTGTTAAGGAGCCTTTTGGACCTAGACTTAGTGCTCCGGTACTGCTTGCCACGCAGTAGCAGAGCGAACAGTCTATTACTTGTGACTGGTGTTGATCGCTGAGCTGTAGTCAATGAACAGCATTCTCATAGGTGTTCCTTTTGTCCAGGTGGGAAAGGGCAGCGTGGAGTGCAATTGAGATTGCGTCATCTGTGGATCTGTTGGGGCGGTATGCGAATTTGAGTGGGTCTAGGCTATCCGGGATGATGGTGTTGATGTGAGCCGTGACCAGCCTTTCAAAGCACTTCATGGCTACCAACTTGAGTGCTACGGGGCGGTAGTCATTTAGGCAGGTTACCTTTGCGTTCTTGGGCACAGGAACTATGGTGGTCTGCTTGAAACATGCAGTTATTACAGACTCGATCAGGGAGAGGTTGAAAATGTCAGTGAAGACACTTGCCAGTTGGTCCACGCATGCTCTGAGTACAMGTCCTGGTAATTCGTCTGGCCCTGTGGCCTCGTAAATGTTGAACTGTTTAATGTGTGTGTTACTAGGTGTGTGTGTGTGTGTGTGTTACCTACCTCTCAGGTGGTTCCCCATCCTCTACAGTGTAAGGCAGATAATCCGTAGCGCTGATAATAGCTCTAGGTGTGTAGGGCGCAGTTGGGGCCAGCTCCCTGGCCAACCCTGTCACATACTGGGCCTCGATGAACCGCAGCAGGTGGAAGGCAGGAGAGGAGGAGGAGAGGGAGGGTTTAAACTCAAAGACCAGAGTGGCTGGATAGAAACCCAGGAGGCTGGACTTGAACTGGAGCTGCACCTCATACTGGTCACCTGGGGAGGAGAGAGAGGGAGGGGGGAGAAGAGAGGGAGGGGGTTAGTAACATATTATAGAAAGAGAGTGTGTGTGCACCAGCATGCGTCAGGTTCTCTGAGCCTTCTTTTGGCCCAAACCTTTTAATGTTTGTAGATCGGTACGGTGTTAGCAATATGGTGGAAGCTCCACCACTTATACCTGTCCAGACCCTACAGAACTGTAAACATTGAAGGTTTGGGGCCAAAATGAAGGCTGAGGGAGCGATTTGGGCCGAGCAGTTGCCATACCAGGCAGTGATGCAACCAGGCAGGATGCTCTCGATGGTGCAGCTGTAGAACCTTCTGAGGATCTGAGGACCCATGCCAAATCTTTTCAGTCTCCTGAGGGGGAATAGGTTTTGTCGTGYCCGCTTCAMGACTGTCTTGGTGTGCTTGGACCATGTTAGTTTGTTGGTGATGTGGACGCCAAGGGACTTGAAGCTCTCAACCTGCTCCACCGCAGCCCCCGTCGATGAGAATGGGGGCGTGCTCGGTCCTCTTTTTCCTGTAGTCCACAATTATCTCCTTTGTCTTGATCACGTTGAGGGAGAGGTTGTTGTCCTGGCCTCCTCCCTATTGGCTGTCTCGTTGTTGTCGGTGATCATCTGCAAATTTAATTGATTGGTGGTGGAGTCGTGCAGTCATGAGTGAACAGGAGTACAGGAGGGGCTGAGCACGCGGACGGATGTGCTGTTAGCCTTACCCTTACCACCTGCGGACGGCCATCAGAAGTCCAGGATCCAGTTGCTAGAGGAGGTGTAGTCCAGGGTCCTTAGCATATTGATTGAGCTTTGAGGGCACTATGTGTTGAACGCTGAGCTGTAGGTCAATGAATGAGCATTCTCACATAGGGTGTTCTCTTTTCTCTCCAGTGCTGGCGAAACTGGCAGTGTGGAGTGGCACAGAAGAGACCGACATCATCTGTGGATCTGTTTGGGCGGTACGCAAATTGAGTGGGTCTAGGGTTTCTGGGATGATGGTTGATGTGAGCCATGACCAGCCTTTCAAAGCACTTCATGGCTACAGACGTGATGCTACATGTCGGTAGTCATTTCGCCGGTTACCTTAGTGTTATTGGGCACAGGCACTATGGTGGTCTGCTTGAAACATGTTGGTACCACAGACTCGGACAGGGAGAGTTGAAAATGTCAGCGAAGACACTCGCTAGTTGGTCCCGCATGCTCGCAGTACACGTCCTGGTAATCCGTCTGCGCCTGTGGGCCTTGTGAATGCTGACCAAATATAGGCTACAACTTGTTGCGTTGGTGGCCATAGATATATAATCCATAGAACGGTTTTGTAACCTCTTACCCTGGCAATTTGACTGTAAACTCATGGGGGCATTAGCAATGATGCCAGTCCTGACTTTAATCTGAACCGCCATCTATGGATTATATTTCTATGGTTGGTTGCAGCTGTCGGTTTGCCTTTTGCAGATTCCAAAGTACAATTGTGGGAAAACAGTTTCGAAAGCAAATGGTTACTGCTGAAAGAGAAGACTAATCTGTCTGTAACCAATAGAAACCAGTTTGCATCAAACAGCAGCACTCGTTTCAAAGTAGCTCATCTTGAGCTAGGCTATTGCCGAGACAAGCACGTCGGCCATGGACCAAATGATGAAGGTGAAGCCTTTGGTGAGTAAGTGTGCCATGGAAATTGTATTTGCTAGCCTACTGTAGCTTATATCTAGACACTGTATATATATATATATATATATATATATTTTGCCTCCTAAATTGTACAATCTGTGTTTCGCTTCATTGGCTGGCTATGTTGTTTGAATTCAAGACTGAAATGTCTTAATCCGGCCCTGCCTGTGTGTGTGTGTGTGTGTGTGTGTGCGCGTGTGTGTGTGAGTGTGTGTGTGCGTGTGTGTGTGCGTGTCTTGCCTGGTTCCAGTTGTAGAGGTTTGTTTCGGGTGACTTTATGCTTGTCCTGTAGGTTGAAGCAGGTCATCCGGTGCAGAGCAGAGTAGTAGGTGAAGAAGAGAGGACTAGAGGAGGAGTTCTTCAGGAACAGACGAACTGCGTACACCTGGGGGGAGAGAAGGAGAGTTTGTTAGTTTCTCCTGTAAAGCCATTGAAAGAAAACAGCTACTATTTTGTCACAGGACTGGTCTTAGAGTAAAAATAKATTTACAGATGTGGGACGACTAACTACCGTCTCTTATTTGTGAATTAGAGTTCAGAGCAGTCTGACCTCGTGTCGGAAGCCTTTTGTACCCATTCTTCCAGATCTTGTTGCCCGACCTGCTATCACTTTAGATTTGCATGCGCCGTGTCTGACCATTAATCGCACCTGTATAAACTGCATGTCAGCTTTGTGGGGAAAGACTCTGGTGTTGGGTGCTGGGCGTTCCCGTGTCCCCAATTTAAATGATGCTAGGGAAATGCTGTTTTCATAACAAGTGGGAAACTCGTAAAATACTACTTGTAAACTGGGAGAAATGAGTTCTGTGCGTTCACGTGCTTTGAACTCGTCGAGATGGGAGAGGCAGGACTTGCAGCGCGATCTRCGTCAGAAATAGGAATGACTTCTATTTTAGCCCTTGGCAACGCAAATGCTCGTTGACGCGCGCGAGCAGTGTGGGTGCAATAATTGAATAACAGATTCCGAAATTTATTTTGCAATGCTCGCGCACGCGACGCAAGCAGTGTAGTCAGGGTATTAGGGTCAGAGTTAGAGTCCGGGTTAAAGGTCAAGGTCTGGTCTTACCTCCGTCTCACTCTCCAGACTGAACTTGATCAGGCCGTCTACAACAGGGTGGTCGGAAGTGATGTGTACACCGCCACGGTCAGAGATCAACTCCGCTCTGAGAGGGTAGGGGTCAGGAGTTAGGTTAGTCACATTACAGAGGCCCGATCCCAAATGGACCCCTAGACCCTATGCACATGCCGAGATCAGAGAGGATTTGAAAAGTGTGAGCAATATGATAATAGCTTCACTTGCTCACTGAAAGGATAGGTGGATGTTTTAACCATATTGCATATACCCATCACATCCTGTCAGTCCATAGGGCATTTAGGATTGGGCCACCAAGGATCGATAAGGACCCGATGAATGAAGAATAAAGGTAAAGACAAACAGCTCCATGTCTGGACCACTCACCTGTCAGACTTGAACTTCCTGAGGATGTAATTGGCCAGTCTCCAGTCTCTCCTGGGGGTGTGTGATGTCTGGGCTGGGTCAGATGAGGGCGCCACACACACTCCGCTCACACATGCCCCATTCTTCTGCCCCACCCCGTTCACCTTGCCTCCATTCTGAACAGGAAAAGAGCTAGATGCCCCCTGCTGCTTCTGGCCACGCCCCTTTCCCCGGGTTCCTTGCCACTGGTCCTGACAGAAATCCCTCACCTGCAGACCAACACACACACGGGTCAAATTCAACCCTCCGTCTCTTTAGTCTAGTGCCATGTCTATATCTGCTATCAGARCAGAGTCATTTGGAAAACAAATTTCGGTCTTCTTTTTTTCCTTTTGGTTTGGCTTTGACAATGTTGACTTTGTAACATACGGAAACACRYGTCAGAAGGCGGTTGGTATCGATTGCTAGGTTGCAACTGRTTGTAAAAGCTGAGCTGGAGAGGGTGTGGGCYGATCATGAACCAGGACTTTGTACACATGCACACACAACTGGTGAGCTGTTTGAGGAACACAACAATAACCCACTACCTACACTCTGCCCAAAGCTACCAGGCTAGGGCCATATGTCAATATAAGTCTGTACCAGGCTAGTGTTGTAGGCCTACCTTTGGTTTGAAGTGCACCACTCCTGAGTAGATTTTGGCATTATTGGACAGCTTGAGAGCATACAGCATCGAACTGAAGTTAGGGTCTCTCACTCCATYCCTAAAAGAGAGACAGGTTCAAATGCAGAAGTCTTCATCAACACCTCCCATCCATTCAGACAAGTCAGCAATTATGTGCCTTTTGAGAAGTGTTGATTTCAACTAATATTAACATTCTTTCATAGAGCACATTCAACTTCATAAACATGTTTTCAAATGTATTCTCCTAATGTGGGCTTCTGATTCCTCTCCTACGTTTAAAATGTGTATTGACCAGATTGTTTACTTTCTTCCTCTTGAAAAGCTMAATTATGACCTCATCATCTAAAATAMCCCTAATTTATAARACAGTTCTTATTTGATTAACGGTGGTTGGACCCATCAATGTGAAGCTAGCGACAATAAGRATTAGCCGCAATGGTGGAATTTGCGGTTAGCCTTCAGAATAAAAGTATGTTATTGACAGTGATGCAAATKAATACAAATMGTGGAATTATGCCATACTTGAATAGATCATGCTAAAACGAGGTTAGCATGTTATATAWAATCAACAAACGTCTWTGTTATTTTGACAAAAATCTGTTGAAACCACACTCAATGTATTAGACTTYAGAATTGCATCGGGGTCAAACTTATTTCACTGTACAGCCTTACCTATGAATTGTGGATCAATGACATGGGGTATCAGTCTACTCAGTGATACCCAGAGAACCTTAGCATCGTAGCTCTGCGGGATTCTGAAACAACTGTGAATTGAGCAACATGTATTGTACCAGTCAACCAACTATGTGTATTGAACACTACTCCAGAGGGAAAACAATGCAACGTGGATGTTTGGGAGTCTGAGAACTTTGGGGAAAAAGTACTTGGGTATTGAGTAGACTGATACCCCATTTCAGTGATCCCCAATCCAACCCTGTTTTACATTAACTAGTCTAAATATGGCATGATTCCACCAATTGTAACCTTCTGCGTCTCAACAAGGAACCTTTAATTTGAAGGCGAATCGCAAATTMTACTTTTGTGGCTAACTTCACAAYACATAACCATATCAGATYAGGCCCCACTAGCCAGACGAAGYTAGGTGGCTGCTTTAAMGTTAGCTTTGGGAAACAGGGTAGCTCGTTTTTTTCTTCGTGAACTGAAGTTCAATTTCAATAGGCGAACAACAAGTGGCTACCTAGTGAATACTTACTCACAAGGATTCCTAAATCATTGCTAAGAATATTGAAAATGACTGCAGTTTCTACTGGTAATTKTTTTCAGGCTGGTTGCACATTGGTRCTAGCAACCCCAGAAGTTGCTAATAACATCTGCATCAAAGATATTTGCCATGTTTTAAATCTGGCTTGTTTGGTGGCGGTTGGCTTGCACGTGCAAATGCAGCACACACACACAATCTATAATATAATTGTGTTATTTRACGTGTCGAATATWGTATCTTTTTGACAAGCAAAGACCCAAAYGGCGTTCCATAGTATGTTGTTGGGGTTTGTCGAAATAAAACAACGTCATGCTTGGATCAGCTGCGTTTTACTTCAGGTAACATGATTGTGTTATTTGTCTAGCTAATCTGCTAGCTAGCTAACGTTATATATTTGTTCCACTAAGTGTCTGGAGGCCTAGCAATGGCTGTCTATGCCAAAAAGCTAACTTTGTGCAACAGGAAAAAAATCTGCTTGTGACCCGTTGCATTAACATCTCTTGCTAGCCAGTAATATAACGGTAACTTTCTAGCTAACGTTAGGTCGCAACTTTTAACTAGCAAATTATTACTAACTAGCTAACTTGAATAGCTAATTCTGAGAGACAATAGCTACAAATTACCATGGCTGCTTGCTCAGTTAACCCTATAATGGACCCTAGCTAGCAAGCGAACGTTAGTTATTTAGCTAAGGAGAGGGCTAGCTAGCTACATTTTAGATACGGCTTAACGTTAGATACTGTATCTAGCTAGCTAGCCTACCGAAATGCCAACCAATAATCATAACCCTAATGTATGAAAGTGGCATGCATCTCTGTCTAGTATTATATTGATGAGGACGAGTAACTTGAACGATTTGGCTTAGATAATTTATTTGGTTCTGCCTAGGCTAACAATTCATCTTGGGTGTTTGTGGGTTATAATCAAAGTGAAATGTGTCCCATCAACATTGTGCTGATAAACCAATGACTGGAGAGGAGTTGAATGTGTTGTCCTTTTTTCCCCCAGACAATGATGCTTGATGGCAGACATTTTTCCTAGAGTGGACTACAGAGTCCGCTTGTGTTGTCAGGCCTGTCTATCCCTCTCTAGATGGACAATATGCTGGATAAAGACGTGGATGACTCCATAGAATGTAATACAACTTTATAATCYATTGGTGAGAATGGATAATGTCTTCTCCCTTTCCCAACACAAACAAATACACACAAGTTGACACTTGTGTGTATTTGTTTGTGTTGGGAAAGGGAGAAGACATTATCCATTCATCTTGACACAGCCCCAGGATGGAGGGGTGCTGCACTGCAGGGTGTTGGGAAAAGCAGGAGGCACATTTCTGTGCTAATGTACAATAAAGTATCAGATCCGTCCATGTCATTGTCACAAGGTCTCTYTGCACATCTCTACMCCMMMMCMMYKKTKYKWWTKSYMCRCTGTACAAGTATTCCTTGTATTGTACTACACTGCCATTACTGAATGTATGGCTACTAATTGTGCTAAAGTATCTTGTATGTTCAGAACAAACGTTAGGTTTTACTATGCCTACTTAAATATGACARAGACTAATGTCGTTATTACAATGCCTACTTTGAGTATTGTGAATGACTTGTTTATTGTGAAAGATGAAGAATTCACATATGTTTACTTTGCCAACCAATGAGAGCGGAAACGAGAGAACTAAAATGATCACTTAGTATTTCATTTAACCCATCTCAAGTTCTAACTGAAATCTGGAAACTGACAGGCCTATACCATCTCACTTGTAGCCTAATATGAAATTAACTCCTGCAGAATTKAGTATTTCTTGCAGTACAATGWTGCACCAAATGTTATTTATTTTGTCTGGGGAAAAGGAGTGGACCAATACAGTAAGTTTATTTCTTTCAGTACCTCGAACAAATGCAAATATGGGTGTGTTATACAGTGGTCGAACATTTACATAACAGCTCACTATTTTAACCACGTAGAATATGCATCAWTGAGGAAGTTCATTCTCATCAGAAACATTAATTTTTGTTTTCACTGCTTTTAAATCTCAACATGTTTGCAAGGGAAGAATATTTAGGCTACACTGTTAAGCGCTATTGCGTTCTCCGGTGCGGTCGAGAGGATCAACTATGAAAGAGAAAGATTTACAGGTGTCAGCTAGCTAATTTCTATAATTTAAGACATTTATTCTTGCGAGTGCCGATGTATGCATTGTCATTATTTGTCTTCTAGTGCAAGTTGACAGAAGAGAGGCGTAGGCTAGGCCTACAGCTTATCTGACTAGACAATTGATTTAAATAGCCTATTACATTTCGGAAATTAATGTGGTTTAAGTGTTTCTCCCCCCCCAACAMCAACGTGAAGAAAGTTGTCCGCCCGTCTCTTCCTGTCATACAATGAGGCTAGTGTCAGATGCACAAGGCCCGTTGCTTCTCACCACTATCCAGTCTAAGTAGCCACGTCCTCTGAAGTATCTGGTCCGCTAGTTCCGCCTCTGACTTTGTTATACACTGACTATAGGCTACATGTAACGCTGTTTTTCCGTCTTTGTTTACTTTTCTTCCTGTAACATGCACTTGACATGTTGAGTTATAGGGGGCTGCTAGCAGGATGTAGTGGGGCCGCGCGTTCTAAATTCGTTTATGGTTTACGTTCCAAAAAAGGTATTCTAGAAACAATAGCCAAACGAGGGCTTTACAATGATGGTGAACATTTCGAGAAATGTTGAGGGTTAAAATCTTACTAGAAGTCACAGAAGGTGCACGAAGGGAGTTGTCAACAAGTCTCTCCAAGTTTGAACAAATCATCGAYGAAGATAAGTTTACCTGTTTCGAAACTCTGAGTTGTAGATGTCTCGGAGTTCACTTTTGTCTTTGGTTGATGTTCGATTTGTTTCATTCAAGAATTCATAAAAATCCAGTCCAAYTTGGCAACGCGTTCTTAAATTCATGGTGATATGCGATTGGGAGCAGCTGGTGAAATAGGCTACGTTGAGAACAATATAGCTATTTGAGTTTCATTGTGTAGAACACATAAGTGATCATGGAGCCACTGAGGAGGATCTGCGGAAATCCTGTCAGACTGAAGAAACGAAACCGGACACAAAACGAAACCGGGGGGGGGGAGAGTTTCCTATCAAAGATATTTATAACATTATAAGGTTAACGTCTATGCTAGTGTTGATAATGATCGTATGGTAAAGATGAAACCTTCAAAATATAATCCCGCATTTTCATTCAATAGAGGAGTCAAAAAACTAATTCAAAAGATATTGCATTTTAATCAATAGAGGAGACTCATGTGCAAGCATTGCCATCGTATGTAAAAGACTATAGACTACATAAACAAGATCTCACCAATAACGGGTTTAACAGAAGACTGTATTTTGGTCATATTAGATGTCGAGAGTCTATACTCTCGGGGGGGGCTGGCAGCCCTAACTCACTATTTGGGAGACAGAGATACTTACGAATATCCACCAACAAACTTTATTCTAGAGCTGGTTGAATATGTTTTGAGTAYAACTATTTCAGGTTTGATGATGAATACTACCTCCAAACGAATGGAACATCGATGGGCTCCACATTCGCTCCGAGCTATGCTAACCTCTATGTGGGTCTTTTTGAAGAACGTTTTGTTAATAATGAAAACGAAAATCAATTTTTGAATAATGTCCTGAAGTGGTATCGATATATTGACGACATTTGTTGCTAATAAGAAGGAACGGTTAAGGAGCTGTTAGATTTTATGGCTACTCAATGACATTGACCCCAATCTCAAATTCACTATTGAATGTGACACTCAACGTGTTCATTACCTCGATATGTGGATTGAGAAATCAAATGGAACCCTGTTTACAACTCTGTATAGAAATTAAACAGACAGAAATACTCTATTACAGGGGGACAGCTTCCATCCCGAGCCATTAAAAAGAGGACTTCCAAGAAGCCAGTTTTTCAAACTGCGCTGTATCTGCCACTCCACAGAGGATTATCTAGAAAAAGCAGCGGAGATGCACATTAGGTTTCTAAGAAGAGGCTATTCGCCACAATGTGAGGATGAAGCTCTTAAAATGTGGCATTGGGAAAAACACGAGATGAACTGCTACAAAAAAAGACCCGCTAAAGAACACTCCGTAATGTTCACAACCACATATACTTTGAATTCGCGAAAAGTGGGAGATGCGGTCAAGAAACACTGGCATATTTTATCATCGGACCTAGWTTTGCCGGCTGAATTTAAAMATCCACCACTTATTGTGTATAGGAGAGTTCGCAATTTACRCGATAAATTGGTTCATGCCAACTGCCAGCCACAAAAGAAAATCAGCCAGTCTCTTAATGACCTAAAGCATGACATTTCTTGTGGTATAGAGAAAGTTAAKATATCAGACAGGGGAGGTGCTATTAATAATACTCTGAGTAAAAGAGAATGTTTTGGGGTTTTCACCTGCCAGACATTATTTCCTAAAGGACTTAATGATGAAATGCCTATGTATGTTATGTTGTGAATTTGAACACGAATTAASCCCCTATTTAAGATTACTCTGTTTTTCGTACGATGTACCCAATGATTAATAMAAACTTGCTCGGTAGGTCTATGTCCTCGTTGTGGTTTTACAGACGTGTTTAATACGTGTTATTTACACACTATATTCGAATATTTATGAAATGCATATTGTTATATTTGGTAGCACTTATTTGTTTTTCCTTCGCCTCCAACCCCTTTCGCTGTGTGGAACGGATGTGGGTGGGGCTAGGTCTACATAACGGTGCTAATAAAATTWAAAAAACGCACAATAGTTTAGACGAAGACGATGAGGCCGATACGTAAGTTTATTAAAGATCAGTGATACTATCAAGAGCAGTGTGCGGCTTCCTTTTTCCGTAATCAATAGAGGAAAGACTTGTTGACAAGTCCCTCCGTGACTTCTAATGAAGATTTTAACCCCCAACATCATTGTAAATCCCTCGTTAGGCTATTTYGTTTATTTGATTAAAGTTGTTGCGTTACGTTGAAGTAGTCCTGGTTCTATAGTAGTTACCCCTTTTTTACCGGGTAAATTGACTTAGAACACAATTTACAGCAACGACCTGGGGAATAGGGGAGGGGAGATGAATGAGCCAATCGGAAACTAGGTATGATTAGGTGGTCATGATAGTATGAGGGCCAGATTGGTAATTTAGCCAGAACACCAGGGTTAATACCCCTACTCTTATGATAARTGCCATGTGATCTTTAGTGACCACAGAGAGTCATGTTACCTTAAAGGGAAAGGAACCACTAGGCTACCTAGTAAATTGTACAATTGAATGCCTTCAACTGAAATGTGTCTTCCTTATTTAACCCAACCCCTTTGAATCAGAGGGGGGGGGGCTGCCTTAATCAACATCCACGTCTTTGGCGCCTGGGGAACAGTGAGTTAACTGCCTTGCTCAGGGGCAGCACAACATATTTTTATCTTGTCAGCTCTGGGATTCGATCCAGCAACCTTTCGGTTAATGGCCCAACGCTCTAAACACTAGGCTACCTGCCACCCAGGTGATCGTAATAGCGCACCTTTACACATTTAAATCAACCCAAGGCCTGATGTGCCAAAAAATATCTAATATTTTTTAGGTAGTATCCTAGTAAAATCATGTTGCTATAGGTTTATATCAGTTGGTAACGCGGCACAGCTACACCAATCCAACAAGCCATGGCTTGCAAATGAGAGTAATGAACAGCTAAATGATATCCAGATAGCTAAAATGCTCTTAATGCACACCAAGACAAACAAACTGCTACAATCTGTTGTTAAAAAAGTTAATTAGCTCGTAAAGAAAGTAGAGTCTATCATATCAGACATGCACATACAAGGCGTGCACATGAACGAACAAGACCCCAAAAATTGGACAGATGAATTAGACGAAACAACATGAGAATATTGTCCTCACCGGGAGACAAGGACAAAGTAGACATTTCCAGCTATGTGGTCAAACTGATATCAAATGAACTTGATGTGGATATATCACCAGAGGATCTGGGACGATACCATATGATCAGCGTGAAACAGACAAACGCTAAATGCCCCCACATGCTAATCTTCAAGCTGTGGAACTATCAGACCAAAGGCAACATTCTAAAGGCCCAGGGGGAAAGGAGATCAAAATCCACGGCCAGTCCATTCGATTTGTCCAGGACCTGTCTGCTAGGCTGAGGAAAAAAGATAAGGAATACATTCCGATCAGACTGAAGGAAAAACGAATCAAATCTCAACTCCACTTCCTGGCAGTGCTGCGGGTATAGAACGGAACGCAAAGGATGGAATTCACAAGCGCTGATGAAGCYCTAAACAAGCTCCAAGAAACTTTTCCAGTTGAAGGAGGAGGACCCTCTGCCCTGAGAAGAAGACAAGGCGGGAAAGAGCTATAAGCACACTAGGCTACATACAGTGATGCATAAGACCAGCTTATCATCAGTTGAGACAATATTATTTCCCCAAGTAACTGTTCTTCTCTAGGATGTAACAATAGAAGTAGATGATGCCAATGGGCTATATGGTCACCAATAAGACAATACAAAGAAGAAATATAGCATGTATGTCAATAACTGTTCTATGTATGTGTGTGTGTGTGGGTGTATGTGTGTGTCTGTGCATATGAATGGGAGTGTGAAGGTGGGTGAATATGAATACGTGTAGGAGGGTGGGAGAGAATGGGTGTGTGGATGCATAGGGTATATGATATGTGAGCGAAGGAGAATGAATGAGAAAATTGATGTATGGATTGGTGTAGATGTGTCTGAGAAGAAGGGGAGGTGGGAAAAGATGGGAGGTTTGGACAAACTTGACTTGATTGGGTAAGGGTGGGCAAGGATGGGAGGTTGTGACAAGTTTGGCTTGGGTGGGCAAAGATGGTGGGGTGGGACAAGCTTGGGAGGGGGAGATGAAGAGGAACAAGCTTGCCTTTGGAAAGTGGGAAGTAAGGATTTATCTATACTACAATGTAATTGTATTTATTTTTGTTACTTGCAAACCTTCTGTAAATTGAATAGGAGTTCTGGCCAAATTGTTTGCCATTATAGTTCATATTCAATGGTGGTTATTGGCGATAGAGGAGATGGACTCTATCCGACGGATTGGGAMRGGGGAGCTGGGAGGACATCAGACATTTTCCTGAAGTATGTGTGGTGCCTCCACTCACTTCACTTCTGTCTCTCAGTGAATCCACTCTCCCCAAGTAGAGCCCCACCAGCCACTATACTTTAAGGTATTACAAACTGACCACAATATTTAAGTGGCAGTCTTTCTCCAATATATGTAGAATTACATAATCCATAGATTTTTTGGTACTTTAGGGGAGGAGTAGAAGCTTAAAAGCCCCAAAAGGCATAGTGCCTCAAATTACAAATAAGTACTTCCTTTATGTTTGTTGTATGTTCTCTGTTAAATGTTTGCACAGCCTACATGTTCATACATGGTCACACATTTTAAATGTGTAATTTATACAATAACTATGTATTCATACTACGACTCTTCCACATCCATGGGATGTCCACCTCCATCATATGACATGTTTTATCTGGTTCTTCAATGACAGATGGAACAGACAAGGTTAACTTTGTAGGCCAACAAAATCCAACTTAATGTAATAAGAAAAATGTCATATTTAAAGAGGAGCTGGGTTGAAGAGGCCTATGCTGACACCTACTGTAGTAACAGCAGAGGTGTACTGATAAATAACAGTACACCAGTTTTCCCTATATCCAAGCATAGGTACAAAGAAATACTTTTTTCAAATTTTGAATGAGACCTTACATGGTGAAAAATACATATAGATTTCATTGTGTATACACCCCCAGGGGCAAAACTGGTGTTTTTAGATGGAATTCAAGCTATTTTAGATCAAACTCAGACAGGAACTATTATTTTAGCATGTGACCTAAATCAAGCATTCAGCAAGTTAGACAGACATAGCAATAAAAAAGGGAAATTCAAGGAAACTCCAAAGAGGCTGAAAATGTCCATCTCTACATATGTTTTACAGCACCAGCTGTTCCGGAAGACCGTGTGATCACGCTCTCCGCAGCCGATGTGAGTAAGACCTTTAAACAGGTCAACATTCACAAGGCCGTAGGGCCAGACGGATTACCAGGGTGTGTACTGAGAGCATGCGCTGACCAACTGGCAAGTGTCTTCACTGACATTTTCAACCTCTCCCTCTCCGAGTCTACAATACCAACATGTTTTAAGCAGACCACCATAGTGCCTGTAGTGTCTTAGCTCTTATTACTTATTTATATAATAAGAAAGACTCTGAATACAAGAAATGGAACTGGAGCTTCACATTTACTAAAACGAGTTAGTACCAGAATAACATAGAACAACACTGCGCATGACCAAGGGTGCTCCATTCTTAAAGGGGACATCAGTAATTAACAGAACATAACAGTGCCTGTGCCCAAGAACACTAAGGTAACCTGCCTAAATGACTACCGATCCGCTCACATTAACACCATTATCTCAGAATCCCTAGACCCTCTCCAATTTGCATACCGCCCCAACAGATCCACAGATGATGCAATCTCTAGTGCACTCCACACTGCCAGTTCCCACCTGGACAAAAGGAACACCTATTTCAGAATGCTATTCATTGACCACAGCTCAGCTTTCAACTCCATAGTGCCCTCAAAGCTCATCACTAAGCTAAGGACCCTGGGACTAAACACCTCCCTCTGCAACTGGATCCTGGACTTCTTGACGGGCTGCCTTCAGGTAGTGAGGGTAGGTAACAACACATCCGCCACGCTGATCCTCAACATGGGGACCCCTCAGGGGTGCGTGCTCAATCCCCTCCTGTACTCCCTGTTCATTCATGACTGCACGGCCAGGCACAACTCCAACACCATCATTCAATTTGCCAATGACAAAACAGTGGTAGGCCTGATCACCGACAACAACGAGACAGCCTATAGGGAGGAGGTCAGAGACCTGGCCATGTGGTGCTAGGACAACAACCTCTCCCTCAACATGATCAAGACAAAGGAGATTGTGGACTACAGGAAAAAGAGGACCGAGCACGCCCCCATTCTCATCGACGTGGCTGCAGTGGAGCAGGTTCAGAGCTTCAAATTCCTTGGTGTCCACATCACCAACAAACTAACATGGTCCAAGCACACCAAGACAGTCGTGAAGAGGGCTCAACAAAACCTATTCCCCCTCAGGAGACTGAAAATATTTGGCATGGGTCTTCAGATCCTCAAAAGGTTCTACAGCTGCACTGTCGAGAGCATCCTGACGGGTTGCATCACTGCCTGGTGTCGTGTCTTTGGCATCATTAAAGTCAAGCCTGTTATTTTATCAAATCAATTCTCTGTAATTATTATTACGTGATTAAACTAATCATGTAAATGTAATTAACTAGGAAGTCAGGGTACCAAGGAATCTTCAGATTACAAAGTTATAATTTTCCTACTATAACTTTTCAGATATTTTAATATCTGATCAATTCGTCTTCTAATTAATGAATTATTCTTTACCTCGCGTTAGTCTCATTCCAAACGTCGTAAATTGTTGGTTATCTGCACGAACCCAGCCTTCACTATGAATCATTCATACATCAATTGTCTTAGTAATTTATTTACTAACTAAATAATCACAGAAATGCATAAACTAACAACAATGTAGATATGGTTACAAGGAAATGATAGGGCTAAACCGATAGGGCTAAACCGATATGGCAGCTTGGTAGACAAAGGGACTGAGAAGGGCGCGAAAGACAAAAGACACTACACAGTTCATAATTATAATAATTGAAATGCTAATCCCTTTGCACATGAACGCCCACTCATTCGGGACTAACTGCAATCAATACATATATTTACGCTCAGTGTTTCGTTGTGATCTCTGTTGGAATTTGTCCTTTTCTGTTGGAAAGTTCATCCGAGATTCTCTCTGCGTCCCTGGAGTCTTTGGTTAGAATGGAAACTTCAGAGTAACATTTAGAAATGTTCTTATAGAATAGATGTTTCGGCGGTTGTCGGTCTTCGCATTCCAGGTCGACATAAATTCTAGCTGCAGACTAGTAATTAGTATAGAAGATTTGCTCTTATTCTGTCGGTATCGATAGTCTCAGAGTTTAACCATTTCCACCAGTGTGCCAATGCTTCACGTGGTTTGGTTAGGAATTCAACAACCGAGGAATGCATGGTCTCTACTCAAACCTTAGCCCTCTTGGTAATGGAGGTACRCTTGGTCTGGAGGGGGCTTCTCCAGGTGGGGGTTATATTCGGAACAGAGCAGAAAAGGCTGTCCAATGACGCCAGACCAATGTCTGTGCTCATGGGGCGGGCCAATGACTTAGTTAACTTTAAAGGGAATTGGATTCTCTTTCACKAAACAGTTTAAAAGCACATTACATAATTTCACAAATAGTTTMATCTTTACTCATTCATTTTATACAATAATTAGATGCAAATCTCATAACGGAGACTCTTGTATAAACAGCGTTTTGGTAATGTGGCTGTGTTGTCTCATGAGGTCACAAACATTACACATTCTCCAAAATATGGATATTGTTCAGTTCTCAAGTTCTGTGAGGTAGAAGAAGTTCCTTTGTTCTGTGAACCCTCTCTCTGTACCGCATGGCCGAGAGAGTCTCCTCCAGGAATTTACGACCTGAGAACAGAACCTGGGTTTAAGAGGGAGAGAGAGGGGGAAGGCACTCGCTATACCCAAAGAGGGCCACATCATGACACTGGTATGGCAACTGCTCGGCCTCCGACCGCAAGGCACTACAGAGGGTAGTGCGAACGGCCCAGTACATCACTGGGGCCAAGCTTCCTGCCACTCAGAACCTCTATACCAGGCGGTGTCAGAGGAAGGCCCTAAAAATTGTCAAAGACTCCAGCCACCCTAGTCATAGACTTCTCTCTGCTACCGCACGGCAAGCGGTACCAGAGCGCCAAGTCTAGGTCCAAGAGACTTCTAAACAGCTTCTACCCCCAAGCCATAAGATTCCTGAACATCTAATCAAAAGACTACCCAGACTATTTGAATTGCCYCCCTCTTTACACCGCTTCTACTCTCTGTTGTCATCTATGCATAGCCACTTCAATTACTCTACCTACATGTACATACTAATGTACCTCAACTAACTGGTGCCCCCGCACATTGACTCTGTACCGGTACCCTCCTGTATGTAGTCTGCTATTGTTATTTTTACTGCTGCTTTTTAATTACATGTTACTTTTATCTCTTATTCATGTCTGTATTTTTTTAACTGCATTGTTGGTTGGGGGCTCGTAAGTAAGCATTTGTATTCGGTGCATGTGACGAATAAAATTTGATTTGATTTTCTCACTCACACATAAATTTCACATTTATACTGACTTTAAAAAAAAATTGAGTGTTGCTTGCTTTATTGTGTTCATATTTCTTATTTTTTTAAATTAATACGTTATTGATTTTTAAATTGTTGGGTTTTGAGTTTGCAAGAAATGCTTTTTGCATGTGACATTAAAACAAAAAAATATTAAATACTTAAGTGACAAAAAGCATTACTCAACAACCTGAAATCAGATCTTATGAAATTGAATAATCTCGCCGTAAATCTTCCAGATCGATTTAAACCTCTCTTAGAATGGATCCCAAAGCTTCATATTATTTCAGTAATACCAATTACCCACCGAAGACTTTCTTAAAAAAGTATACTCTGCCATAACCAGACTTCATATTGTGGGTTTTATAAAGGTTTTTTGTACATGCTTAACTAACTATAAAGCTAGTAGGGCTTCTATGCATTTTATAGGTTGAATGCTGACTCTTGGTGAACCTGCATTTTCCATTGTTCTCACTCTTACCATGTGCTCAGGGCCTAACCATGAATATCAGCCTGGAAATGTGTGTGTATGAAATATGATGTGTGTATGCAACAAAAGTATCAGTAGTGTCGGCGCGTGTACTGTGTGGGCCGAGACTGTGCTAATCTTAGAGATGACCCAGGGAGGGGTTGATCAGGAGACTGCGAACCCAGGACTAACGAGAAACTATTACACACGAAAAACATATGTGAGGGTTCTGATCATGGCACTATAACCCGAATACTATAACAAACCATGATTGATATTAGCAATTGTATTATATGGATTGAATACTATTAACAAACTGTATTGAATATTAGCAACTGTATTATATGTGATTGATACTATAACAAAACCAGGATTGAATATTAGCAACTGTATGAGATGTGATTGAATACTGACAACAAACGTGATTGAATATTAGCTAACTGTTTGGTCTGGGCGCTGGGTGTTGTGTAGTGTGTGCCCGAACAGTAAACAGTTAGCTCAGATAAGAAGCTGGGGAAGCTGTAGTTAGCCTTGAGCAGAGACAGTGGACATTGTATAAACAGGTGTGAATAGCTCAGACATATTACAGAGCTGTCTGACCCCAGTCTTTGGGGTGGAAGACGTAATCTACACAGCAACAGCGACGGGACAACAGAGAGCGCAAAGGGGCTAGGACTAGCTTATGTGCCAACATCAACGATGGCTGGGTAAGTCTAAACCACGCCCAGTCTCTACTCTGACAGGCCGGCTCGGAAGTGGGGAACTATCTCTGTCATGAGTATTTTATAATGTCTTTGTCAGTAACAAGTGTCTTCTCTGTTTCCACCTGCGGGGTGGGGCAGTGGACCCGTATATACGAAAAATGCATTTGCCATTTATTAACTTTTGAATTAAACAATTATTTTAACAAGTTCAAGTGTCCTATTGTTTCTATCTCAGTTGAACTTACGCAACCCTAACAATATGGGCAAATGAAACTCATAGATTTAGGGACATGTAAAACTTTCCTATTTATTCTAAGGTTAGGTTTTAACCTTCCAGATGTAGAAATGTATCAACTCGCCACCCAAGGCTTTTACTTGCAACATATTGTTAAATTCACTAAAGAGGAACAATAGGTACATGTTGAAGATGCGCATCCCCAGAATCTTTTCATGATTTTTTTTTCTCAAAGGATAGAATTAAGAACATTGACGACTTCATAGTTAAGAACACTATAACAACATGGAAGAAAATGACAGAGATTGTACAAGACTCTTCCTAGAGCTGGCCTCTCGGCCAAACTGAGCAATCGKKGGAGAAGGGCCTTGGTCAGGAAGGTGACCAAGAACCCGATRAGCACTCTGACAGAGCTCCAGAGTTCCTCTGTGGCGATGGGAGAACCTTCCAGAAGGACAACAKTCTCTGCAGCACCACCAATCAGGCCTTTTATGGTAGTGGCAAGGCTGAAGCCACTTCTCAGTTAAAGGCACATATTATATAGCGTTCCACTTCCTAACGTAAAAGGCACGCTTGACATTATTTTGAAGTAAATGATTCCAAAGGGAGATACACTGCATGTGCGTGGTGCATGTGCAGCAGGACTCATTAGACAAACGATTTGGACCGGCACTCCAGATATTCTTGTACTTTGTGTTTCTTGTGTAAGGTCAAAGGTCAAAACTGTAATGCGAAACCCTGTAGCCCCATCTCGCTTTATTGATCTTCCAGCKGTTGGCAATGAGAGGTTGACCTACAGATTGAGCTCCGTAATCTGTCATTCAGGGATATACGTCAATAAAACGACACTACTGGTCACAGTTTATATTTGACTCTCTTAAGATTAAGGCTAATGACCATCAAATCTCTATAGAATCTAAAACGTTGAGGACACAGCAGGAGTTTATATATTTTTATGAATTATTTAATGAGGGCCCTCACAAGCTCTCATATCAGTGACAAAGTACAGTCTTGTGAGTAGATTTCAGATATTGATGTTATTACAACATGTAACTATTTCCTCAATCGTCTTTAGGGTAAAGCCTTAACTGTTTTGACATTCTGCTTTCAAAGAATGTCACAAAAGATTGATTAAAGCCAACAGTATGAGTCCAAATCAGCAATTCAGCAGTCATTTCACAGTTGGATGCAGTGAAAACAAAACAGACTACACAACCATTGCTTCAACAGAGGATTCAAACAGCRATCTGTGTTACATTATATAATATTTTGTGAAGGAAATGCTACCTGCATATTTCTTAGCCAATGATCTCCTCCACATTTACACTTTATGCTCTCAAAATTGCAGTCCGTGCAAGAAAGCCATGTATAGACATTGTAAAAAACAAAGTTGAACCAAGTCATATTTCAGCAAATAATTCCTTTCACTGCAAGCATCCCAAGAAACCAAGATTTACACTACCGTTCAAAAGTTTGGAGTCACTTAGAAATGTCCTTGTTTTTGAAAGAAAAGCAAAAAAAATTGTACATTAAAATAACATAAAATTGATCAGAAATACAGTGTTAATGTTGTAAATTTAATTATTTTTTATTTATGTTTTATTTCACCTTTTATTTAACCAGGTAGGCTAGTTGAGAACAAGTTCTCATTTACAACTGCGACCTGGCCAAGATAAAGCAAAGCAGTGCGACACAAACAACGACACAGAGTTACACATGGAATAAACAAACATACAGTCAATATTACAATAGTCTATATACGGTGTGTGCAAATGAGGTAGGATAAGGGAGGTAAGGCAATAAATAGGCCATAGTGGCGAAATAATTACAATATAGTAATTCAACACTGGAGTGATAGATGTGCAGAAGATGAATGTAAAGTAGAGATGCTGGCGTGCAAAGGAGCAAAATCAATAACAGTATGGGGATGAGGTAGTTGGATGGGCTATTTACAGATGGGCTATGTACAGTTGCAGTGATCTGTGAGCTGCTCTGACAGCTGGTGCTTAACGTTAGTGAAGGAGATATGATTCTCCAGCTTCAGTGATTTTTGTTTTTGCAGTTTGTTCCAGTCATTGGCAGCAGAGAACTGGAAGGAGTGGCGGCCAAATGAGGAATTGGCTTTGGAGGTGACCAGTGAAATATACCCGCTGGAGCGCGTGCTGCTATGGTGACCAGTGAGCTGAGATAAGGCGGGGCTTTACCTAGCAACGACTTATAGATGACCTGGAGCCAGTGGGTTTGGCGACGAATATGAAGCGAGGGCCAGCCAACGAGAGCATACAGGTCTCAGTGGTGGGTAGTATATGGGACTTTGGTGACAACGGATGGTACTGTGATAGACTGCATCCAATTTGCTGAGTAGAGTGTTGGAGGCTATTTTGTAAATGATGCTGTGTTGCGAAATAGGAAGCCGATTACATTTTGGATTGGAGATGCTTAATGTGAGTCTGGAAGAAGAGTTCACAGTCTAACCAGACACCTAGAACACGTGGACAACTACAAATACAAAAGTCAGAACCGTCCAGAGTAGTGGTGCTGGACGGGCGGCAGCTACGGGCAGCGATCGGTTGAAGAGCATGCATTTAGTTTTACTTGCATTTAAGAGCAGTTGAAGGCCACGGAAGGAGAGTTGTATGGCACTGAGGCTCGTCTGGAGGTTAGTTAACACGGTGTCCAAAGAAGGGCCAGAAGTATACAGAATGGTGTCGTCTGCGTAGAGGTGGATCAGAGGATCACCAGCAGCAAGAGCGACATCATTGATGTATACAGAGAAAAGAGTCAGCCCGAGAATTGAACCCTGTGGCACCCCCATAGACTGCCAGAGGTCCGAACAACAGGCCCTCCGATTTGACACACTGAACTCTGTCTGAGAAGTAGTTGGTGAACCAGGCGATTTTTTTTCATTTTAGATTGAGGGTCCAGATTGTCTATCCCTACTGATTTGTAGGGGTCCAGATTTTGCAGCTCTTTCAGAACATCAGCTATCTGGATTTGGGTGAAGGAGAAATGTGGGAGGCTTGGGCAAGTTGCTGTGGGGGGTGCAGGGCTGTTGACCAGGGTAGGGGTGGCCAGGTGGAAAGCATGGCCAGCTGTAGAAAAATGCTTATTGAAATTCTCAATTATTGTGGATTTATCTGTGGTGACTGTGTTTCCTAGCCTCAGTGCAGTGGGCAGCTGGGAGGAGGTGCTCTTGTTCTCAATGGACTTTAGTGTCCCAGAACTTTTTGGTGTTTGTGCTGCAGGATGCAAATTTCTGTTAGGAAAGCAAAGGCCAGCTTTTTCAAACTGCTGTGTATATTGGTTCCTAACTTCCCTGAAAAGTTACATATCGCGGGGGCTATTCGATGCTAATGCCGTACGCCACAGGCGCCACAGGCGTACGGCATGTTTTTGTGCTGGTCAAGGGCAGTCGGGTCTGGATTATACTGTGTCCTAATAGCCTGGTTAATATTCGTTACATTTAAATTTTGTTTCGATTTTATTTTATTTTATAGCTTTTGTGTTTTGTTGTTGTTGCTTGTGTATTGATTTCAGGACCATGGATAGTAGGCTTCCAGGTCATTTAGGGCTGTGATGCTGGATATGTGTGAAACTACACACATTTTTTTGGTAGAGACCCTTCCAACCCCACTTTAGCTGAGACAAGTAGAAAAGTTATTTCTACAAAACAATATGTATCCCATGTAAAGTTGATTACAGTGTATTGCAATGGGGACTATGGAAGGGGTGGAGAATGAGGTGGTGTGTGTGTATATATGACGCAGTCCCCCTCCAAAACTAACCATATTTGGTTAGTATCGACCCTATTGAGTATTTCCCACCCACCTTTAGTTGAGACAGGTAGAAAAGTTCTCTCTCTACAAGCCTTTAAGTATGCCATGTATTGCATTGCAGTGAATGGAGTGGGTGTAGTAAGGAGTCACCGGTACTCTGTATTAAACCCATTGCCCAGCACAGGAGACCCATTTAAGTTTTGCAGAGTAATTCCAATAATATATATTCGTATTTTAGTAAAATGGTGGGATTGGTGGAGACGAGGCAATGAATAGTCATCTCCAGGTCCTGATTGGCTCACTCCGACTGGGGATGAAAACCAGAGGAGGAACAGGGAGTGGTTGGTGTGCCACCAAAAACATTGTCTGATGAAAGCCAAGGTCTGACGGGAGCCAGGATGACCGGTGAGTCATCGGTGAATGTGCCCATTCCCAGGACAAATATTCGGTTAGCCGGGCACCCCCGGAAACGAGTGAATAACAGGGCCCATCTCGCCTGCCTGGAGTTGAGGTGCTTGGCGGTACGGAGATATTCCAGGTTCTTATGGTCCGTCCACACCAGTAAGGGATGTTCCGCCCGTCTAACCAGTGCCTCCACTCCTCCAACGCCATCTTAACTGCGAGTAATTCTCGATTTCCCACATCATAGTTCCTCTCAGCGGGGTTAAGACGATGGGAAAGGAAGGCACAGGGATGCAGCTTCTGGTCCTGGGCATAACTCTGGGACAGGACAGCCCCCACTCTGACGTTCGAGACGTCGACCTCCACCACGAACTGACGAGACTGGAGGGGATGGCTTAAGACGGGAGCTGTAGTGAATCGCTGCTTGAGGTCGAACGCCCGGTCAGCTGCTGGATACCATATGAACGGAACCTTGGGAGAGGTGTGTGCAGAGAGGGGGTAAGCAAGGGTGCTGTAACCCCGGATGAAATGAGCAAACCCCAGGATACGGTGCATCTGCACTCTGGATGTGAGTTGAGGCCAATCCACCACCGCTCTCACCTGGTCAGGGTCCTTCTGAATATTCCCTGCAGCGATGACGTATCCTAGGAAGGAGATGGTGGAGTGATGGAACTCACATTTCTGCCTTCACGCAAATTTGGTTCTCCTGGAGACGCTGGAGGACACTGTAATAAATGAGGACATCGTCGAGGTAGACAAACACAAATCGGTTCAACATGTCATGGAGCACATCATTGACCAGGGCCTGGAACACTGCGGAATGTTGGTCAGTCCGAACGGCATCACCAGGTACTCGTAGTGCCCGCTAGCTGTGTTAAAAGCTGCCTTCCACTATTCTCCTTCCCGTATCCAAACCAAATGGTAGGCATTCCGAAGGACCGCCCCCTAGAGAGGCTCGAAAGCCGAGGAGATGAGTGGTAGTGGGTAACATTTTTTAACAATAATGTTATTAAGGCCCCGTTGGTCGATCTTCTCCACAAAGAAGAACCCTGCGCCGGCGAGGGAGGCAGATGGATACATAATCCCTGCAGCAAGAGTCCTCAATGTGCACCTCCATCGCTTTGGTCTCCGGACCCGACAGGGAATAAAGTCGCCCCCGTGGCGGTGCCCGAATGAAGGTTGATTGCACAGTCATAGGGCCGACGCGGAGGAAGAGATGTGGCGCGGGCAGAGTTGAAAATATCCCGTCCTGGTACTCCGCGGGAATTGTGGAGAGATCCGAGGCTTTACCCAAGCCCGCCGGGAGACGTCCCAGGGGCAAGCTGCGCCGACTTCAGACAATGTGCATGGCAAAACTGACTCTAACCCATGATGGAACACGTAGCCCAGTCAATTAGGGGGCTGTGCCTCTGGAGCCATGAAAACCCCAAAACCATGGGTACATTAGACTTTCATAGCCTCACTGTGGTTGCCTGAGACTCGCAGGTTTATAGGAACAGAAATGTGGGTGACTCTGCCAATAGAGCGCCCATCCAGCACTCTGACGTCCATCGGGATGGAAAGGGGTTGAGTGGAGATACCTAGCTCCGACAGCAGGGTAGTGTCCATGAAGCTCTCGTCGGCCCCAGAGTTAATGAGCACCCGGATGGATTTGGACTGGTCTCCCCACAACAGGGTAGCACAGAGGGAGTTACAATTAGTGAGAGATTGGAACCTCCCCGTACAGCTCACCAGTGTACTCGTACCTACTGATGAGCCTGGTCTTTTAATGGGCAAGTAGATAAGAAATGTCCCGTAGCTCCACAATACAGACAGCTCGGTGTTCAGTCTGCGTAAGTGCTCAGCAGGAGACAATCTAGCCACGCCCAGTTGCATGGGCTCCAGAGGAGGCGAGTCGACAGCCCTCTGTGATTTCCGAGGGCACTCGGGTGACACCGGATTCTCTCGGAAATGTAGACTTCGGGGATTTCCGGGATTCCTCTGAGGTGAGGTGGAATTTGAGGGCGACAGGGAACAGACCCCTTCTCCCTCCTGTGTTCCCGTAGCCGTCCATCGATCCAGATGGTCAATGCTATGAGGGAGTCGAGGTCCATGGGCAGCTCCCAGGCTGCGAGCTCCTCTTTAATCACCTCCGATAATCCATGACGGAACGTGTCGAACAGGGCTTCCGGGTTGACATAGTTGGAGCAGCTTACGAGCAGCCTGCAGGCAGGATCAGGGTCAGGACAGGCAGAAACTGGGAAGACTAGAAAAAGCAAAAACTAGAGCACAGGAAACACAGGAACACGCTGGTAGGACTTGACGAACAAGACGAACTGGCAACAGACGAACAGAAAACACGGGTATAAATACACATGAGGTAATGGGAGACACCTGGTGGGTGTTGGAGACAATTACAAGATAGGTGAAACAGATCTGGGTGTGACAAGCCTACACAATCGCTTTCAATATACCAGTGTTTGTGTAAACTTTCAAAAGAATTGCTGGTATAAAAAATAGAATACATCAAATTATGCATGTATTTTTTCAAAGGTGGTTGCAATGCAGTGAAACGTTTGTCCTGCACTAGTATGTTATTCCCAAAGTTTAGCATGTCTTTCCATGGCAACTACCAATTGTGAACTAACAATTGTGCAATGTGCATAGATACTTTAAAATGATTTTCTATGTTGAATGTCTTGTGTTCTTGTTTGTCATGTGGGTTATCTTCATTTATCTCTCACTAATGTTCATATGGCTCATCTCAGCCATGACTTTTGGAAGGGATATGTGGAATAACCTGCACGGGCTCTTTCTGTCCTCTAAACATCAGTAAATGAAGTGAATGCAAGTCTGTGGTACCGTAGTGTACTAGAGTTGACCTAATTTCACTATGGTGAGTAAAATAATTAAAATGTGATCCATTGACTTCACCAGCATGCTGTTTTACGTTTTTCTTCTCTAACACTTTCCCTATATCTAGTTGGCCTATGCCGTTCTGTACCATCACTACATTCATATTATCTTTATGACATATCTTTATCCCTTTACACTTGTGTGTTATAAGGTAGTAGTTGTGGAATTGTTAGGTAGATTACTTTATTACTGCATTGTCGGAACTAGAAGCACAAGCATTTCGCTACACTCCGCATTAACATCTGCTAACATGTGTATGTGACTAATAATATATTGTTTTGATTTGATT
>NC_036864.1:2813403-2829350 GCF_002910315.2 Salvelinus sp. IW2-2015
GACGCAATGATGGTGGATCAGCATCATTTATGGGACTGGATCAAAACGGGAAGAGGACCTTGTGTCTGCCTCTGAGCAGACCTCTTTGAATTCTTCAAGGTAGAGACCCCCTGCTGAATGTTTGAAAGAAACTGTGGAGACAGTGTAGGGGAAAATGAGTGTTCCTTCAGAGATCATGTATTTGCTGAGTGTACTGTTACCATGTAACTCATCTGCACAATACACATAAATCACTGCCAACTGTTTATCAAATCAAATCAAATGTATTTATATAGCCCTTCTTACATCAGCTGATATCTAAAGTGCTGTACAGAAACCCAGCCTAAAACCCCAAACAGCAAGCAATGCAGGTGTAGAAGCACGGTGGCTAGGAAAAACTCCCCTAGAAAGGCCAAAACCTAGGAAGAAACCTAGAGAGGAACCAGGCTATGAGGGGTGGCCAGTCCTCTTCTGGCTGTGCCGGGTGGAGATTATAACAGAACATGGCCAAGATGTTTCAAATGTTCATAATGACCAGCATGGTCAATAATAACGCACAAGGAGTAAATGCAGTTGGCTTTTCATAGCCGATCATTAAGAGTATCTCTACCGCTCCTGCGGTTTCTAGAGAGTTGAAAACAGCAGATCTGGGACAGGTAGCACGTCCGGGAACAGGTCAGGGTTCCATAGCCGCAGGCGAACAGTTGAAACTGGAGCAGCAGCACGGCCAGGTGGACTGGGGACAGCAAGGAGTCATCATGCCAGGTAGTCCTGAGGCATGGTCCTGGGCTCAGGTCCTCCGAGAGAGAGAAAGAAAGAAGGAATTAGAGAGAGCATACTTAAATTCACACAGGACACCGGATAAGACAGGAGAAGTACTCCAGATATAAAACTGACCTAGCCCCCGACACAAACTACTGCAGCATAAATACTGGAGGCTGAGACAGGAGGGGGTCAAGAACACTGTGGCCCCATCCGATGATACCCCTGGACAGGGCCAAACAGGAAGGATATACCCCACCACTTTGCCAAAGCACAGCCCCCACACCACTAGGGATAAATCTCTCGTCTTTTTTTTAATGTTAATTTAGGCCTAACAACTGTCAAAAGCAGGTGATTACCTCTGGGTATTGCCTCTGTCTCAGGGCAGATTTKACATCTCTCAGGTATAGGTCCAAGCACACCTGTAAATGTCACCTCCACCAATCACAACAAAAGCCACAGGGCAGAGAATTATAAAGTCATCGATGATAACTTCCGGTCCATTGATCATGGTGAGACACTCCTTATATTCCAAACACTAGATTGTATCTCTTGGCTGAGTGTCCAGTTCAATCAGAAACCACTGACTAGGACTTTCCTGGGGGCAAAACAAAACATCACTYGAGTAAAAATCTTTGTGTATGTTTTCATAGAGGGCTGTAGCACCAACGGGAATGATAATGATGTCGGACCCTCCACTTCCAACAATCCCCCCAGCAGCCATGAGTATCTGTCTTAAACAGCAGGCCGGTTCCCACCCCAGGGCCCCAAAGGAACGCCATGTCAGAGGTCTTTGACAGGGCAAAGGGGAAAAGCACTGGGTGGATTTGTTGATACTAATGTACCCRAATCATGTTTTTCACAGCATGTGGTAGTAATCAGAGCATGACCCTAAGAAATAGGCCTTTTACTGTCTAGGATGCAAAATTATTCAGAATCTATCTTCCAAATGTAGGCCTAGTTAATGTTTGCTTTGCATTTAGCTAAAGTTAATGTATTTTATTTTTCTCTGATAGATCTCTCTCTGAAAAAGGACAAACTCCAGCATCTTCTCCTGAAACTGGACACCATGAAGGACCCTAGATGGCAATACAGCAGCGAGTACTTACAATACTAATGTCTAATGTCTTGCAGTGCTAATGTCTGTTCCACCCCTAAACCTCTATAAAAGGGACACTGGGGATCAAATGAATGAAGTTGCACAGTATTATCTCCCTTCCATTTCATTATATTGCACCAAACACTCCTACTCTACTCATGATTCACAGTATTTGCAGCACCAGTACAGTTTATTTTGGCATTACATATAGGCAGCTTCCTTAGATAATACATCTCTAAAGGCAACAGTGCTTCTAAGAGAGAGTACTACAGTATATACATGTCATACAGACATAATAACTGAACATGAATCACAATCAAAAGCAGTCCAGAGTGGTGTGAGAGATGTGTGTTCCCCCTCTCTAAGGAGTCTAGAGAGGATGACAGGGTTCATGCAATTCCTGGGGACAGACAGAGAGGCAGCAGGTGAGAGGACAGCCATCAACCACATGGAGGACGCGTAAGCAAGCACACAGCAGCGCACAGCCCCTTGCAAACCATGTAGACTCAGGCATTGTTTGGTTGTGCACACTGAGTATTACATTTATTGATTTATTATTAATAAGGTATTAGAGATTTTTGTTTCACAGACCTGTGCATGTTACCCCATCACAGAGAGYATGACCCCAGAGGATGGCGATGCCTGTGACCATTCCCTGCACAGGTAGTGGCACACCTTTCTTGCCACACTTTGCTCATTATCCATATTTAAATTGACCTTCTTGTTGAAGTTTATTTTGTCTCTGCATGGGGAATAAGCTGTTGGYGTGGAATCTACCAGACCATCAGCTTCCACTTCAGCCTGGCTACTGCCTTCATCATAGAGCTGCTCAGCTTCATCACACAGTATGTCATCAAGGTAAAGTTGCTCTCCAAGGGATAATGATGTGCATGGGTATATTCAGATTAATAWCTAGAATTCAGTTATTTAAAAATATACTCTATTAAGTCTACATTACCTATATTCTGGTTGCATTTAGTTCACCTGTCTCTACCTGTGTGCACACAGGTGTTGATAGTGGGACAAGTCGTAGTGGATCATCACACCTCTGTTCGGGGCACGGTTTAGCCACGCCCTCCAGCCCACGGCCAGGTGTCTCGTCAACGTCTCATGGGCTGTCAGGGACATTCTCCACCCCCTATTGGCTATTGTTAGGGAAGTCTTTCTGCACGTAGCGCTGCTCGTCCAATCGTTCAGGCTCGTGGATGTCAACATGGCTGCTGCTGAGCCTCTTGGCAGACAGGACATGTGATTCAGGAAGCCCAAGGGCAATTACAAGCCAGGAAGCTAATATAACCTAACTCTTCTCAGTGATTGAAAGTTTGCTTTTATGTTTAGGATGAGGGTTGTAGTTTTTAGCGAGTGATTATTAGCTACAATTATACATGAATACAAATGTCATAATTATATAGACACCCAATATCATTGTATCATAGCTGCACATAGACTACATCCATTCCTTCCGGTTATTCATAAGAAAACAACATCATTTTGAAACAGTYACTGAAATCACAAAATGTGTTTACACATCATTCAAGTGGGCTTGAACCATTGTTTTAAAAACAACACTGTCTCGTGTGTCCCTCTACAGTATGAAACTTCAGTTTACACTCTATAGCAAACACTAGTGACGCCACATAATCACTGTACACTATAGTTACAGTGTTGGGGAATAGTGAACTATATGTAGTTTAACTAGTCATTTAATTAAATGTTGCAGTACCTTGGTGGTAGTTGAACAAAATTATAATCTTGGTAGTGTTTTCAGTAGTTAATTACCTTTTTTGCCATGTAGCTAACTACTGGAACTACACACTACTTTGTTGCAATAAGAAAAGAAAATATAGGTGAATTTCTTTTTTGGCATCAGATCTGCCTAATTCTCACTCGAAACACATTTTGTGTGCCTAATTCTCACTACACATTGTTTAACATCTGACTCCAGAGTGATCTGTTCTTGCAATATGTAGTCTATGACATTTCAGATTTAGATATGATCATTTCTAACTAAGTAGTTGACTTTAGCTAAGTAACTATATTTTTCTTCGGGGTAACTTTTTTAGTGTAGCTTAACTTCTTCCAGTGTGAAGTAATTGATAGCTTGGGTAAACTATATTTTCAGAGTTGCTTCCCCAACACTGTAGTTACATTGCATTGCGCTTACATTATGACTTTAATTCCTGAAATACTAGTCCTTCAACACTGCAAATTAAAGCGATACAGAATGGCTTCATTCGCATTAAGGCTGGTCCCACACAGTTTTTCAGAAAACACATGTTTTTGGTCTCAGATTTACATACGTCCATTTACTCAATCAAGACCTGAACAGTCGTTGAGCTCATTTAGGCCCAACATAATCATATGGAATTGGAGAGAGAAAAAACAATTCATATACATTTTTGTCTCTGTACAGAGTTCGTTTGGCTCCATAATGTCAGTTTTATTTTTAAATAAATAAATCGTTAGTTATTTTGTATCTTCAATGTGAGTCTATAGCCCAGAGTGTGAGTCTGAAGCCCAGAGTGTGAGTCTGAAGCCCAGAGTGTGAGTCTGAAGCCCAGAGTGTGAGTCTGAATGGTGCATATGTGGGTTACTTGGTCATCTGTTTGCTTGATCGCTGGTTTGTTTCGCTGAGCCCTTGCGCTGCATTTCCCCGCTCGACGTCCTGATACTGGAGTAACGGGACCTGGTCGTCCTCAGAGGCTGTGTCATAATCGTCTGAAAGACCGATCAGAGTGCATTGTCTAATATTGATTTTTCTGCCTCAGACGACTCTTCAGAAGTGCTTTTGTGCCCGTCTTTGGGTTCTCTGATTTGSTGTGTTTTCATCCTTTGGCTCTGAGGCTTTTCTGGGTTTGTTTGGTCCTCAGAGGCCTCGCTTACATCTGCGGTCTCACTAGAAGCACTCAAAACATCTCTCGACTTATCCGTCCTTTCCCCCTCAGAATTTCTCTTCTCTTTTGTGCCAACAGCGCGTTCCCACTGCTTCTCCCATTCCATCTCCTCCTCTTTCTCCATATCCCTCTGCTTATTCCTCTCCTTCTCGTCTTTTGTCACAGCCCCTGTGCTGATGGTGCTGTCACCTTTCCTGCCATTAGAGACGAGGGAGGGAGTGAGGTATTTAACCAGGGGCTCTGGCATCACCAGTATAGGCAGCATGTCGCCTGTTACGGTACTGGAGCCGCAGTCTGGAAGGCTGCTGTGGCAGCGTGGCGGTGGCGGGATCAGCGACTGTTTCCTGGTGTAGACCCCATGKCTCCCAAGGAGGCTTCCGGAACCTCCCGAGGCCTCATAGTCTATGCTGAACCCTTCGTTCTGGTAGGAGACCTCCTCGGCCAGGGGGATCATGGGCCGGCCCGAGTTTACCTGTCAATCACGGAAAGAAGGGGCATTTAGAGGGTTGCTTTGAGGTGAAATGGTTGTTTTGTGACTTGTTACGTTCCAACTGATGCAGTGTTGTCCTTGTCCGTTCAAAAGTCTCATTGGTGTTGTTCAGAATTTCAGAAGTACATTGGACAATTATGGACAAGCAGTGTTTCAAATTCAGCACATTTTGACAGTGTTTTCTGAAAAGCAGAGGCTGCGCGACCAGATCAAACCGCCCCTCCACACCCATACACCACCCCCCAGGATGCCTCTTCCCCACAGCTAAACAACATTTTGTCCATGTGTTACTTTACGCACACATTTCTGAACAGCTGAAATAAAAATCCAGCAGCGTATATATTTTGTAGGCTAATTTAAGACGACATGAATGACGTGTAGCTTCAACCTTCTCTGTCTGTTGTAACTAAGGATAACGCAGTAGCACATACATGAGCAGTGCGCAAATATCCTTATCCTAAATGTGGTGTGAAACCAAATGCATTTAGGCTACATAACATTGCATGGTCATGCAACACCAAACACCAAACGATATGATAGACCGCACATCATTGAAATTCGCCAGAGTAGCCTGTTTCACCTCTGGCCAGCCGAACTAGCACATACGCAGAAGGTACGGTTGGTCAGAGAATCTGGTCACGCAGCCACTCCGTTYTCGAAATATTCAAAGCACAASACATTAGCATACTAAATCCATCGAGATAGATACTAGATCTATTCTATGACTGAATCTATGATATTCCCCTTACACATGGGGTTGGGTACTGACCATAAATCGTCTTCAGTCTACGATGCAAAACATAAGCRRGTCAGWATTTCACCTCATCATCAAACTCAAAATAATKACATATGCAATACTATTACATACAGTGAGCTCCAAGAAGTATTGACAGTGACACAGTTTTTGTTTTGGCTTCGTGCTACCATGATTAGGGATAATCCTGAATGAATCATGAGTAATGATGCGTGAGCAAGGTACAGAGGCATAGATATCATACCCACCAGAAAATKCTAAYCTCCYCTGTTAWTGTATTAGCATGTCTTGGGGGTATGATATTTGTGCGTCTAACTTTCTCACCCATCATTATTCGCGATTCATTCAGGATAATCCATAATCATGGTAGCATCCACATCAAATGTTTATAAACATTCATTTCTCATTTACAATAAAATGGACTCTATTGGGCACAAAAAAATCTAAAACGCAACCATAACAGAGTCACTCTGACCAACCGTACCTTCTGCGTATGTGCTAGTTCTGTAATCATTGTGTGCTATGAATATGGGACCACTTAACTTTACTACTTTAATACTCATAAGTGAATTTGTCCCAATAGTTTGGTCCCCTAAAATGGTGCAAAATGAAAGCTGACAGTCTACAATTTAACMTCCTRGTCATTGTATCATTTGAAATCCAAAGTGCTGGAATACAGAGACAAAACAACAAAAATGTCACTGTACCAATACTTTTGGAGCTATTATGTTACATGTGTTACTGTTGTTACATATCACCAATGTGTAACATTTACATACAAAAAAACAAAGCAGAACSGCAACATCACAGTATAACCACAGGTGCCATACTTTCATTTGCATAATTATGCAATGGAAGTGCATCACATGTACGCATCTAACACACATTACACCGTCTCACTGTCACAACATCACTCTAGTGCGTACRTCAAAGCAATGCATGCATGAAAACTCAMCATCTGGAACCCACCTTAAGCTCTACATAAACAGCGTTAGTGAAAAGAGACGTCAGGAGCGTTGAGTGAGGAGGGGAGGAAGGAAAGAGGGTCTGATATGCTGAGTTTTAACTTGTAGTGCCGACCACTGGTTTAGGAGTCAGAGCTCAAAGGTTGTGGTTGATATGGCGTTACAGACATGTTTAAAAAAAGATATATTAGTCTCAATGTATTTTTGMCATGGATTACTCTGTAGTTTAGATAAGTGGTCGATTAGTTTAGATTAGACAGTAGGTAGGTTTCCATCCTATTGGCGACAGATTTTAAAACCTGTATAAAGAAAATATGTGCATTTTCCCACCATTGTTTCCACCAAATTGACGTTTTGCGGATAAAAATCCGATATAATTTAGTCACTAAAACGGTTGCGTTAAATCGCAAATGTGCTTACTATGATATTGGCACGTGCGCTCTAGCCAACAGCTCGCAGATACAGTGCGGGTAGGCTAGTCTACATGATGAGATTATTATGGATGTTTTTATTTGTCAAATGGCAGTCAAGCATCGACCATCATGTCACCAGAATCAGACCCTCTRTATTTATTGGAAAGGAGCATCAAGATCACCATGCACTTTCACCACCCTGTGAAGTTCATCATCATTTATTTCATCAGTAGCCTAATAAACCACATGATTTCCCGAGTCGTAGTTGGAGGATCTCGTGACTCCCAAGTTTACTTGAATATGATGGTTATTATATCAATATTTGCGCTTAAAGGCGTTTCCACCGCCATTTCTCGCATAATAAATTTTACCGACACAAAAAATCCCACTTTATCTAGCGTATTTTATTTTGTCGAAAATTGGAAAGTTTCCATCAGGCCTGTCGTGACATTTCTTATCTGACATGTACTTTACTTGCATAAAAAGGTTGGATGGAAACCTGGTTAATGACACATTTAGCTTAGATTAGGCTTGTATAAGCATACTATCCTTAGTTGCTTGATTGTGTTTGATTGTAATAGTCAGTGGGTTTACATGTTTTTGCACGCTTTTGCACGCTTATACTGYATGTATCCTTGCCATTCCTTATCATTCATTCATTCAGTCGCCACTGGCCAGAAAATGGTCATTCAATATATATTTCACTTGTGCGCGTGCTTTAGTTGCCCCTGTGTGTGTGTATATACAGTAGTGTGTGTTATGTGTGCATGGAGCAGCCCTTACCACTTTGAGGTGTTTCCCCAGGGCGACAGCCCCTCGYCCGGCTGGGTTTTGTCTCTGTCTCCTCCTCCTCCTCTTGGCCCATCGGATCAGCAGGAACAGGGTGGTCACTAACAGCAGCAGCATCCCACCCATGATACCGCCAGCTATCCTCACATCCATGTCTCTGAAAGGTGTCCATGGAACTATGGAGGGATAGGAGAGGCGGGTTAGCGTATGAAGTCCAGCAGCTCACACAACTGGTCCATTTTCACTTTGCAACGGCTCATGCTCATAGCCCTGCAGAGTCTTACTCATTCATCCAGACTTTGTTCCTGAAGCCC
Source organism: Salvelinus sp. IW2-2015 (assembly GCF_002910315.2). NCBI lineage: Eukaryota > Metazoa > Chordata > Actinopteri > Salmoniformes > Salmonidae > Salvelinus > Salvelinus sp. IW2-2015. The sequence goes on from NC_036864.1 coordinate 2,821,863, forward strand.
AGTTGAAGAGAAAGTTTGTCTGTTTTGTAAGCAGTCTCTGTCTACAGTTCTTTGAATGGGGAGAAAATACATTCTGGGAAGTTCGAGCAGCCAGTTGCCTGGTTTAACTCATCATATTGTGTCCATGTTGTCAGGAGTAGCGTGATTGACAGTGCATAGAACGGGAGAGAGGGGCGTGTCCATGTTGTCAGGAGTAGCATGATTGACAGTGTATGGAAGGGGAGAGAGGGGGGTGAACTGGGAGAATCTAAGTGGATCTTCCAGCAAGACAATAACTTCAACCACACATTAAAATCCACAAAGAAATGGTTTATCGGCCACAAAAWCAAMATTTTGCAATGGCCATCTTAGTCTCCGGACTTAAAGTACATTGGAAAACTGTGTTTTGAATTGAAGAGGGCAGTCTATAAGCACATACCAAGAATATCAAGGATCTGGAAGGATTCTGTATCGAGGAAAGGAATGGTCTAAGATCCCTCCCAATGTGTTCTCCAACTTATAAAACATTTTAGTAAAAGGCTCAGTTCCGTTATCCTCGCAATGTAAGGTATTGAAAACAGCGTGTCAATAATTTTGACCCCTACCTTAAAAAATATATATTTTATTACTTGTTAAACAAAATATATTTCTCTGAGCAATTTTATTAGTATCAAATAATTTTTACAAACATTTGGGAGCATGCAATATACTGTAGCTCCGTTTTTCAATTCTATATTTTATACRGTCATTTTTGCTCGTCTTTGACACATCAAAGGTGTCAATCATTTCGGACACCGCTGTAAAGAAATCAGACCGTGGGGAAAGTACGCCGTCATTTGCGCACATTCCAAGAATCTGATTTTACAAAGTGGATGTATGTCAAATCATCATGATTTTTGTTTTCTAATAGGCCCACAATGTGGTTACTAAAATCCGATTTAGATACAGTATGTTTGGCTGTTTTCGCGGCATAATATTTAGAAATAGTCAATTTAGGGGTTAGAGAAGAGTTCTGTTAACTGCCGTTCGTAACATAGCTAGCCATATAGAAATTGGTGGTGCTACTTGAAGCTGTGTTTAAGTGTAATGCAGTTGGTTGGTGACAATGACATGAACATGTACTGGGGTTGACATCCATACAAGCATTACACTCTGATTTTTACCCCAAAATAGGGTGAAATACCATAGCCTAAATGTAGGCTAATTTTGATGGGGGGGCAATGAGGAGATTCTGAATCTTTCCCCTCTTGGGGACGCGTGAGTGGCGTTGCCATGGCATTTCCATTGTTTTGGTCGAGTTCACTTTCTTTCCTGCATCTATAGGCTACACCGTAAGAAAATGGAATTGTTCTTTGTTGACTTTCAGAGAGCATAGTGGATTAACCAGTGTTGATCTGCTCTCTATGTTGTGTGTGTGTGTGCACAGTACTGTCATTGTGACTTTCACTACCTGTCAAAGAGCTGATACTGTGTGTGTGATCTCTCTTTGTACGTGGGTTTCCTGTATCCTCATCAGCCTCTTCCCCCCCTGATGCATCAGCAATGCTGAGTACTTACTTGGCTGGCTTCTTTGTAGCAGCTCTATGTCGACTGAGGCTTTAGCAACCTCACCTGATTCCTCATCCATAGCGACCACCTATAGGATAAATAATGATATTACAGAGAACTGTACTGCCCTACCAAGCAAAAAGGCAGTAACTGCTCATTTGGTCTAAAATKAGTTACTGCTAACATGACCCCCATTTTCTCCAAAACAAAACACCATAGAGGCAGGATACTTGTCCACGTGATTAAGCATGTATTTTATGTAGCAAAAATGACATTAAGTTACTGTGAAACCAAGGTAAATAAAAGCAATATTTCTCAGTTCCACGCTATGAGCAGTTACTGCCTTTTAGCTTGATAGGGCAGTGTAGATTCGGAGCCCAAAAAGGATTCTGTGTATTTCTAACCCTAATCTTAAGTGAAGCTAATTTTAATGTGTGTGTGTTACCTACAGTTGTATTACTACTGGACCACTTATTGGCCTAACCTAGCTATACAGTTAGCCAGGGACGACTAGTAAAACCAACTGTCCCTGTTTAACAAACTCATCTGGCTTTTTACACTGAAAAAAATATATAAATGCAACATTTAAAGTGTTGGTCCCATGTTTCATGTGCTGAAATAAAATATCCCAGAAATGTTCCATACCCACAAAGTTAATTTCTCTCAAATGTTGTGCACAAATTTGTTTATATCCCTCTTAGTGAGCATTTCTCCTTTGCCATCCACATGACAGGTCTGGCATATCAAGAAGCTGATTAAACAGCACGATCAATACACAGGTGCACTTTGTGCAGGGCAATAAAGGCCACTCTAAAATGTGCAGTTTTGTAACACAATGCCACAGATGTTTTGAGGGAGTGTGCAATTGGCATGCTGACTGCAAGAATGTCCACCAGAGCTGTTGCCAGAGAATTTAATGTTCATTTCTCGACTATAAGCCCTCTCCAAAGCCGTTTTTAGAGAATTTGTCTATGGCGTTGTGTGGGTGAGTGGTTTGCTGATGTCAACGTTGTGAACAGATTGCCCTATGGTGGCGGTTGGGTTATGGTATGGGCAGTCATAAACTATGGACAACGAACACGATTTAATTTTATTTATGGGAATTTGAATGCAAAGCGATATCGTGACGAAATCCTGAGGCCCATTGTCGTGCCATTCATCCGCTGCTATCACCTTATGTTTCAGTATGTTAATACACAGCCCCATGTTGCAAGGATCTGTACACAATTCCTGGAAGCTGAAAATTTCCCAGTTCGTCCGTGGCCTGCAAACTCACCAGACATGTCACCCATTGAGCATGTTTGGAATGCTCTGGATCGACGTGTACGACAGTGTTCTAATTTCCGCCAATATCCAGCAACTTCGCACAGCCATTGAAGAGTGGGACAACATTCCACAGGCCCCAATCCAACAGCCTGATCAACTTTATGCGAAGGAGATGTGTCGCACTGCATGAGGCAAATGGTGGTAACACTAGATACTGACTGGTTTTCTGATCCACGCCTCTACCTATTTTTTAAAGGCATCTGTTACCAACAGATACATAGCTGTATTCCCAGTCATGTGAAATCAATAGATTAGGCTCTAATGTTTTTATTTAAATTGACTGATTTTGTCATATGAATTGTAACTTAATAAACTTTGAAATTGTTGCATGTTGTGTTTTATATTTTTGTTCAGTATATATTTGTCCGATTATGACCTTACCTCTAGGATGTGCCTGTCAAAGGGTCGTAGGCGGTCAGTCTTAGCGATGATAACCCCTTCCTCGGTGATGTGGTACAGTCCAGTGGTGGCTAGTGTGGGCTGGAGAGAATAATGCATTTTTGGATTCACCCCCTGCAAATGGAGGGAAGGTGAAGCAAGACAGGATGTACCAAGAACCATGGGATGAAAAAACGTTTGTTTATTAAAAAGGAGAGGCAAGATAATAGATTCTAACCATCTCACACTATGTTGCATAACATTTAAGCAGAGGATCTGTACACAATTACCTTGGCACGATCTGAGATACAATTTCCAGTTCGTTCCGCAGTGCTCCGATAACTTCACAGACTGGTGTTCAGTCTTTGCAGGGACATCCCAAAGACGGTTTCTCTATTATGAGAAACTGTTCTTGTGAGGGTAAGGAGAGACGATAGGTCTGTCTAGAGATATCGGGTCGTCACGATACGAGGTGTGTTTTTGGGCTCTATAGCAGGCGGGTGTATCCAGCCAATAATCGTACAAGAATCCTAACACACTTAGACCACTAGCCAGGAATGTAGTGGGATCTTTTAGCTAAAGACATACAATGGGTGTTTCCAGCATGGGTTAAAGGGAGACCACTCAAGGTCCTGCACTAAAACAGTCACTTCATGGATCAAGGTTTACTACTCGCCAGCCAATCGGAGACTTGTGGAGATGTTCAGCACTAGCCTAAGGTAGTAGTTGTCAAAAACTGGTTAGAACAAACCTTCTTGGAGGTAGCTGGCTAGAAGTAACCTGAGGAGGATTGTGGCCTATTTCTGATGGCTGGCGGGCCACTCCAGGCCGTATTCTTGGGTTGGGTATTAAAGAGCACATCTGGTGATGAGACCTCGGGCAAGAAACCAGATTTAGCAAATTTGCAGAGAGCCTGATAGTTTCCAGTGACGGTGGTAAAAATAAATAGTGATATATATTACGCAAACGAGACACATCCTTATGAGTTGGTTTTTATTTTTATACATAGAAACTTGAGATATGTTGTCTGACTGTTATGAATTTTGCTGCGTATAATATATATATCATTCTCGTAAATATCTGTGAGAGTTTTGGTCTCACACTGGTTGATGCTACTATTAATTTATATTAGGTTATTGATAATGTGCACATGTTGTATATAACTATCATATATTCGTTGCCGCACTGGATTGCCCACTTACCCAAACTCTGGAAGTGTGGTTGCCCTCGGTCAACTAGGGTCGCAGTGGCAGGCCTGTACCACGATCTCTCACACGACAGATGATGACTGGAGCGAATCACGAACGGCTGATGGAGGCTCCAGCTAGTACGGAGCTTTACTGCAGGACATGTGGAATAGTGGATGGTGCTGTGAGCATTGAGTATAGGATTATAGACACGACTTGCTTATTGATTGCGAGTATCACAACTACACTGGCCTGTCGATAAATGGAACGGGACTGAGAGGATAGCATAGACACGGAATGTACGGGTAAAAGAAACGCAATGTTGCGTGCAATGAGAGAACAACAATACGTTGATCAGCTGTTTTATGATGGATTCGACACCTCTATATAAAACGAACTATAATAAATTTTTGAATCAGATCAGCACGACTCAATTCCTCCTTGGGCTCAGGCCGAAGGTACAGCTAAATCATTCTACATCAATTAGGTCTTAGTACGCTAGGCTTAGGTGGATAGAAACGTTATAGAGTCCACCCAGACTACAAAGGTCGTTCGACCTAGATTTGGGTGTGAAGGAGAGTTGACCAGGTGGTGGGCATTACCGGGCTGGAGCTCTTGCGGAAATGATAAAAAATGGCCGTTGCACTGAACAGGGTGGTACTAGTCTTTGGACAGGATAAGAGGCGGAGGTGAACTGCAGGACTTTCTCTGCTCACATAAGCGACAGGTTACGTGACCACGTGGGGTAGGGCCGCCCATATGTCGCCACACTGGTAGGAGACTAAGGGTCCTTTCGCCGGTACTCTTCAGGGCCGAAGATAGTCCTTGTTAGTTATGTGTAAAGTGACGGTTAGATGGTTTTCAATGCTCCAATAACACACGGATCCAGGAAGATCCTTTTTCAGCGACTCTATTCGGGATGAGGCCAGAGGCATAAAGAGGTTATTACTAAAAGGCTCGGTTGTGTAGGGAAGTATTCAGTACTTATTGAGGCTATTTTGAGTGCTTTTGTGTGATGAGGAGGCATGGGTATTTGCATAATTCAGTATAAATCTGGGTAGTAGTGGTTTTAGGGTCATCTCGAGAGATTCAATGCTAGAGGAATTATTCTGAGGCTGTCGTAGAGTTGTATGAGGCGTAGAGTGGTCGGAGTAATATGGGTGTTAGCAGATGGTCAGGTGTACTTATCCAACCGTCTTGTCAAAGTTGTAGAATCATCTGGCAGATTCTCGTTGTTGTCCGAGAGCTGGTTATACTTGTCTGTAGAGAGCGTTTTCTGGGTCTATGATGAGGCCTTGATGGCAATAGATGGAGATTGTCAGATAGTGCTAAATAACACAGGAGTGCAGCGAGATGCTCCTAGCAAGGGCAGAAGATGACGCATATACAGGGTTGGATATTATTGTGTTGCAAATACTATTTTTCCTAAAGTAAAGACGTCATTATTATAAATTTGTGTGGTAAGTTTTCGCTCTCACAAGGGCCAGTGACACCTACAAGATTTCTTGTGTCTAATCAAATCTGAACAGTATAAACTACGTTTGTGTTCGACAAAGTCGAATGTTAGAGGTCACATCTTCCGTTTGGAGTGGCAGTGTATTCACAGCAAGTTATATTTTTACTTCGGGAAACAATATGTTTTGACATGAACACAGACTTACTAGAGGTATCTACTCATCCTATGTGAGCGTCCAGAGCTATTCACTTAACCTAGTCCAACCGTGTGGTGGTTCGCACGCAAGTGACTTACATAACAGCACATACGCTTGCACTGCTGTGGATCGAATCTTAACTCCAATGGCAGCTTCGCACGTAAATAGGGGTGCGAAGCATTGAGTTCATTTATAGCAGGTGAAAGCGACTACTTCTGATCTAGAAAAGGAGTTGGCCAGGAATTGCAGCTGCCATTATTGAGACAACGTTGTCGGGGAGGGGGCTTTTTATCCTTTGTAGGGAGGGTGTTATTTCTCTACCAGGCACGATGACGCGCATATGAAAAACTCATGTTTTATGCCATCGGTTTGGCTGACATTTCTGGCTATCATGGGAATAAACTAATAGGAGCCATTGGAGCTTCACACAAGCGAGTCGAGGATGCAGCCATTCTACTATGCCATGCCCTAGGAGAGTAGAATGGAGCTGGACGCGTATCATGTTATGCCCTCTGCTAATGGGTAAGTATGACACACTAACAGTTTGCCAGTGCGATATACTGAGAGTGGGCAAAATCTATAAACTCTCAAGCAAATAGATTACAAACTAGCGAGAGGAATACCTATGAGTATGAAGCGCTTTACTGCTGGAGGAAACGCGTAAAAAAGTATTCTAACACTTTCCCACCCGCTCATATCAAGGAAACGAGTCCTACTATCTCAACATAGTCAGACTCTGTGAGTAAATGACCGTGTGGACTCAGCATTAGGATTAAGAAACGCGCTCAAACTTAGCTTCGCAAAACCGGGGCCACATACCTTAAATAAACCCACTTGTAACTAGTTAACAAAAAGCAGACTTAAAGAATGTTGTTTGGTAGACAACTTATTATATAACATGGTTGTAAGTTGTGACAAAGGAGGTTATACGTACCTAGGTCTCGCGCATATGAAGTCGTACCGTAGCGTGGTTTATGCTCGATGATAGGTAAAACACACTAAACCATAATACCGAACTAGGGGGTATATTGGTCGATTACCAGCATGCACGGTTGGAGCACTAACGGTTGAGGTGGCTTTATGATGGTGGAGTGAAGAAATAGGGAGATAGGAGTAACTTTGGGTTATAAGCCGAAGAACACCACAGTAACACCTCTAACTCGTCGAGCAACGGGGGTGGCAGCATCATGGTTGTCGGGGTGCTTTGCTGCAGAAGGCGCATGGTGCACTTCACAAAAATAGATGGCATCAATGAGGTAAGAAAATTATAATGGAATATACTTGACACAACATCTCAATGACATCAGTCATGGAAGTTAAAGCTTGGTCCGCAAATGGGTCTTCCAAATGGACAATGACCTCCAAGCATACTGTCCAAAGTTGTGGCAAATGGCTTAAGGACAACAAAGTCAAGGTAT
>NC_036864.1:2829375-2876425 GCF_002910315.2 Salvelinus sp. IW2-2015
TGGAGTGGCCATCACAAAACCCTGACCTCAATCCTATAGAACATTTGTGGGCAGAACTGAAAAAGCGTGTGTGAGCAAGGAGGCCTACAAACCTGACTCAGTTACACCAGCTCTGTCAGGAGGAATGTGCCAAAATTTACCCAACTTATTGTGGGAAGCTTGTGGAAGGCTACCCGAAAAGTTTGACCCAAGTTAAACAATTTAAAGGCAATGCTACCAAATACTAATTGAGTGTATGTAAACTTCTGACCCACTGGCAATGTGATGAAAGAAATAAAAGCTGAAAAATAATTCGCTCTACTATTATTTTGACATTTGACATTCTTAAAATAAAGTGGTGATCCTAACTGACCCAAGACAGGGATTTTTTTACTAGGATTAAATGTCAGGAATTGTGAAACTGAGTTTAAATGTATTTGGCTAAGGTGTATGTAAACATCTGACTTCAAGTGTAAGGCTGCAATGCAATCCTTTCAAAATAGAAATATTAGAGCAGTCTACTGGCCTCTCAATAGGCCTTGAAATTGCCTACTGGCGACCTATGGATTAAGCAGACACTATTAGGTAGGCCCACACCTGAGAGAATGGAGTAGAGCAAAGGCGTATCAAGGCTTCTGTCTCCATCTTCGGCATGAATTGGACCAGGAGAGAAATTCAGTAATATGTCCTGAAACCAGAGAATTACTGCATCTTAGAATCCACATGGATTGTTTAATCAATCAATTGTTCAATCTTGACTCCTGACAGTTTGCCCTCGCAAAAGAGATTTATAACTTCWAGTTTCTTTCCTGGTTAATATATTAAGGTTTAATACAAAAATAMACAATATTGCATGCGGTATGCACATCCATAAAATTTGAATTCTACAATGAAAGTACTAAGCAGTAGTCATCACCTGGTCCTTTTCTGTGATGTTGACCACGTAGATGGGGTTGGTGCAGACAACCGTGTGGTTGTGGTCCTGGGAGATGGGTGTGCACGGTAGGAACTGAGGGTAATGGTCGTCCCTGTCCTCCACGTTCACAGTCAGAGAGGCGGAAGTGTTGTACCACTCCTTGGTGTTGGTTTCCTGGAGAAGGAAATGTATTATTATTTTATCTAAGCTTCAGTAATGATACCCAATATAATGGGAAACTCTTCAACCTAGCAAGACTGAGAGCAAACCCTTACGGAAAAACAACATGATTTCACATGTGGAAAATCACAATTTTTACATGTTTTGCACATGTGAAACCATGTGTTTTGGAACACTTCACAGGTGTTTATATATTTCACATTTAAGTTTCTTGTGGATTTTCACGCGATCACATAACCTTTTCACATGTGGATAAAAATGTTCACATGAGATTCTACAGGTGAGGATGCCCTGCAAACAATGAGTCATTATGATGCACACAGTCACAGCCTGATCTGTTCACCTGTCTTGTGCTTGTCTCCACCCCCCACCAGGTGTCTTCTATTTTTTTTTTCATTATCCCCTGTGTATTTACACCTGTTTTCTGTTTGTCTGTTGCCAGTTTGTCTTGTTTTGTCAGCGTGTTTCACGTTTCTCCTGTTCTCAAGTTTTTCTTTTCTAGTCTTCCCGGTTCTGCCTGTCCTGACCCTGAGCCTGCCTGCCGTCCTGTTCCTGATTTGAATCTGCCTTGGATTATGCCTGCCCTCGACCTGCCCTTTGCCTACCCCTTTGTTATAATAAATATTCTGAGAATCGAACTGAGTCATGTTACACACAGCACTTTTAACATGGTGTTTTCAACTTACATATTTTACACACTTTGACAAACATTACTACATTGTGGATGTTTATTTATACAGTAATTATCATTCAACATGTCCTTCCCTGTGATTTTGACTCGCAACCCCTTGGTTCACAGCATTCTTCCGGCTACGTCACGATGTCTGTCAGTAACTGATTTCGACTGTATTGCTACACATTGGACTTCAAATTAAATCCCAACCTTGTTAAATATAATCGCTTTTCTTGACTGTATTTTTATCTTAGTGATTCAGGAGTAACATTAAAGCAGAATAATATACCCCACCAACATTAGACAACTATACAGAAAACCCTCAAATTGCTGGAATAAGTAAATTAAATCAAAGATGTGAGAATAGTCAGAATAACTGGTGTTTCTAAAACACGTTTTCACATGTGAAATGTCAATCTTTGTAAGAACATGTGACAATCAAGAGATGCGCTGTTAAAWCCTCTTCAGGATCTGACCCTTTTTTTCAATTTTCACCAAAAATGACATACCCAAATCTAACTGCCTGTAGCTCAGGATACTGAAGAAAGGATATGCATATTGATACCATTTGAAAGGAAACACTTTGAAGTTTATGGAAATGTGAACTTAATGTAGGATAATATAACACATTAGATCTGGTAAAAGATAATACAAAGAAAAAAACTCTTTTTTTGTATTTTTTTTATACCATCTTTGAAATGCAAGAGAACAGCCATAATGTATTATTACAGCCCAGGCACAACTTATATTTTGGCCACTAGATGGCAGCAGTGTATGTGCACAGTTTTAGACTGATCMAATKAACCATTGCATATCTGTTCAAAATGTTGTATCACAAATACATTTTCAAGTTCATAATTGTGCACTCTCAAACAATAGCATGGTATTCTTCCACTGTAATAGCTACTGTAAATTGGACAKTGCAGTTAGATGAACAGGAATTTAAGATTTCTGCCCACACTTGGGCAGGCCTGGGATATTTTTTTGTTACAACCTCATGCTAATCACATTAGCCTACGTTAGCTCAACCGGGGGGAACACATATCCGGTGGAGGTTGAGGTTACTATGCATATCCACTAGCTTAATGGCAGCTGGTAAACATTAAGTTAACGTTTAATTTTCAATAACTTACTGTTAACTAGTTACAAGTGGGTTATTGTAAGATTCCCAGTAATTTACTGTAGCTAATCCATCACACTSACTGACCTGATAGTCTGATAGGAAAGTGAGTATTACAATTACATTGTGAGTTAAATCTCTTATGGTGCTTTGGAATCACATGCACTTATGTCAGCATTTAACAAGGCTGCAGAACTGACCGTGTACARGCTTAATGTTAATGAACAGAGCACATTAACTGGGATGACATTCCCTCTTTTGGAAGACCCCCTCAAAAAGCCACGCCTCCAATAAGCCACGCCTGCAATCTTCTGATAGGCTGCCGCTGTTAAAGTATGCTGCCAGTCAGCAAGTGATGTGCATGTTGTCAACAGAAGAGTCAGTAATGGCACARTAGGTAACTGGCAAGGATGCTAGTGGCAGCAAGTGTCCTGTAGGTTATAGGCAACATGTTGCCAGTAAGTTACTGCGACTTTTCCTATAACTTACTGMCAAGTAGTTTACAGTTAAGAAATGACAAATTCACATCAACAACTTGCCATTAAGTTACTGGAAAATGCACAATAACCTCCTCACAGTGCATCTGATTACTGACATTYTTTTCCAACATTTGCAGAACAGAAAGTATTAACGCAGTTGCTTTACWTGTACCTGCATAACCATCAAACACTTCAACTGCTACAACAATTCCACTGATGGTTGGCACAATTACCCATTATATTTGACCAAGCCCCCAAATATGCTAATGAATCCCACCAGTACATTGCCCCCACCCATCAAAGCGCTGATGATGGGTAATGATCGTACCTTACATTCAAAATATTGGGTAGAAACCTTTCCAATTATACCTACAAGGTACCTAACTGTACCATGTGAGTTCATATGTGTACCTGTCAAGTGTACCTTCTGACATTTTTGTACTCCAGGTAACAACACTGTACCCTAACCATATCCTTAGTAGTCTGAATAAGTATGAACCTCGTGGTACTACAGAAACATTGATGTACTCCCAACCAAGAGGTTGCAAGTTCAAATAATTATTGTATACTCTACGTCAAGTGTCCTTGAGCACTGTTCGTTTTACGTTGATATTACCTTAGTGGTGATAATCAGACAATTATTTACTTGATTCTGGGCAGCTTTTTAGCAAAGTACGAGATACATTCTTGTCAATAAAACCAGTAAGTACAACCAAATGCGCTTTCAACCGTTCGCGCAGTGCACCCGACGCACCGACTAGCATCGACCACCTGCGAGCGGTCCGCGACCTAGAAATTTGTGGACATCTAATAAGTACCTAGGTGTTGGCCTAGACTGCAAACTCTCCTTCCAGACTTACATCAAACATCTCCAATCCAAATCAAATCAAAGAATCGGCTTTCTATTCCGCAACAAAGCCTCCTTCACTCACGCCGCCAACTTACCTAGTAAAACTGACTATCCTACCGATCGCTCGACTTCGGCGATGTCATTAGCAAAATATGCTTCAATACTCTACTCAGCAAACTGGATATGCAGTTTATCACAGTGCCATTCGGTTTTGTTACTAAAGCACCTTATAACGACCCACCACTGCGACCTGTATGCCTAGTCGGCTGGCCCTCGCTACATGTTCGTCGTCAGACCCACCTGGCTCCAGTTCATCTACAAGGCTATGCTAGGGTAAAGTGACGGGCCTGTAGTGCTCTCAGTTCAGCATGGTCACGATAGGCTACAGCACTCACCCGCTAGCACGCGCTCTCAGCAGGTGTATCTCACTGATCATCCCTAAAGCACAAACCTCATTTGGACGCCTTTCCTTCGCAAGATTCTCTGCTGCCTGCGACTGGAACGAATTGCAAAGATCTGACTGCAGTTTGGAGACTACTTTGATCTCCCTAACAAACTTTAAAAAATCTGCTATCCGACGCAGCTATCCGATACAGCTCGCAGCCAGGCTGGTACATAAGTTCCATCTGTTACGAAGCTACCCGCACACCCAATTTTTACTCTACCTCACCCCCATACTGCTTTTAATTTATTTACTTTTCTCTCTTTTGCACACACAGTATTCTCTTCTTGCACAATGATCATGCTGATGATTGATATCACTCTCAGTGTTAATCTGCTAAATTGTAATTATTCGATTTATTGCCTACCTCATGCCTTTTGCACACATTGTATATAGATTCTCTTTTTTTTTCTACATTGTTATTTACTTGTTTATTGTTTACTCCATGTGTAACTCTGTGTTGTCTTGTTACACTGCTATGCTTTATCTTGGGCCAGGTCGCAGTTGCAAATGAGGAACTTGTTCTCAACTAGCCTACCTGGTTAAATAAGGTGAAATTAAAGAAAAAAAAAAAAAAAGAATTAAGTCTGTGGCCATGATCTTCACAGTCACAGATCTGGTGGTGTAGCTGCACTGTAGCAGGACATTTCAGGTTGCTAGTGACCAAGAGGTTATGAGTTCAAATCCCATTTAATACTTTTATTTTGTGATCACAGTACAAAATGTTACAGTAAGTGAAATCGAATACAGCAGCATACTGTCTTTTTAGAAATAACACCAAGTTGTTGTGAATATTTATTTATTTTTACCGCAACTTTCGGCAATTGCAGAAATGTATTCTTGCCAGTCTCCATTATATCCACAGACCTGGTGGCACAGCGGGAACTTCAGGTAGCTAGCAACCAAGAGGTTGTTAGTTAAAATCTTAGTTAACTCAAGTGAGGTTGAGTCCTAAGTAATCAGCATACTGTCCTTTAACATTAACACATGGATTTAGCTAAAAGAAATACAGTAACTAGTTGTAGATTTTACTGTATTTTCACCGCAGCTAGACAAAAACCTACAGGACCATTACACAACGTTCTAAGAACGTCTTAAAAACGTCTTTGGGGATGTCCCCTGCAACAAACCGGGAACTACACAAAAACCTGCAGGTTGACCATGATGCTTAAATGTAATCAATGTAAATTATGCCTTTCAAAGTAAGTGTTCTAAATTACATTTCACACCTGGGCGTTCATATGTGCTGAAATGTTGTCACATTGTAGTGTCATGGTATTGCATTCATCCCATGTTGTCACATTTATTTCAACATTAATGTTCACAATGAGATCATGTTCTTCCATGTTGCTTCACATTGTCACGTAGTTTTTTATGTCATGTTGCTTCACATGTTGTCACGTAAGTTTTATGTCATGTTGCTTCACATGTTGTCATGTAGTTTTATGTCATGTTGCTTCACATGTTGTCACGTAGTTTTATGTCATGTTGGCTTCACATGTTGTCACGTAGTTTTATGTCATGTTGCTTCACATGTTGTCACGTTAGTTTTATTGTCATGTTGCTTCACATGTTGTCACAGTAGTTGTATGTCATGTTGCTTCACATGTTGTCACGTAGTTGGTTATGTCATGTTGCTTCAACATGTGTCATGTAGTTGTTATGTATGTTTGCTTCACATGTTGGTCACGTAGTTTTATGTATGTTGCTTCACATGTATGTCACGTAGTTTTGTCATGTTTGCTTCACATGTTGTCACGTAGTTTTATGTCATGTTGCTTCACATGTTGTCACGTAGTTTTATGTCATGTTGCTCACATGTTGTCATGTAGTTTATGTCATGTTGCTTCACATGTTGTCACGTAGTTTATGTCATGTTGCTTCACATGTTGTCAGTAGTTTTATGTCATGTTGCTTCACATGTTGTCATGTAAGTTTTATGTCATGTTGCTTCACATGTTTTGTCAGCGTAGTTTTTTATGTCATGTTGCCTCACATGTTGTCATGTAGTTTTTTATGTTTGTTCGACCATTTTTACATTTGATGTTTGTTCATTGCACGTAAGTTTTATGTCATCGTTGCTACATGTTGTCACGGTAGTTTTATGTATGTCATGTTGCTTCACATGTTGTCACGTAGTTTTTATGTCATGTTGCTTCACATGTTGTCCGTAGTTTTATGTCATGTTGCTGTAACATGTTGTCACGTACGTTTTATGTCACGTTGCTTCACATGTTGTCATATTAACTTCACATTAAATCACATTTGATCACACGAGTTCACGTGAAATTCATGTGGTTTTTCCGTAAGGGAAGACATAGACATGGTCAGGAGACCGGTATTCAGCCCAGCCACGTCCTTCCTCAGCATTTGAGATTTTAGGTTAGCGAATGATGCTGCCTGCAAGATGCATTGTAACTATTTATGATCCGTTTCTCTCCACAAAGTGTTTCAGGATGGCTTTACTCATAAATAGTTGAGTAGATTATAATGTCAGGCCGTGGCATAGTAATAGATTACATATYTTCAGATTATAATTATATTATATGACAAGGCAGGGAGTGGCACAGTAATAGCCTCTGGCTTTCATAATTATTGGCCTCTGGCCTCAATGTGTTCTTGTTGATTAATGAAAAAGGGGATTAGTAGCAGACATGGGTTCAAATGGTATTTGTTTTCTTTCAAATACTTCAGCTGTGCTTGATTGAGCATGTCTGACTCAATGAGCCCATTGAAATAGTCCAAGGAGTGCAACCCCGTCCATCTGGGACCTCAGACAGGCTCAATCAAAACGCTCAAAGTATTTGAAAGAAAACAAATACTATTTGAATCCAGGTCTGATAAGTAGCAGGTCTTACCACAGCGTAGATGACTAGCTGCAGCTTGGTTTTGGTCTCATAGTCCAATGGCTTGTCCAGGATTACTTTACCACTGTTGGGCAGGTCTATCCTGAAGTAGCTGGCATCAGGCTGGGATGAGAGAGAACATGGAAATGAATGAAAAATGGAAATGAATTAAATTAGTGCACAGATGGTCTACCCGAGCAATTGACACAGAGGTGTAATCAGCAAGGTTAGGAGGTATAGGAGCATTTAAAATATAATTAATTTGAGTAGATGTTGGGTTGTCGCTATAAGTGGATATATTGGGTCWTTGTTTGAAATAAACAGGAACATGACAACAGGATTCAGCACTGTGGTGAAGTGCCTACTAGAGAGCTAGGTGTTTTTATTGGTAAAAATTCACTTTAACTGCGGTTAATTAACTCTTCCTACTCTCTAAATCCTATCACACACTGTCCCATCATGATTCTCTGTAAATTCAATCTCATGGTACCATACCGAGGCTCTGTCGATGATGTAGGTGATGGTGTCTCCATCAGCATCGATGGCCTTGACGGTGAAGACTACAGAGTTGACTGCAGTGAGCTGAGGATTGATGAAATACAGAAGACCTGTCATTATGCATCTGAAACACAAGATTATATTATCAAAGTGTGATGTATCTTTACCTCACTTATGTAACGCGGTTGTATAGTCTTCTCAAGGAACCTTGGTTTGTTATCGTTTTCGTTCAGGATCTCAACCATGACCCTGTATTCACTCTAGAGGTAGAAAACAGTAGTTTCAGAAATTCCGTTTAGGCATTTCCTCTCCTTAGTTTTGAGTCAGTTCACATTCTAATTTCCAGGTTGTGAATAACATGCTGTAGGCCTAGTTGAGATGGCTTACCTGTATTATGTCATCTTCATAACATGTTAATGCTGCCATCAAAACAGATCCCTGGCGCTTGGAGAGAAAACGCTGTTAATTATGGCGTATGTATGTAAGTATGAACTGTCAAAGATATTAATGTGTCCTATTCARTCAAACCTGGTTTTCTGGCATAAGACWTAAAACAGAAGGACAGCAACAGCGTGATGTCTTATTACCTCTCGATCCAGGACTCTTAAAATGGATGAGTTTAGCCTGATGGTTCTCCCTTCTAGGTAGAACCAATTGGCGTTCTCTCCGGTGAGGCACAAGCGGATGCTATTGACTCCTGTAGGGTCCCCGGCGATGCTGAGGTTCGCAATGAACTCTCCTACGGGGCGGTTCTCGCTCACCGTCGCAAAGATGTCTGACCCACCCAGGCAGAGGCTGGCTGTCAATCAACARACACAGATTTGGGGTCAATGGCTCTACAATTCTATTACCTCAATGACATTTCAATGACTTATGTACATTAGCGTTTCAGCCATAAGTAGCATTGCGGTTTTGGTTTAAGTGGTTAATTTACTAAAACCCTGTTGAGGCGACTGAAGAAGCGAGACCGCTATTCCCCACAGTGAGAGTTTGATTGAACTCTGGCCTACCTTTTATGACATGGTAAGACGTGTTTATTRCCAGCTGGCAGAGGAACAGCCCCCATGGGTTCAGCATCTTCCTCTGGCCTCCTGAGCCTCCAGTCTCTCAGCCACAACTGCAACCCACAGAAACCAGCAGCAACACAAAATGGCAGTGTTCAATTTGTATAACTTAATCTARCAGACAGGATGTTACATTCTGTATTATGTGCAAATCATTATTGGCAGCATTTAGCTAACCAGGATCCAAAAAAGCTTTAGTGATTCATTATTTTTGTTTTCCAATACAGTTAGTCCAGCACTAGTTGACAATCGTTTCCCCTTTGTTTACATCCTGGCATTCACCTCTGGTCCACCTTCTAATACTATAWACCAGTGGTTCCCAACCTTTTTCGGTTACTGTACTACCAACTGAATTTTGTCTGCCCTGAGTACCCCTGAAGTACCCCGTTGTGCATTTTACCAGTAGGACTAGGGTCTCATGAGTCTTCTCAAGTACCCCCTGTGGATAGGCCAAGTACCCCCAGGGGTCCGATTCCCCCTTGTTGGGAACCACTGCTACAAACTATTTGGTCCCTCTTTGGTCACTCCTAACAGCATTCTGCCAAGGCAGTTATGGTAACCTGCCCGGTAACATGACTTTCACTGCAGCCTCTCTCGTTAAACCCCACCTCAGTGTCCGCTAAGTGCCCTCATTGCCTGAAAGCTTTTTTGGGCTCCTCATATAATCCACTTTTAAATCCTATATAGTTTCCTTTCTCTGACGTTTATTAGGCCTATGTATTATACCAAAACAAGGCAATTTGTGTCATTTACCGTAATTCATTATGACTAATGTTGAGTAATGAACCACTCCTTCCGGTAATCCTTTCATGTTTGTTTTGTTTTATGTTGTTGATCACATTAAACGACTGTGGTTTGATTAGCCCGGGGCCAGTGCCAGTGCCAGTCAATTGTTAGCCTGGGTACCAGTCTGTTTAGCTATTCCACTCCTTGCCACGCTAAACATGTTTGGCATGACATTTCCATATGGAGTTGACAAGAGAGCAGAAACAGACTGGCACCCAGGCTAATCATTTGTTGCTAGGTCCATTTATCAAATCGCTCTGCCCATGACTGTCCGCTGAGTGTCAGTCACGCTCCTTCATGCTCTCAGCAGTCAGGACCTGGATTRGTCACACAACTTTACTGCTCTCAACTTTACTGTCATAGAATCTTACTTTAATATATTTTACTGTTTACTATTTTCTGTTTAAATGACAGTGTGTTTAGATGCCACCTGTGGCTTAAGTGTACACATGCACACGCTGCTCAGTGTAGTTATAAGGTTCAGGGTGAGAATTAGTCTGTGTCTGACTCGTGTGTTTGGAAGGTCTCATCTGACCAACAGCGCAAGAGGATCATGAGGTGAAGTACAGGTACCKCACAATGGACGCCCACAGTTTCCTTCACGTGAGATCATGCGTGCTCAGTGATACTATGCTTGCTTAGTAACAGAGATACAGAATGTGTRGTTTTCTCTCACTTTTTCAGTTGACATTTCATGGAAGACCATGGTTACTTGGTGTTCAGTACAAATAGTTTGGCTCAGTGCAAAGAGTACCTTATGATGAATGTGATTACTTTTACAGACGTAGCAATTAAGATTATAACTGCTGATTTGATGCGCTTAAAATATAATTGTCTCATTGTRCCAAATTGGAATAACGACGGCAACATGGATGTGTTGGACAAAACATTAAGGACGATTTCCTAATATTGAGTTGCTTCCCAGAGTTGTTAAGTTGGCTGGATGTCCTTTGGGTGGTGGACCGTTCTTGATACACAAGGACAAGGACAACAACCTTTCCCTCAACGTGATCAAGACAAAKGAGATRATTGTGGACTACAGGAAGAGGAGGACCGAGCATGCCCCCATTCTCATCGACRGGGCTGCAGTGGAGCAGGTTGAGAGCTTCAAGTTCCTTGGTGTCCACATCACCAACAAACTAACATGGTCCAAGCACACCAAGACAGTCGTGAAGAGGGCACGACAAAACCTATTCCCCCTCAGGAGACTGAAAAGATTTGTCATGGGTCTTCAGATCCTCAAAAGGTTTTACAGCTGCACCATCGAGAGCATCCTGACGGGTTGCATCACTGCCTGGTATGGCAACTGCCCGGCCTCCGACTGCAAGGCACTACAGAGGGTGATGCAAACGGCCCAGTACATCACAGGGGCCAAGCTTCCTGCCATCCAGGACCTCTATACCAGGCGGTGTCAGAGGAAGGCCCTAAAAATTGTCAGACTCCAGCCACCCTAGTCATAGACTGTTCTCTCTGCTACCGCACGGCAAGCGGTACCGGAGCGCCAAGTCTAGGTCCAAGAGGCTTCTAAACAGCTTCTACCCCCAAGCCATTAGACTCCTGAACATCTAATCAAATGGCTACCCTGACTATTTGCATTGCCCCCCTCCCCCTCTCCACACCACTGCTGCTACTCTCTGTTATTATCTATGCATAGTCATGTACATATTATGTACATATTACCTCAATTACCTCGACACCGGTGCCCCCGCACATTGACTCTGTACTGGTACCCCCTGTAAAAAGAACCCACTATTGTTATTTACTGCTCCTCCTTAATGATTTGTTATTCTTAKCTCTTACTTTTTTTTGAAGGTATTTTCTTAAAACTGCATTGTTGGTTAAGGGCTTGTAAGTAAGCATTTCACTGTTGTATTCGGCGCATGTGACAAATACAATTTGATTTGATTCACCTGGTAAGTCTAGGTCATGGAAAGAGCAGGTGTTAATGTTTTGTACACTCCATGTATAATAGTGATTGGGTTCATGGCCCTCCCCCCAAAAAACAAATCAAAACCACAAATTTAGTGTGGCATGTATACCGTTTTTTTCAGCTACAAGGAAAACAACATTTTAACGTTCTGAGAACAGTTATTTTTAGTCTTGCACATTAGAACATCTATTAAAAAGAGTAGAGCCTGACTAAACAGCTGGTAAGGCTGTGGATAATGCAGTGTGTGTCTACTGGTTATTAGGAGTGGAGTAGTCACTCTGTCTCTGGATTAATACCGTCTTTAATTCGWTTGAAATAGCTTCGCAACAGGAAGTAGGTCTCTGTCACACGGGCAGATAACAGGGGATTAAATATTGAATATTGTTCCATATCCTATCCAGCCCGACTTGACACACCTGCCCCTGGCATATGCAGACGTAAGTGTGTGTTTGTGTTTCCCCCTTTTGTGTTTGTGTCACCCATATGTCTCCYATGTGTGTGTGTGTCTGGGTCAGTCTGGTTCACTATAATGAGCCTCACCCGGTCTGCCTTTGTCTGTTGCTGGGAATTGAGGCTCTAGTTGAATAGGCCTGCGTTGCCCAGTTTGTTTCTTTCTGTAAAGCTATCTGAACTCCCATGCCCTGCGTATGTCACAATTAACTAAACTCATTAAAKTGCTTTTGATAATCACTGAACAAAGCAATTACTGAGCCATTAGGCCTCGCTTCGAGCATTCCCTAACCTTAACGCTATCCTTAACCCCATGCGTAACATTATCTCTAACCCTATCCATAACCCCCAAGCCCTAGCCTCGCTAACGTTAGCCTCCTACTGTACCTAACGTTAGCGTTAGCCACAACAAATTGGAATTGGTAGCGTTGCATATTCGTAACATATCATACGAATTGTAATTCGTAACATATCGACGATGGACAATCTGAAATGAATACCCAGGTTGAGTCATAGCATAACAAAATGTTAATGATATTTTTGGTCACACACACAACCAGATTGTAATTCAGTTCATATTGTGTTCCCTAGTCTAAGTGTTGTTTGTAAGTAKCACCACTTAGTAAGGAGGAAATGGAGGTCGGACCCCTTTAATGCACATGTAACTCAAGGTGATGTGATGTCACAACGATATGGRMATTTGTYAGGAGGCTTAKCACTTCACCCWCATTCTTACATACATACACTCATACACACACAGACACACACATTTTTTYCCYACACATACTAACTTACACTAACTTACATATAGGCTCACATCATACTCACTGTCGTCCAGTAGCTGAATGGTCAAAGCCTGAGCCGCAGTTCTCACGCTCGCGGTATCCCTCGCCTATTCTCTCTGTTCCAGCCCCTCGGTTTCCGCCACATATTTCCCCCTGTGGCAGAACTTTCTCCCAGGGTCAAACGATCAGGCRCAGTGACGACAGCACTAAACACTCCAGTCCCGCTTCTCCTACCACCACCGGTTGAGCCCTGTTCCCCAAGCATGGGAGTGTGGCAGAAAGAGAGAGGAAGAGAAAGAGGGAGGTGTGTGTGTTGGGAGAGAGCACTAAGAGCTCCTGCGTAGAGCACAGACCGGGGGCTTAGCTGGCATTTGGGGCTCCCGAGTGGCGTAGCGGTCTAAGGCACTGCATCTCAGTGCTAGAGGCGTCACTACAGACACCCTGGTTTGAATCCAGGCTGTATCACAACCGGCCGTGATTTGGCGTCCCATAGGGCGGTGCACAATAGACCTAGTGTCGTCCGGGTTTGGCTGGTGTAGGCCGTCATTGTAAATAAGAATGTGTCCTTAATTGACTAGTTAAATAACAGTTCAATTTTATATATATATAAAATAATATATATATATATATATATGTTTTTTTAACAATCCAGGACAGGATAGCCATCCAGCACAGCAGCTGAGAGAGAGGGAGGTTAAACAGAGAACAATGCTGGCTGTGCTGCTAATGCTAATGACACTAAACCAGCCTAGGGGTGCCAGTAGAGATCTCCCACCAAGCCCCCAGATCACTCTCACTAGTCACTATGAGCCCCCTGCTGGGTAGTGTCTGACGGATCACTTGGTGTGCTGAAGGATCGTCAGGACACCCCATTAGTGTTGTGAATCCATGCAGGAAGAGAGGCCTTGGTTTCCCTTCTAACTACAGAGGCTCTGTTAATGGCAACACRATGCAACACCCCCAGTTAGGATTAAACCGACAAACAAGTATACATTTTGGTGTCGGAATAAAATGATAAATCAGACGAGGAAAAAAAGAAGGATTATACAGTAAATCGGTTATCGCAGCATGTTTTCAATCAACCCCATACAGTATTGTATAGCTTACCTTGGTGGTGTTTACCTTGGTATTGATATCTATTCTGCTGTTGATTTAAATGRTAGTACAGTTACAATCACTTCTCATCAGTTTACAGTACAGCGGCCCTTTTCTAAAGCCAGATGCCTCCCTCTTTGTCTCCATTTTCTTTTAGAGGTCTTAGGGTAACTCGTACCATGCAACGCCTTAATTACTTTTGACAAGGTTTTAAACCTCTTGGCACACTCTCTACTCTCTCTCTCCTCTCTCTCCTCTCTCTCCTCTCTCCTCTCTCTCTCCCTCAGTCCCTCTCTTGCTTCCTCCCTCTCTCCTCTTCACAAATGTGCTTTCCCCATCTCTGTAAGAACCTATAGGCRATGGCAGCAGTTGCCTGTGTAGTGCTGCACATTTTCTCCTGCACTAACATTTAATTCTACTTTACCGGTATACCAGCAGGGCTCCTGCCTTGTTGCAGCAAGTTAATAGGCTTAGGGTCTCTAATTGCAGTGCTGATTAACAGCTATTGTGGATTAGACACGTCTCTATCAGTAGCAGTGCGTGGGTAAAATCACAGGGGAAGGCAATCCAGAAAAGAAAGGCATATTACAACCTATGTGTTGTGATAATTGCGTTGTTTGCTTTATAACCTGTTAGTTCGTATACCTTGACACCGTGATATATAGGTCTAAGGCGGAGACAATAAGAAGACAAAGTGGCCGAATAAATTCAACCACACATTTGTTTCATTACAAAACCGGAGAACAACATCTATCTGGTGAAGCTCACAAAACATTGCATGTAACAAACAGCTTGTGACCTATAGCATAGTCACGTAAGGTAATGTTTTCGACATTTTCGGACTGCTAAACAACTATTGATTTACAACTATTGATTTACYCCAAGTCGCAAAGAAAACAGAAGCTGCCTCCACTGTTCCAGCACCATTTCAACTTCAACATTCYAACATAATATAATCACCTACAGTGCATTCGGAAAGTATTCAGACCCCTTGACTTTTTCCACATTTTGTTACGTTACAGCCTTATTCAAAAATGGATTAAATTGTTATTTTTCCTCATCAATCTACATGCAATACACCATAATGACAAAGCAAAAACKGGATTTTTGAAATGTTTGCACATTTATTAAAAAACAAACAACTGAAATATCACATTTACATAATTATTCAGACCCTTTACTCAGTACTTTGTTGAAGCACCTTTGGCAGCGA
Organism: Salvelinus sp. IW2-2015; assembly: GCF_002910315.2. Classification (NCBI taxonomy): domain Eukaryota; kingdom Metazoa; phylum Chordata; class Actinopteri; order Salmoniformes; family Salmonidae; genus Salvelinus; species Salvelinus sp. IW2-2015. The sequence goes on from NC_036864.1 coordinate 2,844,682, forward strand.
TTACACCCTCGAGTCTTCTTGGGTATGACRCTACATGCTTGGCACACCTGTATTTGGGGAGTTTCTCCCATTCTCTACAGATCCTCTCAAGCTCTGTCAKGTTGTATGGGGAGCGTTACTGCACAGCTAATTTCAGGTCTCTCCAGAGATGTTCAATCGGGTTCAAGTCCAGGCTCTGGCTGGGCCACTCAAGGACATTCAGAGACTTGTCCCGAAGCCACTCCTGCATTGTCTTGGCTGTGTGCTTAGGGTCGCTGTCCTGATGGAAAGCGAACCTTCACCCCAGTCTGAGATCCKGAGTGCTCTGGAGCAGGTTATCATCAAGGATCTYTCTGTACTTTGCTCCGTTCATCTTTCCGTCGATCCTGACTAGTCTCCAAGTCACTGCCGCTGTAAAACAGCCCCACAGTATGCTGCCACCACCATGCTTCACCGTAGGGATAGTGACAGGTTTCCTCCAGCCTTGACGCTTTGCTTTCAGGCCAAATAGTTCAATCTTGTTTCATCAGACCAGAGAATCGTGTTTCTCATGGTCTGAGAGTCCTTTAAGTGCCTTTTGGCAAACTCCAAGCGGGCTGTCATGTGCCTTTTACTGAGGAGTGGCTTCCGCCTGGACACTCTACCATAAAGGCCTGATTGGTGGAGTTCTGCAGGGAAGGTTCTCCCATCTCCACAGAGGAACTCTGGAGCACTGTCAGAGGGACCATTGGGCTGTAACGTAACACAATGTGTGAAAAGTCAACGGGATTATGTCATCATGGTAACCAAATTTAATCATAGACAAACCTTGAACATAATATGTTGAATTTGTATCTTTAAAACAATGTTAGATTTTTTTTTTTTTAAGTCTGGGCAGCACCTCCTACTGGAGAATTGATATATCTACAGCTACTCTTTGGTCTCCCGTCCAGGGTTTTTAACCAAGCCCAGCTATGATATTTGCCATTGACTATTACCAATGTGTTATCGTGGGAATGATTGTTCAGAGATCTCCACTTGAAAACCAAATAGATTCACTGTTGATATCGAAGTCATTCCGAAGGGTAGGTTTAGCAGAGCAAATTAAATGTGACCATACGTTATCACTCAAATCATCATTGATGCTATTTAGGACTATATATAATTTGCAAAGTCATCAACAGCTATTGTATCAATTCAGAATTGAACTAAAAATAGACAATACAATAGGCCTAGGGTTTCAACCTCAGGTTGATTTAAAATGTAATGATATTGAATTGTGTTTGCTTGTCAACGCAACCAAATATCAACATTTTAAGGAGATTAATCTTCTGCTTTAGATAGTTCCATCTGTGCCACTGACATAGTCTGTCTTTAATTCCAATTTACTAATTAATAATTGCTATATTCGATTCACGTCTCCATCTCAACCACCAATCTAAGTGATCCGTCGCCTAAAATGACATACCCAAATCTAACTGCCTGTAGCTCAGKACCTGAAGCAAGGATATGCATATTCTTGATACCATTTAAAAGGAAACACTATTAGGTTTGTGGAAATGTGAAATTAATGTAGGAGAATATAACACATTAGATCTGGTAAAAGATAATACAAAGAAAAAAACATGCTTTTTTTTATTACCATCTTTGAAATGCAAGAGAAAGGCCATGATGCCATTATATTTCCAGCTCGTCGGTCAATTCTTAGATTTTGGCCACTAGTATGCAGCAGTGTATGTCCAATTTTAGACTGATCCATTGAACCATTTGCATTTCTGTTCAAATAGTTTTGTATCAAACGACCCAAATGTGCCTAATTGGTTTATTAATACATTTTCAAGTTCATACTGTGCACTCTCCTCAAACATAGATGATATTCTTTCATGTAATAGATACTATGTAAATTGGACAGTGCAGTTAGATTAACATGAATTTAAGCTTTCTGCCCATACAGACATGTCTAGTCCTTGGAATTGTTTTTGTATTTACAACTTCATGCTAATCACAGTAGTACCGTTGGGGGGGGGGCGTAGGGGGGGGGGGGGGGGCATCGATCCCATAGAGGTTAAAGAATAAGATTAAAAATAAACTTTAAATGCACTTTAAATAAAGTTTAATTCTCATTTAGACCTATTCTTTAACCTGTTATTTTTTGTTTAGATGGAAATGTGAATCCCCACTATCAATTAATTAAATTGTAGACACATTTGAATTCAAGCCAGACTAAGTCAGTGGCACAGATGGAATTATCTAAAGCAAGAAGATAAATCTCCTTTAAATGTTGATATTTGGATGCATTGTCAAGGTTAAAAATCTGGCCCTTCTGGCCCCTGTAAACAGCAGTTACCACGTTCCTCCTAGTGCCGTCATTGAAATAAGAATTTGTTCTTATACTGCCTTGTATTTAAAAAATGTTATTAAATAAAAATACAATTCAAAATGTATTTTGTAGTATACCGTAAATAGCCTGAAGGTAAAGGTTATTACAAACTAATGTTTAACGTTCACCTATAAAAAGATGACTAACACATCCAGTGCACATTTTTAGGTGACTGTAACTTATACAATGTCTGTCTAATTTGTAATTATATATAATGTGCGATAGCGGTATAGGTTCGTCGACTCATTTTATGTACTCTCAACTTGGCTTCCAGGGTTTTTTGGTTCTGCTATTAGATGAGACACCTGAATAGCCAATTAATATCTGTTGTGTAAACAAACAAAATACGGACATTTATGATTACCATTTGAACTCTTTCGTTGCTTTTATTAAATATAGATGACAGCGGACAGGGATAGACACTGCAGTGGTGAACAAACTAAACAAAAATTGACTTTGTTTTTCCATTGGAATGTGCGTGTGCGTCCTTTTCTAGATGGTTGAAAGCTAGTGTGACACATTGGAAATCCAACTTAACTTTTGCTGTCTTTTTGGTGGGTGAATGTAGGCTTGTAATTCTCATGATCAATGTTCTCATCAAATGATAGAGTTACCATTATGCCACTGTTTGAATTACTTGGGGTGCCAGTGGTCACCTTTGGTATGGGCCTCCCACACTTACCAAGGTTACCATATTAAACATGCTTACCACTATTGGCCTTTGTTACACACCGATCAGGTCCATCATGTGTTCAGTCTGATTTGTCTTTCTCAGCCACTGAGGGCATTTAGTGACGTTGCTCATTATTTCCATAATACCCATTTTGGCCGGCCTACTTTGGGGAAAATTCAGCAACTTTGTGTTGTTTGAGCCCAATGTTATTGATCCTTTCAATAAATATATTCCACGCGGCCCTTTGAATGTATGTATATAAAACACCAACAACACTAAGATGGTATATTGTTCTTACAAAGTTAACAGATTCATTCTTTGCGAAACAGCATAGGCCACTTATTACCACGCAATAAGGACAAATTGCGTTGCAGATCTGATCTTTGGTGCTCCTCATTGTTAAACTACTTTTAAAGGTTGATTTTACGAGTTGTCCCGAATAAGCCTGCTTTTGTTTATGTCCATGCTTTGAAGTATATATATGAAAAACAAAATATAAACGCAAATGTTAAAGTGTTGAGCCCATGTCATTACGCTGAAATAAAGATTCCAGAATTTTTCCTTACGGATTTTAAACATATATTCCTCTCAAATGTTGTGGCCCACAATTTGTTTACTTTCCCTGTTGTGAACATTTTCCTTTGCCAAGATAACCCAACCACAGGTTTGGCATTACCAAGAAGGCTGATATTAAACGCGACCGCGTTGTTAGTCAGATTCCACAGGTCAGCCTGTGGTCGCTGGAGAATAGATAAGGTCCACTCTAAAATGCAGTTTTGTTCACACAACACTATGCCACAGAATGTCTCAAGTGTTTTTTTATTGGGCGATCTCGCCCACTGTTCACGTTCTGACTCCTAAGCTCCATTGTGTGTGCTGTAGTTTGTATTTCAAGTGCGTTTTGCTTCATGGACGTGAGCTGTGGATTGAGATTTCTAATGTTTGATTATCTGTTCTGTTCGGTTTTCTATGTTTGGCCTAATATGGTTCCCAATCAGAGTCAGGGGTTTTGTGTTGTCTCTGATTGGGAATCATATTTAGGTGGCTTGTTTTGTGTTGGGGATTGTGGGTGGTTGTTTCTTGTCTTTGTGTTTTCTCTGCACCAGATAGGGCTGTATCGGTTTGCCACATTTTGTTATTTTGTATTGTTGTAAGTGTTCACAGTTTCGTTTTATTAAACATGTTGAGCACTGGCTACGCTGCGTGTTGGTCCGATCCCTGCTACACCTTCTCTTCTCGTGAAGAGGAAGGCTGCCGTTACAGCTACTGTCACGCTGACTTAAGGAATGTCCACCAGAGCTGTTGCCAGAGAATTTAATGTTCATTTCTCTACCATAAGCCGCCTCCAACATCGTTTTAGAGAATTTGTCAGTACGTCATAACCACAGACCACGTGAAACCATCGAGCCCAGGACATCCACATCCAGCTATTTCACCTGCGTGATCGTCTCAGACCAGCCACCTGGGACAGCTGAGGAAACTAAGGAGTATTTTGATCTGTAATAAAGCCCTTTTGTGGGGAAAAACTCATTCTGATTGGCTGGGCCTCACCCCAGTGGGTGAGCCTATGCACTCCCAGGCCCACCCATGGCTGCACTCCTGCCCAGTCATGTGAAATCCATAGATTAGGGCCTAATTTACAGTGGCAAGAAAAAGTATGTGAACCCTTTGGAATTACCTGGATTTCTGCCTAAATTTGATCTGATCTTCATCTGAGTCACAACAATAGACAAATATAGTGTACTTAAACTAATAACACACAAATTATTGTATTTTTCTTGTCTGTATTGAATACATCATTTGAACATTAGAGGGTTGGAAAAAGTATGTGAACCCATAGGCTAATGACTTCTCCAAAAGCTAATTGAAGTTAGGATTCAGCTAACCTGGAGTCCGATCAGTGAGACGATATTGGAGATGTTGGTTTACCAACATGCCTTCCCCTATAAAAAACTCACAAAATGTGAGTTTGCTATTCACAAGAAGCATTGCCTGATGTGAACCATGCGTCAAAGAAAATAGATCTCAGCAGACCTAAGATTAAGAATTGTTGACTTGCATAAAGTTGGAAAGGGTTACAAAAGTATCTCTAAAAGCCTTTATGTTTATCAGTCCAAGGTAAGACAAATTGTCTATAAATGGAGAAAGTTCAGCACTGTTGCTACTCTCCCTAGGAGTGGCCGTCCTGCAAAGATGACTGCAAGAGCACAGCGCAGAATGCTCAATGAGGTTAAGAGGAATTCTAGAATTCTCAGTTTAAGATTTACAGAAATCTCTGGAACATGCTAACATCTCTGTTGACGAGTCTACGATACGTTAAACACTAAACAATAATGGTGTTCAAGAAGCCACTGCTTCCAGAAAAAACATTGCTGCACGTCTGAAGTCTGCAAAAGTGCACTTGGATGTTCCACAGCGCCACTGACAAAATATTCCGTGGACAGATGAAACTACAGTTGAGTTGTTTGGAAGGAACACACAACACTATGTGTGGAGAGAAAAAGCACACCAACATCAAAACCTCATCGAAACTGTAAAGTATGGTGGAGGGAGCATCATGGTTTGGGGCTGCTTTGCTGCCTCAGGGCCTGGACAGCTTGCTCTCATCGACAGAAAAGTGAATTCTCAAGATTATCAAGACATTTTGCAGGAGAATGTTAGGCTCTCTGTCCCCCATTTGAAGCTCAACAGAAGTTGGGTGATGCAACAGGACAATGACCAAAACTCAGAAGTAAATCAACAACAGAATGGCTTCAACAGAATGCACCGTCTGGAGTGACCCAGTCAGAGACCTGACCTCAACCCGATTGAGATGCTGTGGCATGACCTCGAGAGCAGTTCACACCAGACATCCCAAGAATATTGCTGAACTGAAACCGTTTTGTAAAGAGGAATGGTCCAAAATCCTCCTGACYGTTGTGCAGGTGTAACGGCAGATTTCCTCCTCTTCGTCTGAAGAGGAGGTGTAGCAGGGATCGGACCAAAACGCAGCGTGGTAAGTGTCCATGTTTTAATAGAAACAACTGAACATGACACAAATACAAAATAACAAAGAGAATCTAATCGAAAACAGTCCCGTGTGGCACAAACACTGACACAGGAAACAAACACCCACAAACCAACAGTGAAAACAGGCTACCTAAATATGGTTCCCAATCAGAGACAATGAATGACAGCTGCCTCTGATTGAGAACCATATCAGGCCAAACTAGAAAACCCCACATAGAAACAGACAACATAGATAATACCCACCCAACTCACGCCCTGACCAACAAAATAAATACAAAACAAAGTAAATAAGGTCAGAAACGTGACAGCAGGTCTGATCCGCAACCACAGAAAACGTTTGGTTGAGGTTATTGCTGCCAAAGGAGGGTCAACCAGTTATTAAATCCAAGGGTTCACATACTTTTCCCACCCTTCACAGTGAATGTTTACACGGTGTKTTCAATAAAGACATGAAAACGTATAATTGTTTGTGTGTTTTAAGTTTTAAGCAGACTGTGTTTGTCTATTGTTGTGACCTAGATGAAGATCAGGTCAAATTTGATGACCAATTAATGCAGAATTTCAGGTATTTCCAAAGGGTTTACATAATTTTTCTTGCCACTATATTTATTTTAATTGACTGATTTCCTTACAAGAACTGTAACTCAGTAAAATCGTTGAAATTGTTGCATGTTGAGTTTGTATTTTTGTTGGGACATCTCAGTAAGCACCATTGCGCTCTTTAAAAGGTGCAGTTTCTGTTTTTGACCAGAGGGTGGCAGTGTTGTGGAGGTTGTGAATGTATCCTCCCTCTGTGAGAGCTGTCAATGTCAACTTTGTCAGAAGCATTGTGTGGAAGGCTCTGCAAATTGTTTTTGTTATCAGCATCTTTAACAGATGTCTGAAGCAAGTGGCAGTCTATASCCTCTGCATGCCCCACTATGCAAAAAACATCAAAGGAAAAGAAAGGTGATGCTTGGCTGTGGTGACACCACCATTGCTCTAGTGTACTCCAGTATCAACCTCCATATTCCCACATACAGTAAAGCTGCAAATATTCACAAGACCAACCACCATCTGCCCACGCCAAAGACCAACTGACAACCCATGATGTATYGCCTTAGGCAGGCAGTTTTGTTCTTCTCGCAGGCTCTCATTTAGTTCCTTCAGTCCGTAGGCGAAAACCAAACCTCTCTCAACCTCAAACAAAAGTCCTTGTGACTCTGGCTGCGTGGCAACGATAAACCCCCCTGCAGTGGAGTCCTGGTGATGTTGCTCTGCGACCTTGCTAATCGAGAGGCAGCAGACTGGCTAGCCGCAAGGCTGGATGCGCTCAGATTAAACAGAACATTGTCTCTCTCCCTGTAGCCAAGGCATGGTCTTACTGGGATAAGGGCAAGAGCAAGGCCTGCCTTTTGCCTTTGCTCCAGTTCATGTGCATGAAATTAAAGGAAAGCCTTGAGGGGTATCCATGTAGAAATAGGGAATTGAAAAAAATGTATGATGCTTTGTTGTGGTGTGTGTTTTTGATTGATTTATGTGTGAATACAGAATATACATTGTGTGACATGTAATGATGATGACATGCACATGTTTGTGTCCTGATCATGTCGTTTAAAGCCTTATATATCTGAGCTCCCACAGACTCCACGGTTWATTTTAACTTATGCAATTTGAATAATACAGAAGAGTGAGTCTCCTTTTATTTTCACTCCTGAAGCATGGAAGACCTCAACACATAGAAAGAATAGAAAGAATAGTATCGGGCCTCCCGGGTGGCGCAGTGGTAAAAGGCACTGCATTGCAGTGCTAGCTGTGCYACCAGAGATTCTGGGTTTGAGCCCAGGCTCTGTAAGAATACAAACATAAGGTAAATGGCTCAGTAGAATATAATAATATATTTTAGCATAAGTATAATACAGGAAGGCAGAATTTATAGTTCAATATTTACATGTGTTTTTGGGAAGAGGGATTGGGGAGCGAGTGTTTAAATTGTGCAGTTTTTAGCAATCATAATAAAAATCTGGTAGCAGCAGTTATGATGTGTGTGTCGCATGAATGTATATATACTGACTATACAAAACATTAAGAACACCTGCACTTTCCAGTTGAGACATGTATTGTGTATGTGTGCTATTCAGAGGGTGAATGTGCAAAACAAAATATTTAAGTGCCTTTAAAACGGGTATGGTAGTAGGTGCCGATTTGTGTCAAGAACTGCAATGCTGCAGGGTTTTTCACGCTCAACAGTTTCCCATGTGTATCAAGAATGGTCCACCACCCAAAGGACATCCAGCCAACTTGACACAACTGTAGGAAGCATTGGAGTCAACATGGGCCAGCTTCCCTGTGGAATGCTTTCGAATAGTCAGTGCAGGTGGTCAGTCCAATTCAAGTGTTCAGCAGACTAATGGTTTGTAGATAGAAACTGTCTCTGAGCCTGTACCAGATACCATCTGCMCGACGGTAAGGAAGTGAGCAGCTCGTGGCTAGGGTGTTTGTGGTCAATGGTGATGCTGCGGGCATTCCCCAGGCACCGTTTTGAGTAGATGTCCTGGATGGGTGCGGGCACGGTCCCAGGGATGTACTGGGCCAACTTCACCCGCTGGAGGRCCTTGCGGTCATTGACAGAGCAATTCCCGTACCAGGCCGTGATGCAACCGGTCGGGACGCTCTCGATGGTGCAGCRGTAGTATTTGGAGAGGACCTGGGATGGCATGTCGAATTTCTTCAGCCGCCTTAGGAAGTAGAGACGCTGTTACTCCCTCTTGACAAGAGTGGTGGTGTTGTTGGTGTTGTGGTTCCTGTGCAAGTCCTCTGTGATGTGGATGCACATCCTGTTTGTTTGTCTCTCTCTCTCTCTCTCTCTCTCTCTCTCTCTCTCTCTCTCTCTCTCTTCTCTCTCTCTCTCTCTCTCTCTCTCTCTCTCTCTCTCTCTCTCTCTCTCTCTCTCTCTTCTCTCTCCTCTCTCTCTCTCTCTCTCTCTCTCTCTCTCTCTCTCTCTCTCTCTCTCTCTCTCTCTCTCTCTCTCTCTCCTCTCTCTCTTCTCTCTCCTCTCTCTCTCTCTCTCTCTCTCTCTCTCCTCCTCTCTCTCTCTTCTCTCTCTCTCTCTCTCTCTCTCTGCTACGTCCCCCCGCTTCTCAACTCCCTCCCTCCGTGTGCCCATTTCTCTATCACTCTGTCAGTCTGTATGTCCGTCTCACTCTCTCTCTAAAAAACTATCTATATCCCACCTTTGCACTCTTTACTTACTCGTTCTCTATCTCGTTTTCCCTCCTCCTGTTTAAAGGCCAATTTCTCCACTTCACCTGATTCTACGCCTGGTGACCGTTCTGCCATTGTTCTCATCCATTGACCTTTCTCAGGCTCAGGGCTAGATGTCACGACAATTAAACAGAGCTTCTGGGCCAGCAGTAGTCTGGAATATGTTAATGAATCTCTAGCCTCCYGATGTAGCTTCCCTGAAATGATCACAAGAGCCTGACATAAAACCCCAAGTTATTGTCCAAGTTGCACTAAGGCTGCATTTATTGTGGTCTGATTTTGTGTTCCCTCCCGYTGAGTTGGCCACTAGTGTGGAGGTGTAAATTACCTCATGTTATTATGCATTAACACCTTCTGTTGGGAATGAAGGGGAGTTATTTTGTGAATAGAACAGGAGAGGTGTTGAAGAACATGCGATTGATGTCATGTACATTCTGAGAGCGTCTATTTTAGATGCTAATGAAACACACAGATCTGTTTCACACAGAATATATCTTTAGTGGTGTGTTTGTGGTATGTGTGTGTGAGAGAGAGAGAGAGAGAGAGAGAGAGAGATGTGATGTGTGTGTCCTTACCTAGTGTGCTCTTTTCCTGTTTTCAAAATGTTCTAAAAGTTTTGCCGCTTACGCATCTCTCTCTCACTCCCCCTCTCTCCCTTTATTTCCCTCCCTCTCTCTCTTTTCTCCCCTGCTTTATCCTCTGACACTTTGTGTCTGTCGGATTAGCACCTTTAGTTTCTCAGCAGACAGGTGGGGAACATCATTAGCGCTCCACAAATAGTCTTGGCACGCTCGTCAGTGGGAGAGAGGTGTCACTTTAAAAAACACAACGTCATACATTGGAGTCATGCGATAGCTACGTCATACACTGCCACACGAGGCCCAGGCGGAACATTTCTCCCAGAGAGTTTGTGAGAGAGACAGAGGGAGAGAAATTAGTCTGTAAACTAAGCTCATCTCTGCATTGGGATCCTTTTTAAATCATAATTAATGGCCTGTTTTGGTTTCCAAACCATTCATTTTACTTACTCTGAAGAGTAGTGATTGGTGAATGATATATTGTTGTATAGCACTCATAGGGTGATGTTTTTGTACAATCAATCATCGGAATGAAAGCTGCCGTCACGGCTCCACTTGATGAAACGCAGTGCAACGGTCTGACGGGAAATCAGTCTTCATACACTGTAATTTTGAATCCGAGAGGAGGCCGCATTTTTTACAGCGCTCCTCAGATTCTTATTTTACAAATAGTCTTGATTCAAACCCAGGGGCGCAACTTTGGTTTTAGAAGTGAGGGGGACATATATATACWGTACCAGTCAAAGGTTTGGACACGCCTTCTCATTCCAGRGTTTTTCTTTATTTTTACTATTTTATACATTGTAGAATAATAGTGAAGACATCAAAACTATGAAATAACASATATGGAATCATGTAGTAACCAAAAAAGTGTTAAAAAAATAAAAATATATTTGAKATTTGAGATTCTTCAAAGTAGCCATCCTTTGCCTTGATGACAGCTTTGCACACTCTTGGCATTCTCTCAACCAGCTTCATGAGGTAGTCACCTGGAATACATTTCAATTAACAGGTGTGCTTTGTTCAAGAGCGTCCAACCTTCCCCCTCTCCCGTGTCCGTACGGGAGTTGCAGACAAACTACCAATTGGATACCACGAAATTGGGGATAAAAAGGGATAAAAAAAGAGTTACCAGCCTCAGAAACTGCAGCCCAAAAAATGCTTCACAGAGTTCAAGTAACAGACACATGTCAACATCAACTGTCAGAGGAGACTGCATGAATCAGGCCTTCATGGTCAAAATGCTGCAAAGAAACTACTACTAAAGGACATCAATAATAAGAAAAGACTTGCTTGGGCCAAGAAACACGAGGAATGGACATTAGACCGGTGGAAATCTGTCCTTTGGTCTGATCAGTTCAAATTTGAGATTTTTGGTTCCAACCGCCGTGTCTTTGTGAGACGCAGAGTAGGCGAATGGATGATCTCCGCATGTGTGGTTCCCACCATGAAGGATCGAGTAGGAGGTGTGATGGTGTGGGGGTGCTTTGTTGGTGACAATGTCCGTGATTTATTTAGAATTCAAGGCACACTTCACCAGCATGGCTACCACAGCATTCTGCAGCAATACGCCATCCCATCTGGTTTGCACTTTGTGGGACTATCATTTGTTTTTCAACAGGACAATGACCATATAATAAAAATCAAGAAAAACCCTTGAAGGAGTCGGTGTGTCCAAACTTTTGACTGGTACTATATCTTTTTTTTTATCCAGTCAGATTAACACTCCGAACAGCCTACCCAACTGCTCGGAGGCTTCCGCCAGGTCCTAAAGCACACCTTTGCCTCGTTTTGTATCACATTCCAATGATAAAACTGGGAGGGACAAAAACGCCATTTCAGAATGTGTGGGGGACAGGTCCCCCCCGTCCCCAGTGAAAGTTACGCCCCTAATTCAAACACATCAGCCATGTGCACGATGATGCTCAGTGTGGAATTTCATCACGTCTKCTTTTATTCACTGTCAGCTCAGTCAACTGTTGCACCAGGGTGGATCAATCGTTAATTATTTTACCTCAGGGGTCGAATAATAACTTGAGATATTATGCACTTATAACTCAAACTTTCCAATTAATCATGTATTGATATCAGTGTAGGATTAGCGGGAATATTGGAGTTACACATGTTCTCCAGAAGTTATAATTTGGCCTTGAAACCACTTTTGACCTTTGGGCTCCTGAGTGGCGCAGAGGTCTAAGGCGCTGCATCTCAGTGCTAGAGACGTCACTACAGACCCTGGTTTGATCCCAGGCTGTATCACAACCAGCTGTGATTGGGAGTCCCATTAGGGCGGCGCACAATTGGCCCATCATCGTCCGGGTTAGGGTTTGGACGGGGTCGGCCGTCATTGTAAATAAGAATTTGTTCTTAACTGACTTGCCTAGTTAAATAAAAGGTTTAAAATGTAAATAAATGAATTCAAGAAGCGTATGTTTCTTTCTGCCTGTTTTGTGTTGAACTTTAACGAAGACTATTGAATAATTTTGTTTGAGTGTGGACAGAATCCCTTAGTAGAGTCAAATATTCCTCACAGCTTCTGATCTGCTTGCTCAACGTTAAACTCACACATAAGTGTGTGTCTGTTTTTTTGAGGTAGTACACAGACATTCAGTGTATCACTAAAAGTGCCAATTTGTTCAAGGGTGTTTGGGGTGTATGTTTCCTCTGTCTAGCGATCAAATATTATGCCTATAAGCCTCTACTGTTTCATGCATGCATTCTTTTTACCAGGCCTTCAATCTTCTTAAGTAAACTTGGGAAGGTTTTGATAGCAATGTTCTTACTTTCAGGGGAAAATGCGCTCTTATGGGGTCCGTCGGGTTGCTATTGCAGAGTCCGAAGGATATAAGTTGTTTTCTGCAGTATACTTTTCAAGTTCGATCGTTTTTTCATTAATATGTGTCATTGCTACTACACTCCCCTCCGTGTTTACTTGGACAATGAAGCTAAAATGTTTCAATTTGGCTCTATACTTCAGCATTTTGGATTTGAAATAAAATGTTTAATATGAGGCGACAGCACAGAATGTCACCTTTTATTTAAGGGTATTTTCATACATATCTTTTTTACCTTTTAGAAATGAAAGCACTTTATGTATGTACTCCTCCCATTGGAAGAAGTCATAAGTATTTGGACAAATTCACTCATATAATAGTGCATTAAAGTAGTCAAAAGTGTAGTATTTGGTCCCATATTAATTGTACACATGATTACATCAGGCACGTGACTCTAGTGAGAGTTGAGAGTAAAAAGTTGAATTATAATATTTTTCAAAACTTTCAGAAGTACCCTTTCACAAAGTGTGCTCTTGGGCAGGAAAAGGAAGACACGAGGGATTAACACGATATCTCAGTGAGAGGAAAATACAGTCAGTCTTGCATTAATTATAGCGCTGCAGGGATGAGAGGAGCTGTGGCCAAACAAAAGGTCACATCAGTGTCTCTGCATGATAATCTGCTCTCCTAGATCTGAGGTAGACCCGTAATATATATTTGACTCTCTGACAGAAAAGGTATGGTCAAGAATCTCCCGTGTTAGGGGTTTCCTCTATAACCCTGTTCATCCCGTTTTTGGTGGTTGTTGCTGCTGTTCTTTTTTTATGGTAATGAATCTGAGAGTGATGTGTGGTCTACTGTGTGCTTAAGGTTTTGCTAACCTCTCTGCCGTCGTGTTGAAGGAAGGCCCATAAGGCTCAAGGCATTAACGATTCAGCGGTTCCTCAAATGCAACCGGTATTTCCACACCACAGCTACCTGTGTCTGGATAATTCCCTACCAGTTATTTTCGGTCGATGATGTGTAAGTTCAAAGAGGTTGATAAGATTTTTGTCATCTTACACGGCAATTGTTGAGAGGGTTCAGTTGTCTCTCAACCTATTTGATATAATATTGCATTACCATAACTTTTTATCACAGCACCCCTTTTCCATAGAGGATTGCAGTGTCTGACATGTAACCTAGCAACAAACTAAAGTTTCCCCCAACTTGCCAGTGTCTGCCTGCAGTTGTGGCTTCAAAAACCAAGCTGATATCAACTCCAGTGTGCCTTTCTCACCTCTAAGTTATAGTACTCCACATATTTTCAGAGCTTCTTCTTGAAGGCCCCAGGCTCGAAACTCAAGGTCCCTGTCTGATACGTAAAAACGGTGTCCTCACACGATCCTGTCCTTACAATTTTCTGTTTTATGACATTTTGATGGACAATAAAGCATATGAAATTGAATCTCAAGTATTCATTGACACGACGTGTTGATTGGTGAGAGAAAGGCGTGTGTGAGATGATGCTAGGCCTATGTTTATTAATGACGAGTTCCTAGGGACACCGAGTGATTGTCGGTGAGTTACAGTACAGTAGACTATAATCAGTTGCATAACGAGCCCCCTGCAGTGGGGTTGTGTTCTGCTCGATACGTCACTAAGCCGCTGTTTGTCCATTCAGTCTATAGGGAGATTGTTAAATAATGCCGATGTAATCACTGACTAACTGTAGCTCTCCGTGGACCAACACCATGGCGACAACAAGAGTTGTGATGTTGATGTTGTTGATGATGCTGTGCCTTCGACAGTGGTGATCGACTTGMGTAGTTTGATTAAATGTACATGTATAACGTGATTAGGGGGAAAATAATGAATTAATCATGTACAACTTGATCTCTGGAATATACATGATTTAACTATGAAATACAGTGGGGAGAACAAGTATTTGATACACTGCCGATTTTGCAGGTTTTCCTACTTACAAAGCATGTAGAGGTCTGTAATTTTTATCATAGGTACACTTCAACTGTGMGAGACGGAATCTAAAGCAGCTCTCTGGTCTTGGCCATTGTGGAGAGGTTGGAGTCTGTTTGATTGAGTGTGTGGACAGGTGTCTTTTATACAGGTAACGAGTTCAAACAGGTGCAGTTAATACAGGTAATGAGTGGAGAACAGGATGGCTTCTTAAAGAAAAACTAACAGGTCTGTGAGACCTGGAATTCTTACTGGTTGGTAGGTTTTCAAATACTTATGTCATGCATAACAATGCAAATTAATTACTTAAAAATCATACAATGTGATTTTCTGGATTTTTGTTTTAGATTCCGTCTCTCACAGTTGAAGTGTACCTATGATAAAAATTACAGACCTCTACATGCTTTGTAAGTAGKAAAACCTGCAAAATCGKCAGTGTATCAAATACTTGTTCTCCCAACTGTAGGTGTGTTTTGTTAAACCGAAGATTGAGAAAAACAGGAGTAGGGATGAGTTAAGATAGACGGGTGCTTGACAGAGCATATGACTCGCCCCCTTTGCTCCTCACAGACTCTAAGAGGGCTTAGGCAATGCTCCACCATCCATACAAATGTATTTCAGGAGGAGTAGGGTGCGAATGAAAGAGCGAGAAATACATTGGATTGTCTTTCTAACAAAGCCAGGGATGAGGAGGAGCATGAATCAATGGGAAAACAGCTGCCTATCTCTCCCTCTTTAACCCACTCAGCAGTTCTTAGTTTAACAGTGTGAAAACAGGAGAGAAAGCAGTAGGCACAAAGCCTCACTGTGTTAACAGACCCTGTAGTGAGAACATAGTGTCCTGTCCTTTAGCCTTGGCCACAGTCCAGCCAGGACAGGCACAGAGATAATGGCTATTAAAKGCCCTGCTAAGAAACCTGAACGTAAAGCATTACTATCAYGTTTCAGGTAAGACCCAAAGGCAGACTGTGTTGAAGTAACAATGTTTATTGTAACAAAAGAGGAAGGCAAACGACAGGTCAAGGCAGGCTGGGGTCRATAATCCAGAGCAGTGGGGCAAAGGTACAGGACGGCATGCAGGCTCAGGTCAGACAGAGGTCGGTAATCCAGAGTAGCGGGACAAAGGTACAGGACGGCAGGCAGGCTCAGGGTCAGGGCAGAAAGGTCACAACCGGGAAAAACAAGAAACAGGAACAATAGCGAGACAGGAACAGAGGGAAAAACGCTGGTAGGCTTGATAAAACAAAAMGAACTGGCAACAGAACACAGGTATAARTACCCAGGGGATAMTKRGGAAGATGRGCGACACCTGGAGGGGGGTGGAAACAAGCACAAAGACAGGTGAAACAGATCAGGGCGTGACAGTTCCAATGTAAAGCATTTTACCCCATAGCTAGGACATCTTGTAAATTGCTTCTATTGCTGTGGATTGCTTCAAAACTCCTTCAAGTATACTTTTTTTGATAATACTCAAAGTTGTTGAGCTGGTTGCAACATCTGCTTCACAGTGACAGACTGGCAAGCCGCTTTGTTACAAGTTTGAAAAGAGTTAGCAGACACTCAGAGTCCAATGTTAATGTAYCCAGGTCTTAAATCAGTCTTCCTTGACTTAACTATGAAAATCATTCACCTACATGTTTCAGAATAACATGTGCAATTACTTCTCAATTAAATKAAAGTAAAAAGTTGTACGGTACGTGTCTCACAACATCTTGGTTTATTTCCAGGAACAGATTGCTTTTACTTCGCATTTGAACTAATGACAMTAACCAGGTGTGGGCTCATTTAAACTGTCTATTTCACCTACCATTCATGCATTCCTGTTAATTTAAGTGTGGACGAATGCCAATGTTTTAGGCACCAGCTRTGAGTTGAGAGAATACTTAATAAAAAAAGTTAATTGCTGAATACTGTGATCGTTTTCAAGTTTAAAAAATAAATGACCTTTTTAACTTAAAGATGGGAGACAGGAAGACACAGATGGACAGACATACAGAAACCGGACAGACAGACAGACAGGACATTGACTTTTGAGAAAATCCATACATACTGTTGATATTACTTTTCCTTCCTTTTCACATTCCTCCACAACAAAACACGGCCTCCTCTTCCTCTTCGACCCCCCCCCCCCCTCTCTCCTCCTTCTCCATTTATGCACACCATTCAGCCCAGTTTGTTTGGCATATAAATCGATACAGTTTGAATTCTTGTATCCTTGTACTTTGATTCCATTTTTCCTTTCGGCTTTGTACATTGAACATCCAATCCATGAAATTACAAAATGTATACTGTAGGCTGAATTATTTATATTTCTATCATTAGATGCTGAGGGCCGAGGTTTTGATTTATAACAGCTGTGAGGCATTCAGACTCCCCTGTTTATATCTTCTCTGTATGTGTGAAACCAKTCTGGACTTCAATCTGCTGGGCTTCAATCCCTCTGACTGCCTAACTACATGCTTGGCCATGTTAACTTTACTTTAATTAACTTCTCCTGTTGTGCACTGACAGCAGCATATGTCATTTTACTGATGGTCTATTTGGGTTTGACATAGAGAGTGAGAATAAGAGAACATTGAGAGTGAGAATAAGAGAACATTGAGAGTGAGAATAAGAGAACATTGAGAGTGAGAATGAGAGAATATTGAAGAACCTCTTTGGAAAGAAATTGACTTTCAAAATGTTCCTCCATATTGAATATATGGTTTCGGATAATAGAACATGACTTTTTATGTGAATGAAATGGATGGATCTAAGTAAAGGGAAAATGGACGACACCAAAGCCTTGGTGATGTATTAAAGTTTTTTACTATTTGAAGAGGGCCACAGGTCTTGAAAGGAAAGGAGACTGAAAGGTAGGCCTCTTCAAAATGCAGTGTTAATAGGCATAAAGAGGGATTGGAGAGAAGCWGATTAAACAGGTCGGAATAGATTTTCTCACCTATTTTCTCTGTTCAATACCCTGTCTTATTTAGTCAGTGACAAAGACCCCAGGTGGAAGAGATTCTCTCTGTAATGCACCATGCATCAAAAATGAACATAATAGGATTCCTTCCTTGATTTGATACAGTATTTATCAATGCCATCTTCAAAGGATAAATACCGTACTTTAAAGCTCCTCTGTCAGTTTTAAAATGGCCAATAGCCGAAACACGTTGGTTCTACTTTTAACAATAAAGAAGCCTTTTTATTTAATTMAATTGTTCTTCAAGAGTTGCTGAATCTCCTCTGTACCTCAGTTTGCTCCTCTATTCATGCACCTTGGTTGGAAAGCGAGGTAGCGGCAGTGATCCCTTGCATTTATGAGTATTTTTGCGCGATAACGCTCTAGCAAACCCCTGGTGTCCGACAGACTTGTGGGCCATTTTCCCTCAGACTGCCTTTGCCTTCAGGGTCGGCTAGGGAATATTGGTGTCTGTGAGGAGTCTTTGGCCTGGTTAGCTAACTACCTCTCTGTAACGTGTGCGCTGGGCGTAGGGAAGCAAGTTCAGGGAGTGAATAATTTAATAAATAATTGAAAATATAATATAAAACAAGAAACACGAACAACGCACTAACATGAAACTGAAACAAAAACAATGACGCCTTGGGAAGGAACCAAAGGGAATGACATATATAGGGCAGGTAATCAAGGTGGTGATGGAGTCCAGGTGAGTGTCATTATGCGCTGATGCGCGTAACGATGGTGACAGGTGTGCGCCATAATGAGCAGCCTGGTGATCTAGAGGGAGCACACRTGACACTCTCTCAAAGAGTGCAGTGTAGAAAGTCAGAACATCTGCTGTCTCAGCCACTGCCTGTCACCAAGGGTGTACCCCAAGGCTCGATCCTAGGCCCCACGCTCTTCTCAATTTACATCAACAACATAGCTCAGGCAGTAGGACGCTCTCTCATCCATTTATATGCAGATGATASAGTCTTATACTCAGCTGGCCCCTCCCCGGATTCTGTGTTAAACKCTCTACAACAAAGCTTTTCTTAGTGTCCAACARGCTTTCTCTGCCCTTATCTACTTGCTCCCGGGTGGCGCAGCATCTAAGGCACTGCATTTCAGTGCAAGAGGTSTCACTTCAGTCCCTGGTTCGAATCCAAGCTGAATCACATCCGGCTGTGATTAGGAGTCCCATAGAGCGGCGCACAATTGGCCCAGCATYGTCTGGRTTTTGCCTTGGTAGCCTGTCATTGTAAATAAGAAYTTGTTCTTAACTGACTTGCCTAGTTAAATAAAGGAGAAAAAAATAACAAAACTAGCTTGTTCTGAACACCTCCAAAACAAAGATCATGTAGTTTGGMAAGAAGAATGCCCCTCTCCCCACAGGTGTGATTACTACCTCTGAGGGTTTAGAGCTTGAGGTAGTCACCTCATGCAAGTACTTGGGAGTATGGCTCAAATTATATTGTATTTGTCACATACACACGGTTAGCAGATGTTAATGCGAGTTTAGCGAAATGCTTTAGCTTCTAGTTCCGACAGTGCAGTAATATTTAACAAGTAATCTAGCAATTCCACAACAACTACCTAATACACACAAATCTAAAAGGATGGAATAAGAATATGTACATATAAATATATGGATGAGCAATGACCGAGTGGCATAGGCAAGATGGATGGTATAAGATACAGTATATACATATRAGATGAGTAATGTAAGATATGTAAACATTATTAAAGTGGCATTATTTAAAKGGACTAGTGATCCATTTATGAAAGTGGCCAATGATTTGAGTCTGTATGTAGCAGCAGCCTCTCTGTGTCAGTGATGGCTGGTTAACAGTCTGATGGCCTTGAGATAGAAGCTGTTTTTTCAGTCCACCATACAGCCTGACAGGATGCTCTCAATTGTGCATCTGTAAAAGTTTGTGAGGGTTTTAGGTGACAAGTCAAATTTCTTCAGCCTCCTGAGGTTGAAGAGGCACTGTTGTGCCTTCTCCACTACACTGTCTGTGTGAGTGGACCATTTCAGTTAGTCTGTGATGTGTACGCCGAGGAACTTAAACATTTCCACCTTCTCCACTGCTGTCTCGTCGATGTGGATAGGGGGGTGKTCCCTCTGCTGTTTCCTGAAGTCCACGATCATCTCCTTTGTTTCGTTGACGTTGAGGGAGAGGTTATTTTCCTGACACCACACTCCGAGTGCCCTCACCTCCTCCCTGTAGGCTGTCTCATTTTTGTTGGTAATCAAGCCTACTACTGTTGTGTCGACTGCAAACTTGATGAATGAGTTGGAGGCGTGCATGGCCACGCAGTCATGGGTGAACAGGGAGTACAGGAGGGGGCTGAGCACGCAACCTTGTGGGGCCCAGTGTTAAGGATCAGCTAGGTGGAGATGTTGTTTCCTACCTTCACCACCTGATGAGCTTAGAGGGTACTATGGTKTTGAATGCTGAGCTGTAGTCAATGAACAGCATTCTTACATACAGTTGAAGTCGGAAGTTTACATACATTTAGGTTGGAGTCATTAAAACTCGTTTTTCAACCACTCCACAAATTTCTTATTAACAAAATATAGATTTGGCAAGTCGGTTAGGACATCTCCTTTGTGAATGACACAAGTCATTTTTCCAACAATTGTTTACAGACAGATTATTTCACACATTCCAGTGGGTCAGAAGTTTACATACACTAAGATGACTGTGTCTTGAAAACAGCTTGGAAAATTCCAGAAAATTATGTAATGGCTTTAGAAGCTTCTCATAGGCTAATTGACTTAATTTGAGTCAATTGGAGGTGTACCTGTGGATGTATTTCAAGGCCTACCTTCAAACTCAGTGGCTCTTTGCTTGACATCGTGGGAAAAAAATAATAATCACGTTCATCTGTACAAACAATAGTATGCAAGTATAAACACCACGGGACCACGCAGCCGTCATACCTCTCAGGAAGGGGATGCGTTCTGTCTCCTAGAGCATAATGTACTTTCGTGCGAAAAGTGCAAATCAATCCCGACAACAGCATAGAACCTTGAAGATGCTGGAGGAAAAGGGTACAAAAGTATCTATATCCTCAGTAAAACGAGTCCTATATCGACATAACCTGAAAGGCGTCTCAGCAAGGAAGAAGCCACTGCTCAAAACCGCCATAAAAAAGCCAGACTAGGTTTGCAACTGCACACGGGGACAAAATCGTACTTTTTGGAAATGTCCTTTGGTCTGATGAAACAAATTAGAACTGTTTGGCCATAATGGCCATTGTTATGTTTGGAGAAAAAAGGGGGACGCTTGCAAGCCGAAGACACCATCCCAACCGTGAACCATCCCAACCACTTCACAAAATATATGGCTTCATGAGGAGGGGAAATATTTGGATATATTGAAGCAACATCTCAAGACATCAGTCAGGAAGTTAAAGCTTTGTCGCAAATGGACAATGACCCCAAGCATACTTCCAAAGTTGTGGCAAATAGGCTTAAGGACAACAAAGTCAAGGTATTGGAGTGGCCATCACAAAGCCCTAACCTCAATCCCATAGAAAATTTGTGGGCAGAACTGAAAAAGCGTGTGCGAGCAAGGAGGCCTACTAACCTGACTCAGTTACACCAGCTCTGCCAGGAGGAATGGGCCAAAATTCACCCAACTTATTGTGGGAAGCTTGTGGAAGGCTACCCGAAACGTTTAACCCAAGTGAAACAATTTAAAGGCAATGCTCCCAAATACTAATTGAGTGTATGTAAACGTCTGACCCACTGGGAATGTGATGAAAGAAATAAAAGCTTAAATAAATATTTCTCTCTACTATTATTTCTGACATTTGATATTCTTAAAAAAAGTGGTGATCCTAACTGACCTAAGACAGGGAATTTTTACTAGGATTAAATGTCAGGAATTGTGAAAAACTAAGTTTAAATGTATTTGGCTAAGGTGTATGTAAACTTCCGACTTCAACTGTAGGTATTCCTCTTGTCCATATGGGATAGGGCAGTGTGCAGTGTGATGGCGATTGCATCGTCTGTGGACCTGTTGGGGCGGTATGCAAACTGAAGTGGGTCTACGGTGGCAGGTAGCAGGTAGCAGGTAAGGTGGAGGTGTATGATCTTGACTAGTCTCTCAAAGCACTCATTATGACAGAAGTGAGTGCTACTGGGGCAATAGTCATTTAGTTCAGTTATCTTTGCCTTCTTGGGTACAGGAACAATGGTGGCCATCTTGAAGCATGTGGAGACAGCAGACTGGGATAGGGAGCGATTGAATATGTCCGTAAACACACCAGTCAGCTGGTCTGCGCATGCTCTGAGGACGCGGCTAGGGATGCCGTCTGGGCCAGCAGCCTTGCGATGGTTAACACTTTTAAATGTCTTACTACGTCGGCCACGGAGGAGAGGGGGGGCCCGCAGACCTTGGTAGCGGGCCGGGCTGCTTGATGTACTTATTATCCTCCAAACGGGCAAAGAAGGTGTTTCGTTTATCTGGAAGCAAGACATCGGTGTCCGTGAATAATACATAAAAAAACAAAATACTGCATAGTTTCCTAATGACTTGAAGCGAGGCGACCATCTCTATGGCGTCATCTCTTGGTTTTACCTTCTCTCAGCACATATCAAAGCTGCAGGCTAAAGTTAAATCTAGACTTGGTTTCCTATATCGAAATCGTTCCTCTTTCACCCAGACTAACCTTGTTCAGATGACCATCCTACCATGCTAGATTACGGAGACGTAATTTATAGATCTGCAGGTAAGGGTGCTCTCGAGCGACTAGATGTTCTTTACCAATTAAAGGTGTTTCCGGAGTTCCAAATTAAGCAGCAGCAGCTGAAACCTCACCCTCTCACCTTCCCCCCCTACTCACAAGGCAGGCAATACGCTTGACCTCATCTTTACTAGATGCTGTTCTTCCACTAATCTCATTGCAACTCCCCTCCAAGCTCCGACCACTACCTTGTATCCTTTTCCCTCTCGCTCTCATCCAACACTTCCCACACTGCCCCTACTCGGATGGTATCGCGCGTCCCAACCTTCGCTCCTCTCCCCCGCTACTCTCTCTCCTCTTCCATCCTATCATCTCTTCCCTCTTCTCAAACCTTCTCCAACCTATCTCCTGATTCTGCCTCCTCAACCCTCCTCTCCTCCCTTTCTGCATCCTTTGACTCTCTATGTCCCCTATCCTCCAGGCCGGCTCGGTCCTCCCCTCCTGCTCCGTGGCTCGACGACTCATTGCGAGCTCACAGAACAGGGCTCCGGGCAGCCGAGCGGAAATGGAGGAAAACTCGCCTCCCTGCGGACCTGGCATCCTTTCACTCCCTCCTCTCTACATTCTCCTCTCTGTCTCTGCTGCTAAAGCCATTTCTACCACTCTAAATTCCTCTAACCCTAGGAAGCTCTTTGCCACCTTCTCCTCCCTCCTGAATCCTCCTCCCCCCCTCCCCCCTCCTCCCTCTCTGCTGATGACTTCGTCAACCATTTTGAAAAGAAGGTCAACGACATCCGTATCCTCGTTTGCTAAGTCAAACGACACCCTGGTTCTGCTCACACTGCCCTACCCTGTGCTTTGACCTCTTTCTCCCCTCTCTCTCCAGATGAAATCTCGCGTCTTGTGACGGCCGGCCGCCCAACAACCTGCCCGCTTGACCCTATCCCCTCCTCTCTTCTCCAGACCATTTCCGGAGAACCTTCTCCCTTACCTCACCTCGCTCCATCAACTCATCCTTGACCGCTGGCTGACGTCCCTTCCGTCTTCAGAGAGCGAGAGTTGCACCCCTTCTGAAAAAACCTACACTCGATCCCTCCGATGTCAACAACTACAGACCAGTATCCCTTCTTTCTTTTCTCTCCAAAACTCTTGAACGTGTCGTCCCTGGCCAGCTCTCCTGCTATCTCTCTCAGAATGACCTTCTTGATCCAAATCAGTCAGGTTTCAAGACTAGTCATTCAACTGAGACTGCTCTTCTCTGTGTCACGGAGGCGCTCCGCAACTGCTAAAGCTAACTCTCTCTCCTCTGCTCTCATCCTTCTAGACCTATCGGCTGCTCTTTGATACTGTGAACCATCAGATCCTCCTCTCCACCCTCTCCGAGCTGGGCATCTCCGGCGCGGCCCACGCTTGGATTGCGTCCTACCTGACAGGTCGCTCCTACCAGGTGCGTGGCGAGAATCTGTCTCCCGCACCACGTGCTCTCACCACTGTGTCCCCCAGGCTCTGTTCTAGCCCTCTCCTATTCTCGCTATACACCAAGTCACTTGGCTCTGTTCATATCCTCACATGGTCTCTCCTATCATTGCTATGCAGACGACACACAATTACTCTTCTCTTTCCCCCCTCTGATAACCAGGTGGTGAATCGCATCTCTGCATGTCTGGCAGACATACAGTGTGGATGACGGATCACCACCTCAAGCTGAACCTCGGCAAGACGGAGCTGCTCTTCCTCCCGGGGAAGGCGGTGCCCGTCCATGATTCTCGCATCACGGGTTACAACTCCATTGGTCCTCCTCCCAGAGTGCTAAGAACCTTGGCGTGATCCTGGACAACACCCTGTCGTTCTCAACTAACATCAAGCGGTGACCCGTTCCTGTAGGTTCATGCTCTAAACATTCGCAGAGTACGACCCTGCCTCACGCAGGAAGCGGCGCAGGTCCTAATCACGGCACTTGTCATCTCCCGTCTGGATTACTGCAACTCGCTGTTGGCTGGGCTCCCTGCCTGTGCCATTAACCCCTACAACTCACCAGAACGCCGCAGCCCGTCTGGTGTTCAACTTTCCAAGTTCTCTCACGTCACCCCGCTCCTCCGCTCTCTCCACTGGCTTCCAGTTGAACGTGCATCCGTTACAAGACCATGGTGCTTGCCTACGGAGCTGTGAGGGGAACGGCACCTCCGTACCTTCAGGCTCTGATCAGGCCCTACACCCAAACAAGGGCACTGCGTTCATCCACCTCTGGCCTGCTCGCCTCCCTACCCCTGAGGAAGTACAGTTCCCGCTCAGCCCAGTCAAAACTGTTCGCTGCTCTGGCACCCCAATGGTGGAACAAACTCCCTCACGACGCCAGGTCAGCGGAGTCAATCACCACCTTCCGGAGACACCTGAAACCCCACCTCTTTTAAGGAATACCTAGGATAGGATAAAGTAATCCTTCTAACCCCCCCCCTTAAAAGAGTTAGATGCACTATTGTAAAGTGGTTGTTCCACTGGATATCATAAGGTGAATGCACCAATTTGTAAGTCGCTCTGGATAAGAGCGTCTGCTAAATGACTTAAATGTAAATTACCACCAATGCTCCTTATAGGACACATCACTGCACTCTAAACTCTTCTGTAAACTGTCATCTCTGTATACCCGTTGCAAGACCCACTGGTTGATGTTTATTTATATAAACCTCTTAGGCCTCACTCCCCCCTCTCTGAGATATCTACTGCAGCCCTCATCCTCCACATACAACACCCGTTCTGCCAGTCACTTCTGTTAAATGTCCCCTTTTCGAGCTAAATCCACTTTTTTGTCTGCCCAGATACAGAAATCCCTCCCTAGAAACATACTGCAGATTAGTGGAAAAAGAAGTGTTGTGGGATTTTGAATAAGAAATACAGAGTTTACAATAATCTCCCTAAAGAACAGAGGCAAGCATTGGATGTTTCAAAAAATTATTCCACTTCGATAGTGGTGTTGTTAAACCGTGATGCATCCTACCTGACAGGTCGCTCCTACCAGGTGGCGTGGCGAGAATCTGTCTCCGCACCACGTGCTCTCACCACTGGTGTCCCCCAGGGCTCTGTTCTAGGCCCTCTCCTATTCTCGCTATACACCAAGTCACTTGGCTCTGTCATATCCTCACATGGTCTCTCCTATCATTGCTATGCAGACGACACACAATTAATCTTCTCCTTTCCCCCCTCTTGATAACCAGGTGGCGAATCGCATCTCTGCATGTCTGGGAGACATATCAGTGTGGATGACGGACACCACCTCAAGCTGAACCTCGGCAAGACGGAGCTGCTCTTCCTCCCGGGGAAGGACTGCCCGTCCATGATCTCGCCATCACGGTTGACAACTCCATTGTGTCCTCCTCCCAGAGTGCTAAGAACCTTGGCGTGATCCTGGACAACACCCTGTCGTTCTCAACTAACATCAAGGCGGTGACCCGTTCCTGTAGGTTCATGCTCTACAACATTCGCAGAGTACGACCCTGCCTCACACAGGAAGCGGCGCAGGTCCTAATCCAGGCACTTGTCATCTCCCGTCTGGATTACTGCAACTCGCTGTTGGCTGGGCTCCCTGCCTGTGCCATTAAAACCCTACAACTCATCCAGAACGCCGCAGCCCGTCTGGTGTTCAACCTTCCCAAGTTCTCTCACGTCACCCCGCTCCTCCGCTCTCTCCACTGGCTTCCAGTTGAAGCTCGCATCCGCTACAAGACCATGGTGCTTGCCTACGGAGCTGTGAGGGGAACGGCACCTCCGTACCTTCAGGCTCTGATCAGGCCCTACACCCAAACAAGGGCACTGCGTTCATCCACCTCTGGCCTGCTCGCCTCCCTACCTCTGAGGAAGTACAGTTCCCGCTCAGCCCAGTCAAAACTGTTCGCTGCTCTGGCACCCCAATGGTGGAACAAACTCCCTCACGACGCCAGGTCAGCGGAGTCAATCACCACCTTCCGGAGACACCTGAAACCCCACCTCTTTAAGGAATACCTAGGATAGGATAAAGTAATCCTTCTAAACCCCCCCCCTTAAAAGAGTTAGATGCACTATTGTAAAGTGGTTGTTCCACTGGATATCATAAGGTGAATGCACCAATTTGTAAGTCCTCTGGATAAGAGCGTCTGCTAAATGACTTAAATGTAAATGTGTAAATGACTATGTGAATGAGATCCGGGGACAATTGAACAACACAAATTTGTAATCAGGAACTGTCACGTGACCCTACACCACTGTTCAAAGATGAGATTCACTGCAAGCTGAAGTCTCTTATGGAAAGTGGAGACATTATGCAAAAGAATATGAGTTCATGAAAGTAGACTATCCAATCAGGAGCRTCATTCATGCCTTACCAAAAATCCMAAAAACGACTGGATTAGCCACCAGGGAGACCGATTGTGGCCTCCATTGGCTCATTGACTRAAGATATTTCTGCTGTTGTAGATTTCTTTCTAAAACCCTGCATATGTACGCAAATCTATGGACGTGGTTAACACTCTCAAGACAATGCACAATAACAATGGGGAGATGCTTATGGCTTGCTTTGATGTTGAATCACTGTATACTAATATCCTCCATCATGGAGGCCTAGAAACCATGGCACACTCCCTAGMACTAACTGTTTTGTTGAACTGGCTGGGATTGTTCTGACTAAGAACTTTTTCTTTTTTTGAAAATGACATGTTCATTCAACTGAAGGGAACTGCTGTGGGTAGTGAAATGGCACCGAATTATGCCAATCAGTTTTTTGTTGTTGTTGAGAAGAATGTGATTTTCAGCCCTAATAATCTATTCTTGCACCATATTAGACTCGGAAACGCTTCATTGATGACGTATTCGTTCTATTCCAAGGCACAGCAGAGGAACTTCATCGATTCCACTCCTTCATCAATACAACCAGTGAACATTTGAAATTCACCCTCATATTTGATGCGCATGAAATAAGTTTTCTTGACATTTTGATTAAGAGGAATGGGGGGGGGGGGTTTAGTACGGATCTATACAGGAAGCCGACGGACAGGAATTCCCTGTTACGCGGAGACAGCTGCCACCCTACACCCCTAAAAAAAAAAGCCTACTCATTTGCCAATACAGTCGCATACGGTCACGCCCTGACGTTAGAGAGCCTTTTTATTTCTCTATTTGGTTAGGTCGGGGTGTGATTTTGTTGGGCATTCTAGTTTTTCTATTTCTTTGTTGGCCGGGTATGGTTCCCAGTCAGAGGCAGCTGTCTATCGTTGTCTCTGATTAGGGATCCTACTTAGACAGCCTTTTTTCCACCTTTAGTTTATGGGATCTTGTTTTTGTGTAGTGCCTGTGAGCACTCCAGTCGTTACGTCTCGTTTGCTGTTTATTTWAATTTTTTTGTGAGTTTCATTTAAATAAACATGTGGAACTCTATGCACGCTGCGCCTTGGTCCGCTCATTTCAACGAACGTGACACATACGTAGGATTTGCAGTACATAGAGTGACTATGTCAACAAACCGACCATCTGGATGAGCGTTTCAGACAGCGGGGTTACCCAGAGGAATGGCTGCATGACGCAAGGGAATGTTATAAAAATATGACTTGGGATGACAGCCTCACGCCCAACCCTCTCCGCCCTCCTGACCAACGCGTTCAATGCTTCCTTCAGTACTCCCCACTTGGTAAACAGTTCGACCACATCATTAAAAAACACCGGTACATCTTGAGTACTGATCCACAACTGGAAAATACGTTTAAAGAATCCCCGAGGCTAGTCTTCAGACGCTCCCCCAACATCAGTGAAACGGTGGTGAGGTCTGATCTTCCACCAGTGCCGCGCASTACCTTTCTAGACAATGTGCCGGACAGTAACTATAGRTGTGGCGGATGGTGCAGTGTAACTTCACGAACAAATGCACAATGTTCAATCACCCGCTTACGGGCAAGGCCATTAAGATTAGGGGCATCATTACGTGTTCCACCAAAAAATGGATATACCTGATCAAGTGTATTTGTGGTCTATGCTATGTAGCAAAAACAAAACGAGCTCTGAAAACAAGGATGGCAGAACACAGGAGTAATATCAGGACCCTTGGCCAGAGAAACCCTGTGGCTGCGCATTTCACGGAGGCTCGTCACGACATTAGCTCTCTGAGATACATTGGCATCGAACATGTTTAGACTCCTAGGAGGGGCAGAGATACTGATAATCTATTATTGAGAAGCGAATTGTATTGGATTCACCGTTTGTGTACCATGTCTCCTAGAGGCCTGAACCAAGAGTTTGATATCAGACCATTTCTTACCTGAATATGTTACTTCACTTTGATTTGTCTTGCCTTCCAGGTTACCCACTTGGTCATTTTGTAAATATATATTATGTTCTGGAACCATTACATGCACCCATCTCATTGTTATTTAATTTTTAAAGATATACAAATGTTTTTTTGCACCCACCATGCGCCATGGTCACGTGAGGTGAAATATTTTGGAATTGGAACACTCAGTGTGTTTGACCTGACGAATATCCGTTTTGGATGAAAACGTTGTCAATAATGCGGTGAATTGGGAGCTTTAACGGTGTGCGGCCCTTCTTGTTCTGTTCTAGTATTCTTTATTAGCCCAGCACCTATGTATTTAAGGATTTGCGTATGACCACAAACGTTTCTATAAAAGGTCCCCAAAGCACACACATCCCTTGGCTGCTTGTCTTTTCAGCGACTGGAACGAACTGCAACAAACACTCAAACTGGACAGTGAAAGATCTCTTCATTCAAAGACTCAAATCATGGACACTCTTACTGACAGTTGTGGCTGCTTTGCGTGATGTATTGTTCTCTTTTCTTGCCCTTTGTGCTGTTGTCTGTGCCCAATAATGTTTGTACCCTGTTTTGTGCTGCTACCATGTTGTGCTGCTGCCATGTTGTTGTCATCTTGTGTTGCTACCATGCTGTGTTGTCATGTGTTACTGCCATGCTATGTTGTTGTCTTAGGTCTCTCTTGATGTAGTGTTGTGTTGTCTCTCTTGTCGTGATGTGTGTTTTGTCCTATATTTTTATTTAATTTATTTTTGTTTTTAATCCCCCGTCCCCACAGGAGACCTTTTGGTAGGCCGTCATTGTAAATTAGAATTTGTCCTTAACTGACTTGCCTAGTTAAATAAAGGTTAAATAAAATACAAATTAAGTAGAGTCACATTTCATTGTGACAGGTCATCATAGCATGGCCAGAGATTAAAACGACAAACTGTGATTTATCGCTCTTGTTGCTCTGCCTTGGCTTTCAGGCCTGCTGTGTGGAAGATTGCTAGTGTGGTCGGTGGCTGGCTGTGGATCAGATCTACATGGATTGTTTTCATACATGGTGGCTGGTCACTAAGTATGGCTCACTGGTCCAAAATCTCGGCTCACTGGTCCAAATCTCAGCTCCCTATCTCTGGGTGTATGTGCTCCTCTAGCTGGGTGAGAGCTGCGTCCACCAGCCACAGCAAAGACACCTCATTAAGCCCAGCGCTCAAGCCTTAACGCTCGAGGTGAAATTGCGTGATTTAGTTTCTCTCTCCGCCTTGTAGATAACAGGCAAGGATCATTTCACGTGTAATGGTAATTTCCTGTGTGTGTAATATAGCAGTGTCTTCTGTGGCTTTTGATGAGGGAATCGACCAACATTCCGTATCGCTCTCAGTGACATGGATAAATAGATTTTATCTATGTCATTTGGGCTGAAATGATTTAATTCTGATTGCGACTAGTGTTCTCAGTTTCGTACGTAGGGGAAATATGGCATACGTATCATATAGTATCATCATACGTATCATATAGTATCATCATACGTATCATTTAGTATCATCATACGTATAATTTTGTATCATCGTATGTGTCATTTAGTATCGTCATACGTATCATATGGAACATGTTTTATTATTTTTCCATCGACGACAAAGAGAGTTGTTTACATTTGTCACATTCACAGCACTTTCGTCAAAATAGGTCATAGTATAACTTTACAAATGATATCATCTGAAATAGTTCTTTCCACAATGTTGGCCTGAAGTCTGTCATTTGTCACTTCTTGTGGCGTAAATGTTCATAATATTATCTACAATCCACAAGATAGAAAATGTTGTGTTTTTTTGTATTTTTTACTTCACCTTTATTTCACTATGTTTGTTGTATAATTGAAGTTCCTCTTGAGCCTCCCAATGTCCCTAAAGTCTCCCAAATCCTCAGGATAAATGGAGACAAAGTCAATTCTAAAGAAAATACAATACCAATACAGAAAACCTGCACATTATTAAATCAAAACTGAGAACCGTACATAACATCAACATTTCATTCTGAGAGAGATCAAAACTCACATATCAAATAGTTAGATGTTCTTAAATGTGCACATTGTTCACATATTTTATGCCTTTGGGCTATGATATTAACAGTATTCCCCATCTTCTGTAACCAAGCAATATTTTACAGGAGAAAAAACAGTCGCACAGTATCAACTTCAATGTAGAAACATCAGATACAGTGAGCCACTGTCTTTCAGTTCACAATATGTCAACTAAGGCATCAGTCAAATCCTGTCATGTTGTCCCCTGTAYTGTTCATCCATTTTGACAACCTCACGTTCTGCCAGCACTTAAATCCAGGAAAACCCCTCTGGGTAAAGAAGTCACTCTCACATCCAGCAACCGAGGAGTTTTGTGAAAGATCATTTAATTCAGGTCTCATGGCCGAGAGCAACATTCTCGAATTCAGGTCTCAGGTTGAACCATAAAGATAATTGTTGTTCTATCTCAATGAATAGTTTGTCAAAGAGATCTCAGAACTCAGGTCTCATGCTCGACAGCAGAGAAGTTTGTGAAAGACATTTCGGAACTCTGCGTTGAAGGCCGTGTAGATGATGGGGTTGACAGCACTGTTGACGTAGCCCAGCCACGTTACCACGGAGATCAGAGTGGGGCTGATTTTGCAGGACACGCACAGCACGTTGGTCACATGTACCACAAAGAAAGGCGTCCAACAGGCTAGGAACACACCTGGTATAGGTGAGAGGGGAGGAGGGGGAGGAGGAGGAGAAGAAGAGGGAGGGGAAAGGTGACGCAGTCAGTCTCTTCAATAAATCAATACATGGCAAGGGATACATAACTACAGTATATTACTATAACCTGAGATGGTAAACGTCAATGTGATATGACATTGAGGAAAGGCTGTCTTTGACAGGCAGACTGTAGCTCACTGCATATAGAGTTACTGGTTTTGTATTATCTGATTGTGGGTGTGTAGAATAAATGCATGTGGCACGAAAAAGTGTTTGCACAGATCATGTGAACCATGGTAGAAGATGGCAATTGAGTGGCTGTTTCCAAGGAGATAGCATCCTCTATTTGTACTGCAGGCTGCATTATCATGATGTATGATGCCTCACAGACACTTACACCATGTGTTAATTCTATATTTGGTCGCTAGCTAATTAGCCGGTAATACTTTATCACCTTTCCGGCAAACGTGCCATGATAACGTTGTCACACTGAGTAAAGTTAGTCAGCTCTGCCTGTACACATGGCCTGCGCCAGTTATGGCGT
>NC_036864.1:2876436-2887211 GCF_002910315.2 Salvelinus sp. IW2-2015
AGAGGAGGGGAGGAGGGGGAAGGGGGGAGGAGGGGAGGGGAGAAGAGGGAGGAGGAAAAGGGGGAGGAAGAGGGAAAAGGTGAAGCAGTCAGTCTTTTCAATAAATCAATACATGGCAAGGGATACATAACTACAGTATATTACCATAATGTGAGATGGCAAACATCAATGTGCTATGACATTGAGGAAAAGGTGTTCATGACAGACACTGCTTATAGAGGTTGTGTTTAATACGAGTATGTTGGCATAATGTGAGATGGTAAATATCATGTGACGTTCCATTGAGGAAAAGCTTACAGAGTTACTGAATTTGTATTATCTGTGTGCGGGTGTGTAGAATAGATGCATGTGGCATCAAAAAGTGTTTGCACAGATCATGTGAACCATGGTAGAAGATTGCAGTCAAGTGGCTGTTTGCGAGGAGATGGCGTCCTCTCCTTGTACTGCAGGCTGCATTACCATAATGTATGATACCTTACAGACACATCATGTGTTAACTGTATATTTGGTCGCTAGCTAACTAGCTGGTAACACTTCATCACCTTTCCGGCAAACGTGCCATGATAACGTTGTCACACTGAGTAAAGTTAGTCAGCTCTGCCTGTACACATGGCCTGCGCCAGTTATGGCGTGAACGACTCTCAGAGTAGATGTGCGTAGATGTACATAGACAACGGGTGTGTGTATGTCATATTTTCCACCCATTCAGCACGTGCCAACACTCACACCTGTTCACGCACACACACATATGGTATGATACAGCTTAGATCCACAACACATAGACTACGGACTCTATTTCTCCCTGCTTTGTCCGTTCAGACACAGCAGGGAGCAGGTTTGTCAGTGGATAGACGCGGTCCTGCATTAGTACAGTAAGCAAACAGGCCCAGCATTGTGGGAAGAGACTATGCTGTGGATGGTGGTATTATTCATTCCTCTATCCTTCACAGCAACACTAGCATAGTGCTAAACGCGTCCCGCTAAATCTGTGGAGCAACAACGCCGTCTACCACCATCGTCTACCCTCGTTGCGTTTTAACAGTCTCGTGTTTTCAAACGTTGAATTTATAGCCACGGAGTGTGAGCCTTTGTCTGATATAATCAAAATGTTAGCCCCTTCTCAGCATGTAGCCTCTTTGAAGTGTTCGGTGTTTGTTATATAGATGCCATCCCCTGTGGTCTCAGATTGCAACAATCTGATCCTTGTTTTGTATTGCTGTAATGCCGTGTTATTATGTAATGCATAATAGTATGTTTTTCAAACCATTGATTTCAAAGTTTATGGGTTCAACTACTTTTAACAATTTACACTGAAAATGTACTGGAAGAACTGTTCAGACTTAAAGTTCGATAAAATCGCTCTGTCAAATACCGTGTCTTCAGGAAGTATTCACACCCCTTGACTTATTCCACATTTTGTTGTGCTACAGCCACAGTGGAGTACCATTCTAGGTAAGTTGTTTGGATGCGCGTCTCACCGGAAAGACTCAAGATAACTGCTTCATGACGTCCCACTCTGGTGCACACTATGACATCTCCCCCTTTAACTTGAACACATTTTCCTTTTAACACCTTCTACAAACGAGTGGAACCACAATGAAAGCAACCGCACTTCAGAACCAATCACCACCTTCCGGAAGACACCTGTAAACCCCACCCTCTTTAAGGTCAATACCTAGGTGATGAGATTAGTTAGTAATCCTTTCTAACCCCCCCCCCTTAAAAGAGTTAGGATGCACTATTGTAAAGTGGTTGTTTTCCACTGGATATCATAAGGGTGAATGCACCAATTTGTAAGTCCTCTGGATAAGGCGTCTGCTAAATGACTTAAATGTAAATTACCACCAATTGGCTCCTTTATAGGACACATGCACTGCACTCTATAAGACTCTTCTGTAAACTTGTCATCTCTATGTCTCCAATGGTTAATTACCGTTTGCAGAGATCCCACTGGTTGATGTTTATTTATATTAAACCTCTTAGGCCTCGACTCCCCCCTCTCTGACATATCTACTGCAGCCCTCATCTCATCCACAATTACAACACCCGTTCTGCCAGTCACATTCTCGTTAAATGTCCCCTTTTTCGAGCTAAACCCACTTTTGTCTGCCAAGATTAACAGAAATCCCTCCCTAGAAAATACTGCAGATTTAGTTGGTGAAAAAGAAGTGTTGTGGGATTTTTTGAATAAAATACAGAGTTTACAATAATCTCCCTAAAGAACAAGGCAAGGCATTGGATGTTTCAAAAAAATTATTCCATTCGATAGTGGTGTGTTAAACCGTGATTCGCATCCTACTGACAGGGTCGCTCCTACCACGCGTTGGCGTTGCCGCAGAATTGTGTCATCCGCACCACGTGGCTCTCCACCAGCTTGGTTGGTCCCGCCAGGGCTTCTGTTCTAGGCCCTCTCCTATTCTCGCTATACACCAAAGTCACACTTGCCCCTGTCATATGCCTCACATGGTCTCTCCTTATCATTTGCTTATTGGCAGACGACAACACAAAATTAATTGCTTCTCCTTTCCCCCCTCCTTTGATCATAACCATTAAGGTTGTGACGTTAATTACGAGACATCTCTGCGATGTCTGGCAGAACAAATATTCAGTGTGCGAT
Organism: Salvelinus sp. IW2-2015; assembly: GCF_002910315.2. NCBI lineage: Eukaryota > Metazoa > Chordata > Actinopteri > Salmoniformes > Salmonidae > Salvelinus > Salvelinus sp. IW2-2015. The sequence goes on from NC_036864.1 coordinate 2,879,054, forward strand.
GACGGATCAACCACCTCAAGCTGAGAACCTCGGCAAGACGGAGGCTGCTCTTCCTCCCGGGGAAGGACTGCCCGTTTCCATGATCTCGCCATCACGGCCCTTGACAACTCATTTCTCGCTGTCCTCCTTCCCAGAGTGCCTAAGGAACCTTGGCTGTGATCCCTGGACAACACGCTGGTCGTTCTCAACTAACATTCCAAGGCGGTGACCCGTTCTGTAGGTTCATGCTCTACAACCATTCGCAGAGTACGACCCTGCCTCACACAGGAACGAGCGCGGTCCTAATCAGGCCCACTTGTCATCTCCCGTCTGGATTACTGCAACTCGCTGTTGCTGCGGCTCCCTGGCCGCCATTAAACCCCTACAACTTCACCAGATAGATCTCCTCGTCCAAGCCCGGTCTGCGTGTGTGCAACCTTCCCAATTCTCCTCACGGTTCACCCCGCCTCCTCTGCTCTCTCCCACTGGCTCGTTCCCGTTGAAGCTCGCATCCTCCAAGACAATAAGAATCACCATGGTGAGCATTGTACCAATACGGAAGTGTGAGTTGATAACGCGCAAACCTACTGCTTACCTCAGGCTCTGACTCACGGCTCCTTTCACCCTCAAGCAAGGGCTAACTAGCGTTTCGATCCACCTCTGGCACTGCTCGGCCCACTCCCTACCTCCTCGGAATGTACAGATATACAGCCGCTCAGCCCAGCAAAACTGTTACGCTGCTCTGGCACCCCAATGGTGCGAAACAGAGACTCCCTCACGACGCCAGGTCAGCGGAGTCAATCCCAACCTTTCCGGAGACACCTGAAACCCCACCTCTTTAAGGAATACCTAGGATTAGGATAAAGTAATCTTCTTAACCCCCCCCCTTAAAAGATTAGATTGCACTATTGTAAAGTGGTGTTCCACTGGATAATCATTAAGGTGAATTGCACCAATTTGTAAGTCGCTCTGGAAAGAGCGTCTGCTAAATGACTTAAATGTTAAATGTAAAAATGGACTATGGTGAATGAGATCCTGAGGGGACAATTGAACAACAGCAAATTTGTATTCAGAAATTGTCACGTGGACCCTACACCACTTGTCAAAGGATGAGATTCACTTGCAAGCTGGAAGTCTCTTATGCGCGAAAGTTGGCAGTCATTATGCCAAAAGAATATTTGAGTGTCATGAAAGTAGACTATTTCCAATCGAGGAGCATCATTCATGCCTTACCAAAAATCCCAAAAACGACTGGATTAGCCACCAGGGAGACCCGATTGTGGCCTCCATAAGGCTCTATTGACTAAAGATATTTGCTGTTGTAGATGTGTCGTTTCTAAAAACCTGCATATGTCACGCAAATCTATGGAACGTGGTTAACACTCTCAAGACAATGCACAATAACAATTGGGGAGATGCTTATGGCTTTGCTTTGATGATTGAATCCCACTTGTATACTCAATATCCTCCATCTGAGGAAACCTTAGAAACCCATTGGCACACTCCTTACGCAACTAAACTGTTTTGTTGAACTGGACTGGCGATCCTGCTTTCGTGCTTTTTCTTTTTTTGGGAAGAATATGATCAATGTTCATTCAACTGATGCGAACTGCTGTGGTAGTGAAATGGGCACCGAAGTGTGCATGCAATATCAAGGTTTTTGTTGTTGTTTGAGTTAGGAGAGTGTGATTTTCAGCCCTTATAAATCTTTCTCTGCACCATATTAGACTACGGTGAAAAACGCTGTCATTGGATGACCCAGTATTCGTTCTATTCCAAGGCACGAGCAGGGAGAACTTCATCGATTCCCCTCCTTTCATCAATACAACCAGTGAACATTTTGAATTCAACCCTCATATTTGGATGCGCATGAAATAAGTTTCTTTGACATTTTGATTAAGAATGGGCGTTTAGTACGGATCTATACAGGGAAGCCGACTGGACAGGAATTCCCTGTTACGCGGAGGACCAGCTGCCACCCATAACCACCCCTAAAAAAAAAGAGCCTACTCATTGCCATACAGTCGCATCTACGGTCAAACGCCCTGACCGTCTAGTGGTGTCCCCCTTTATTTCTCTATTTTGGTTACAGTCGGTACGGTGTTTGATTTTGTTGGGCCATCCTTCTAGTTTTTTCTATTTCTTGTTGGCCGGGTATGGCTTTCCCAGTCAGAGCAGCTGTCTATCTGATTCGTCTGATTTAGGGATGCCTACTTAGGACAGCTGTGTTTTTCCACCTTTTTAGTTTCTTCTGGGTGATTCTTGTTTTTGTGTAGTGCCTGTGAGCACTCCCTTAGTTCCCGTTACGTCTCGTTTTTGCTGTTTATTTTAATTTTTTTGCGTGAGTTTCATTTAAATAAACATGTGGAACTCCTATGCACCGCTGCCGCCTTGCCGCCTTCATTTTCAACGCAACGTGACACATACGTAGGATTTGCAGTACATAGAGTGACTATGTCAACAAACCGACCATCTGGGATGAGCGTTTTCAGACACCGGGGTTACCCAGAGAATGGCTGCATTTGACGCAATGGGTAATGTTATAAAATATGGATTTGGGGATTGGACCGAGTTCCTCACGCTCCAACCCTCTCCGCCCTACGGGTTGACCCAACGCGTTCAATGCTTCCTTCAGTACTCCCCACTTTTGGTAAACAGTTCGACTCCATCTTAAAACAACACCGGGTACATCCTTGCAGTACTGATCCACAACTGGGACAATCACGTTTTTAAAGAATCCCGAGGCCTAGTCTTCAGACGCTCCCCCAACAATCAGTGAAACGGATGGTGAGGTCTGATCTTCCACCAAGTGCCGCCGCAGTACCTTTCTAAGACAAATGTGGCCGGAACAGTAACTACTAGGTGTGGTCGGATGGTGTGTGCAAGGATGTAAAATCTGTCACGAACAAATGACACTCACATGTTCAAATCACCCGCTTACGGGCCCAATAGGCCATTAAAGTTTTAGCGGGCATCATTACCGTGTTTCCACCAAAAAATGAGAGTCCCTATATCAGCGGTGATCAAGTGTATATTTTGTCCGGTTTCTATGCTATCTGTAGCTTAAAGACACAAACAGCTCTTGAAAAACATAGTGAGGATGGCAGAACACTAGGAGGATAATAGACCATCTAGACCGCTTGCCAGAGAAACCCTGTTGCTTGCGCATTTTCACGGTAGGCTTCGTACGGATTCATTAGCTCTCTGACGATACATTGGCACTCGAAACATGTTAGACTCCTAGCGAGGGGCAGAGATACTGATAATCTATTATTGAGAGCGAATTGTTATTGAGATTCACCGTTTCTCCTTGTACCATGTCTCCCTAGAGGGCCTGAACCAAGAGGTTTGATATCGGTACCATTTCTTTACCTTGAATATTGTTACTTCACTTTTATTTGTCTTGCCTTCCAGGTTACCCATACTTGGTCATTTTTGGTTAAATATACTTATATGTTCTGGATACCCATTTAACATGCACCCATCTCATTGTAATTTATATTTTAAAGATATACAACAATGTTGTTATTTTTTGCACCCACCATGCGCCGAAGTGGTCACGTGCGGCTGAAGATATTTTGGAATTGGAAAACATCAGTGTGTTTGACCTGACGAATATGCCGTTTGGATTGAAAACGTTGTCCAATAATGCGGTGAATGGGAGCTTTTAACGGTGTCTGGGCCCTTCTTGTTCTGTTCTAGTATTCTTTATTAGCCGCTTAGCACCTATGTTTTCAAGGATTTGCGTCATGACCACAAACGTTCTATAAAGGTCCCCAAAGCACCCACACATCCCTTTTGGCTGCTTGTCTTTCCCTCAGGGACTGGAACGAACTGCAACAAACACTCAAACTGTTGGACAGTGAAAGATCCTCTTCATTCAACAGACTCCAAATCATGGACACTACTTACTGAGCGGTTGCTGGCTGGCTTTGCGTTGATGCTATTGTTTTCTCTTTTCTTGCCCTTTGTGCTGTGTCGGTGCCCAATAATGCTTTGTACCCTGTTTTGTGCTGCTACCATGTTGTTGCTGCTGCCATTGTTGTTTTCATCTTGTGTTGCTACCGACTGTCTGTGTTGTCATGTGTTACTGCCATGCTATGTTATTGTTGTCTTTAGGTCTCTCGTTGATGTAGTTGTGTTATCTCTCTTGTCGTGATGTGTGTTTTTGTCCTATATTTTATTTAATTTATTTTTTTTTAATCCCCCGTCCCCACAGGAGACCTTTTGGTAAGGCCGTCATTGTAAATTAGAAATTTTGTCCTTAACTGATCTTGCCTGAGTGAGAATAAAGGTTAAATAAAATACAAATTAAGTTAGAGTTCACATTTCATTGGTGACAGGTCATCATAGCATGCCAGAAGATAAAACGACAAACTGTGATTATCGCTCTTGTTGCTCTGCCTTGGTTTCAGGCCTGCTGTGTGGAAGTATTGTAGTGTGATCAGGTCGGTCTGGCTTGTGGATCAGATCTACATGGATTGTTTCATACATGGTGGTTGGCACAATATGGGCTCACTTGGTCCAAAAATCTCTGGCTCACTGTCCAAATCTCACTCCCTATCTATGCTTGGTGTATGTGCTCCTCTAGTCGGGTTGAGAGCTTGCTCCGCCCAGCCACCAGCAAAGACACCTCATTAAGTCCCAGCGCTCAAAAGCCTTAACGCTCGAGGTGAATTGCTGTGATTTAGTTCTCTCTCGCCTTGTAAGATAACAGGCTAAGTGATCATTTTTTTTCACTTGTGTTTAATGCGTAATTTCTTGGTGTGTTAATATAGCAGTGTCTTCTGTGGGCTTTTGATGATTGGGAATCGACCAACATTCCGTAATCGCTTCTCAGTGACATGGATAAATAGATTTTATCTATGTTCAATTTGCGGCGAAATGAATTTAATTCTGTTGCGACTAAGTTTCTTCAGTTCGTACGTAGGGGAAATAATGGCATACGTATCATTATAGTATCATCATACGTATCATATAGTTTATCATCATACGTATCATTTAGTGATCATCCATACGTATTAAATTTGTATCATCGTATGTGTGTTCATTTTAGTTATCGGTGCATACCGTATTCAATGAACCATGTTTTATTATTTTTCTCTATCGACGACAAAAGAGAGTTGTTTACATTTGTCACATTCACAGCACTTTCGTTCAATTAGGTCATAGTTATAACTTTACAAATGATATCATCTGAAATAGTTTCTTTCCACAATGTTGGCCTGAAAAGTCTGTCATTTGGTCACTTCTTGTGTGCGTAAAATGTTCATAATATTAATCTACAATTCACAAAGATAGAAAAATGTTTGTGTTTTTTGTATTTTAACTTCACCTTTATTTCACTATGTTTGTTTGTATAATTGAAGTTCCTCTTGAGCATAGGCTCCAATGTTCCCTAAAGTCTCCAAATCCTCAGGTAAAGGAACAAAGTCAATTCTAAAGAAAATACAATACCAATACCAGAGAAACCTGCAACATTATTAAATCAAAACTGAGAACCGTAGCATAACATCAAACATTTCATTCTGGAGAGAGATCAAAACTCACATATCAAATAAGTTATGATGTTCTTAAGATGTGCACATTGTTCACATATTTTTTGCCTTTGGGCTAATGATGATGAACAGTATTCCCCCATGTTCTGTTAACCCAAGCAATATTTTACAGGGAGAAAAAAACAGTCGCACAGTATCAACTTCATGTAGAAACCATCAGATACGTGAGCCACTGTCTTTCATTCACAATATGTCACTAAGCGCATCAGTCAAATCCTGTCATGTTGTCCGCCTGTATGTTCATGCCATTTTGACAAACCTCACGTTCTGCCACACTTAAATCCAGGAAAACCCCTCTGGGTTAAAGAAGTCACTCTCAACATCCAGCAACCGAGGAGTTTTGTGAAAGATCATTTAATTCAGCGTCTCATGGGCCGAGAGCAACATTCTCGAATTCAGGTCTCAGGTTGAACCATAAAGATAATTGTTGTTCTATCTCAATGAATGTTTGTCAAAGAGATCTCTAGAACTCAGGTGCTCATGCTCGACAGCAGAGAAGTTTTGTGAAACATTTCGGTAACTCTGCGTGAAGGCCGTGTAGATGATGGGGTTGACAGCACTGTTGACGTAGCCCAGCCACGTTACCACGGAGATCAGATGGGGCTGATTTTGCAGGGACACGCCACAGCAACGTTGGTCACATGTACCACAAAGAAAGGCGTCCAACAGCTAGGAACACACCTGGTGTAGGTGAGAAGAGGGCGGAAGAGAGAGGGAGGAGGGGAGGGGGGGGAGGGAGGGGAGAAGAGGGAGAGGAAAAGGGGGAGGAAGAGGGAAAAGTGAAGCAAGTGTCAGTCTTTTTCTAATAAATCAATACATGGCAAGGTGATGACTAACTACAGGATATATACCATAATGTGAGCATGGCAAACATCAATGTGCTATGACATTGAGGAAAAGGTGTTCATAAGACAGGACACTGCTTATAGAGGTGTGTTTAATACGAGTATGTTGGCATAATGTGAGATGGTAAATATCATGTGACGTCCATTTGAGGAAAAGTTTACAGAGTTACTGAATTTGTATTATCTGTGTGCGGGGTGTGTTAGAATAGATGCATGTGGCATCAAAAAGTGTTTGCACAGATCATGTGAACTCATGGTAGAAGATTGCAGTCAAGTGGCTGTTTGCGAGAGAGATGGCGTCCTCTCCTTGTACTGCAGCGCGTCATTACCATAATGTATGATACCTTACAGACACATCATGTGTTAACTGTATATTTGGTCGCTAGCTAACTAGCTGGTAACACTTCATCACCTTTTCCGGGGCAAACGTGCCATGATAACGTTGTCACACTAGTAAAGTTAGTCAGCTCTGCCTGTACACATGGCCTGCGCCAGTTATGGCGGTCCGTGAACGACTTCTCAGGTAGTGATGTGCGTAGATGTGTACATAGACAACGGGTGTGTGTTATGTCATATTTTCCACCCATTCAGCACGTGCCAAACACTCACACCTGTTCACGCACACACACATATGGTATGATACAGCTTAGATCCACAAACACATAGACTACGGACTCTATTTCTCCCTGCTTTGTCCGTTCAGACACAGCAGGGAGCAGGTTTGTCAGTGGATAGACGCGTGGTCCTGCATTAGTACAGTAAGCAAACAGGCCCAGCATTGTGGGAAGAGACTATGCTGTGGATGGTGGTATTATTCATTCCTCTATCCTTCACAGCAACACTAGCATTAGTCTAAACGCGTCCCGCTAAATCTGTGGAGCAACAACGCCGTCTTACCACCATCGTCTACCCTCGTTGCGTTTTAAAAGTGTCTCGTGTTTTAAAACGTTTGAATTTATAGCCACGGAGTGTGAGCCTTTGTCTGATATAATCAAAATGTTAGCCCCTTCTCAGCATGTAGCCTCTTTGAGTGTTCGGTGTTTGTTATATAGATGCCATCCCCTGTGGTCTCAGATTGCAACAATCTGATCCTTGTTTTGTATTGCTGTAATGCCGTGTTATTATGTAATGCATAATAGTATGTTTTTCAAACCATTGATTTCAAAGTTTTATGGGTTCAACTACTTTTTAACAATTTTTACACTGAAAATGTACTGGAAGAACTGTTCATACTTAAAGTTCGATAAAATCGCTCTGTCAAATACCGTGTCTTCAGGAAAGTATTCACACCCCTTGATCTTATTCCACATTTTGTTGTGCTACAGCCACAGTGGAGAAGACAGTACCAGTCTAGGTAAGTTGTTTGGATGCGCGTCTCACCGGAAAGACTCAAGATAACTGACGCACTGCTTCATGACGTCCCACTCTGGTGCACACTATGACATCTCCCCCTTTAACTTGAACACATTTTCTTTTAACACCTTCTACAAACGAGTGGAACCACAATGAAAGCAACCGCACTTCAGAACAGGCAATACAGAGAAACAATGTTACTGAAAAGGTTTTGAAAGAACAATAAAGCAACGCAACAATTCCCACGTACCCCCCCCCCCCCCCCCGCCCCCCAAACAATGATGTATTGACATGTAGTGTCTCTTTTCATTCTCTTGGTTTACATAGTTGTTCTTTACAGGTCCAGTCTGACCAAACTGGTTTGCAAACCCTTCCGACTTGGTAAGTAAAAAGCCCTTGACAGCTGCCTTTGTGCTGTCCAAC
>NC_036864.1:2887236-2917355 GCF_002910315.2 Salvelinus sp. IW2-2015
CACAAATAACAAAAACAATGTTACTGAAAAGGTTTTGAAAGAACAATAAAGCAACGCAACAATTCCCACGTACCCCCCCCCCCCCCCCCCCACCCCCAAACAATGATGTATATGACATGTAGGTCTCTTTTCAATGTCTCTTGGTTTACATAGTTGTTCTTTACAGGTCCAGTCTGACCAAACTGTTTGCAAACCCTTCCGGACTTGGTAAGTAAAAAAGCCCTTGACCAGCAGCCTTTGTGCTGTCACCCGAGGCCAGTGAAACAGTCTCTTGTTGACCATTTGTCTGGCAGTAGACTATTTCTCTTCTTTCAGGAGAGGCAGGCGTAATACCTTTAGTGCGGGTATAGGCACTGTCTGGTCGGTGGCACAGTTACCCTAGTGTTGCCTCCTTTCTGCATCTCGTAAAACCTGGGTCGGTGCTTTCCCCGTTAACCACTGCAAGTGCCGTCTACTCGTTAGATTAGCTTGTGAGCACTGTTTCCCCTGCAGAATAGAACTGTAATGTCTCGCCCCGTGACGGCTGTTTAGTAGGAAGGCTTGTTTCCTTTTCTGCTGCCGTCCTTTAGCCTGATGTGTTTTTGTTGGGCCACTTAGTTCTCTCCAACCGTTGGACTTTTCTGCGATTTTCTACCCATGACGAGCTCTGCTGGGTTCTCCCGTTTTTTGCATTTGGCGTTGATCTGTGGCACCATAGACCAACCAGTGGGTCTTTCTGCTTTCAGAATCCTCGTCGTTGTCTGCACTGCCCTTTCGGTCGTGACCGTTACCCTGAGGGTTGTGCGCGCTGGAAGTAATTGCTTAACGTCAAGCTGCTCTGCCATTTCTTGGAACGCGAAATAGGGAATTGGGGCCCCCTTGTCACTAACGACCTCATCTGGCTATATCCCATACCTTGCAAAGGTTCTTTCACTTCAGGGCGACCTTTGTACTGTTGGTTGTAGGCATGTGTAGTATCTCAATGAATCTTGAGTCATAGTCAGATATAATCAGATGGTTTTGTTTGTTTATGCTCACGTAGATCCAGAGCAATTATTTTCCATAGCCTGTCAGGGAGCAGCGTTGAGATGATTGGCTCACTTTGCTTTCCTTTCTAAGCTCACAACAAGACAATAACCTTTTTCTTCAGCTCTGATGAGATACTGAGGCGTTGGGCTCCTCTCTCTTGAGTGTTAAGTCAGACCTTGATGTCCATTGTGTATTCTATCAAGATTGTCTGCCCCGCCGTGCCTGTGTAACTCAAGTATGCCAATTCCCACCTTGTGACCCAATACCATCTGTACTCTGACAGTTCACTTTTCACTGAAAAAAAGAATCTCTGGGTTTTACTCACATGTTCAGCCCAGTCTACCTGATGTACTTAGTATACTCCTGTCTGTAGTGTATCATCCGCTGCAGTGGCAACCTCTGATCGCTCTCCATATTTTATGTCTGATGCAAAAGGTTGTGTTGATTACGGCTGCGAGTAGCACTCCGCTTCCGGTGCGTGTCAGTTTCCTTTTCTTGAGTGTTCAACGGCCTCCTTGACAGAGTTAGTGTCCGCCACGGAACCAACGTTTGCCTGGCGGCGTACTCCGCTGTGGTGTAGAACCTCACTGAGCTGTATGAGTAGTCTCTGGCACCGCCAAGCCACATATATCCAAGTCTTTGCTGTTCATTGGTGAGACCAAGGCGCTTGTGTCACATGGCTTGAGAACACCTAGAACTTCATTTCTCTAATTTTCCAATCCGACTCAGTTCTTGGGAAGTCGTTAGAAGTACGTTGTGAGGGGCTGGCACGCCGCGCTGCTGTGCGTGATCCCACCCCACGCCCAAACATCAGACTGTTACAACAGCCATTTCACTAACACAGATCTGTCTGTGCGAGGCCAGTGAAACAGTCTCTTGTTGACCATTGTCTGGCAGTAGACTATTTTCTCTTCTTTCAGGAGAGGCAGGCGTAATACCTTTAGTTGGGGTATAGGCACTGTCTGGTGGTGGCGACAGTTACGYCGTAGTGTTCCTCCTTTCTGCATCTCGTAAACCTGGGTGCGGTGCTTTCCCCTGTTACCACTGCAGGTGCCGTCTACTCGTTTAGGTGATGTAGCTTGGTGAGCACTGTTTCCCCTGGCAGTAGCAACTGTAATGGTCTCGCCCCGTGACGGCTGGTTGTAGTAGAAGGCTTGTTTCCTCTTTTCTGCTGCGTCCTTTAGCCTGATGTGTTTTTGTTGGGCCACTTAGTTTCTCTCCAACCGTTGGGACTTTCGTTGCGATTKTTCTACCCATGACGAGCTCTGCTGGGTTTGCTCCCGTTGTTTTGCATTGGGTTGATCTGTGGCACATGAGACCAACCAGTGGGTCTTTCTGCTTCAGAATCCTCGYCGCTGTCTGCACTGCCCTTTCGGCGTGACCGTTACCCTGAGGGTTGTGCGCGCTGGAAGTAATGTGCTTAACGTCAAGCTGCTCTGCCATTTCTTGGAACTCGGAAMTAGGGAATTGGGGCCCCCTTGTCACTAACGACCTCATCTGCAATCCCATACCTTGCAAAGGTTCCTTTCAGCTTCAGGGCGACCTGTGTACTGTGGTTGTAGGCATGTGTAGTATCTCAATGAATCTTGAGTCATAGTCAGATATAATCAGATGGTTTTGTTTGTTATGCTCACGTAGATCCAGAGCAATTATTTTCCATGGCCTGTCAGGGAGCAGCGTTGAGATGATTGGCTCACTTTGCTGTTCCTTTCTAAGCTCACAACAAGACTGACATAACCTTTTTCTTCAGCTCTGATGAGATACTGAGGCGTTGGCTCTCTCTCTCTGYGTTTAGTCAGACCTTGATGTCCATTGTGTATTCTATCAAGATTGTCTGCCCGCCGTGCCTGTGGTACTAGTATGCRATTCCCCCTTGTGACCATACCATTGTACTCTGACAGTTCACTTTTCACTGAAAAAAAATCTCTGGGGTTTTACTCACATGTTCAGGCCAGTCTGACCTGATGTACTTGAGTGTACTACTGTCTGTAGTGTATCATCCGCTGCAGTGGCAACTCTGATGCTCTCCATTTTTTTTTGTCTGTGTAAAAGGTTGTGTTGATTACGGCTGCGATGTAGCACTCCGCGTCCGTGTGCGTGTCAGTTTCCTTTTCTGTGAGTGTCAACGGCCTCCTTGACAGAGTGTCCGCCACGACCAACGTTTTGCCTGGCGCGTACTCCGCTGTGGGTTAGAACCTCATGAGCTGTATGAGTAGTCTCTGGCACCGCCAAGCCACATTATCCAAGTCTTTGCTGTTCATTGGTGAGACCAAGGGCTTGTGGTCACTGGCTTGAAAACCTAGATATTTCTCTAATTTTCTCGAACGTCAGTTCTGGGGAAGTCGTTAGAAGTACTTTGAGGGGCTGGCACGCCGCCTGCTGTGCGTGATCCCACGCCCACGCCCAAAGCCATCAGACTGTTAAACAGCCATCACTAACACAGAGTGGCTGCTGCCTACATACAGACTCGAATCATTGGCCACTTTCATAAATGGATCACTAGTCATTTTAAATAATGCCACTTTAATAATGTTTACATATTTACATTACTCATCTCATATGTATACACTGTATTTTATACCATCTATTGCATCATGTGCCGCTCGGTCATCGCTCATCCAAATATTTATACGTACATATTCTTATTCCATCCCTTTAGATTTGTGTGTATTAGGTAGTTGTTGTGGAATGGTTAGATTACTTGTTAGATATTACTGCACTGTCGGAACTAGAAGCACAAGCATTTCACTACACTCACRTTAACATCTGCTAACCATGTGTATGTGACCAATAACATTTGATTTGATTTGACCTCAGGAGCTCATGCAGTGGTTGACCCACTGTGGATAGGTTGGGGATATACTTCCCTAGTCATTTAACCATCCCAAGAACTCTCTTCAGCTCCTGCAAGTTCTCTGGTGGGGAAAGCTGCCTGATGGCGTCCACTTTCTCTGAATCAGACCTGACTCCTAATGGGTCAATGAGGTGTCCCAGGAAGAGTAGCTTTGTTTGCCTGAGGACTCACTTTTCTCTGTTCAACTTTAGTCCGGTTGACTCGATCTTCTGCAGGACTCTTTTTAGTCGCTCGTTGTGCTCCTCTATAGTATTAGCATATACCAAAATGTCATCCATAAAAACGGGGGCTGTCTTAAGGCCTTGCAATGTCTGTCACGATCGTCTATAGTAGAGAGTGAGGACCAACATGCAGCGCGTGGAAAGTAAGTCATCTTCCTTTTATTTGAAGAGAACGAACACCAAACGAAACCACTTTACAAAATAACAAAACAGACGAACGTGAAGCTAAACATGAACTAGTGCCTACAAGCAACATAGAACATCGACATAGACAATTACCCACAAACACCTAAAGCCTATGGCTACCTTAAATATGGCTCCCAATCAGAGACAACAATAACCAGCTGTCTCTGATTGAGAACCAAATCAGGCAACCATAGACTTTCCTAAACAACTACACTCAACCATAGACAATTCTAAACACCTACACTGAACACAACCCCATCTACTCTATGAAACCCCCTCAACCATACAAACCACACTAGACAATACAAAAACACATACTAACCCATGTCACACCCTGACCTAACTAAAATACTAATGAAAACAAAGATAACTAAGGCCAGGGTGTGACAATGTCTCCATTTTGTTTTGGAAGATTTCTGGAGGGCTCGAGATCCCAAACGGCAGACGGCAGAAACAGTACCTGTCAAAAGGTGTAATAAAGGTTGTCAATTTCTGCTGTCACAGTGTAGGGGTATTTGCCAAAAGCCACTTGCCGGATCCCTTTGTTGAGAATACTCTGGCTCCGCTCAGCTTTGCGAGTATCTTCCGAGGTGGTAGGATGAACTGTTCCCTTTTTACTGCTTCAGTAAGCTTTTTCAAACCCACACATATACACATACTTTTCCCTTTTTCTTCAGGACAGGCACCATAGGTGCACACCAAACTGTTAGCTGCATCGCCTTCTCCACAATGTCATTTTCCTCCATTCTGCACAGCTCCTCTTTCACCTTCTGCATATTGGGATTCTGTGCACTGTGTGCACTGCATATGGCTGTGTGTTCTCTTTCAGTTGTATTTTCACTGGCTGTGTTGAGCAAGCCATGTTCTCCAAATGCGTCATGAACCTCTTCGATGCATTTCACCAGGCCAATCTCGGCTGCTGTTGACCGGCTGAGTTAGTTGTTCACACTCTGTCTGCAATGTTTTCTCTGGAATGAGCATATCAAATGTCTCTTCATACATTACACTAGGGAAAGGGGGGRTACCTAGTCAGTTGTACAACTGAATGCATCTTCCTGATTTAATCCAAACCCTCGGAATCAGAGAGGTGCGGGGGGGCTGCCGTAATCAACATCCACAGCGCCTGGGGAACAGTGGGTTAACTGCCTTGCTCAGTGGCAGAATGACCGATTTTTACCTTGTCAGCTCGGGATTCAATCCAGCAACCTTTCGGTTACTGGCCCAACGCTCTGACCACTAGGCTACCTACCGCCCCACTAGCATCTGCTCCAGTGTCAATTAAACATTTTACAGGTGTTGCACCAATGAGAAATTGCACTGTCCATTGGTCATCACTCCTATCGGCATTGCTAACGGATCTGAAACAATAACTTCACTGATTTTGTGTGACACATTCTTTCCCAGTGTCCTGTTTACTGACACTTGTTGCATGTCCRGTTGAAAGCTGGACATCTTTCCTGCTCTTTATGTTACATTTTCCCACACCTGCGGCATTTTCCTTCTGCACGCTCCGTGTCCTTTGAATCTGTGTTCTCATTGCGCCATTTTGCATTCTTCTTGTGCCCCCGTGCAATCTCCTGCACATAGCACGCAACTTCTCCCTGCTGGCTTACTTGCATGCTAGCTTTCTCTGACTGACGGACTGTAGTTGCTAACGTGAGATCTGCCATCAACTGCAGTTTAGGACACAGTCGTTTATCCAGTATGCCCACAACAATTTGGTTCTGAATATGCTGATCTCTATTCGCATCCAAGTCACAATGCTCTGAAAGCTCGTAAAGGGCTCTGATGAACGTCTCTGCCTTTTTCCCAGGTCGCTGTACTCGTTGATAAAAACCGGCACGTTCGTGAATAACACTCCATTTGGGAAAACAGTTTTCAGAGGATGAGAAAGTAGAAAATGTTCTCTGCCTCGCTGCCCATGGCATGAGGGAACTGACCTGTACATTTGATCTCCCTGATCCAACTAGGTCACGGTTTTGAATCTCATAAAAAGTTGTTTCCAATCCATCCATTCCGTCGGTTTATCAAAGCTCAAGTTTTGCGGTGGGTCAAACGTCGCCATAGTCCACTATCTTAGTAGAATGCGAGCCTGTCATCCTACTTCTGACACCATGTACTATAACGTGAATGTCTAGTCAGAGGAGTACCTTTTCAGGCAAGTGGTTTTAATTCCCGTCTCACAAGAATGCCTCAATATAGCCTTAAACACTGCTTTATGACATCCCGTAACACTGTTGTGTATACTATGACATCATCTACACACAATACCCCGTAATGACAAAGTGAGAACATGTTTTTAGACATTTTAGCAAACTTATTGAAAAGTTCAGAAGGGTTTGTGCATATATTATGACAACATTTTGTGACTYTTTTGTTCGTTTTGGAGTTCTGTACATTTTTGGGGATTCTTCTCACTCCTGGAGAGAGTACAAGTTCTCTAGCTATGGATTGAAGCACACTGAACCGGAGCTTGAGAAGCTGGATATACTGTATACTCAGAGAAGAGGTGAAACCATTCACCCTCCAGGCACTGATTACCGAAACAGCAACTGTCCCAAACAGCCATGCGCTTTAATCTTGCTCACAGTGGGTGAACCCCTCATTTCCATGTCCCCCCATGTTTATGTAATGAATACTATTTAAGCTCACCGCAACCCCCTGTTTTCTTGCCCCAACGATGCTAAATGTGCTTTGTTGATATGATTTGTGTAACCCTTGGAAGACGCATGCATGTACACACACACGCACACGTACACATACCTACCAACTACAACAGGAAGAACCTTCATGGCTTTGCGCTCCCTCCCACTCACTCTGCTACTCTTGCTATTGCGGCGCCCCCTCTTATTGGCCTTRGCGTGGGCCAGCCCATTCTCCTTCAGGCTCTTCCCCTGCCTAGGCGGCCTCTCCGTGGGGTCCGCGTCAGAAACGCTGTCCATCTGGGTAGTCATGGGGTCGCACTCCGCCACGCCCGCCCCCAAACCATCCTGCTGCTTGTTCTCCACCCCGAGGGTCGCCGTGGGYGACGCCATTGATACAGCCGACGGTGACATCGGGCTGAGAGCTGTGGGCATGAGGTACACCACCTTCTCCTTGGCACCCGCCCTGACCCCTGCGTTCTCCCTCTGCAGGGCGGAGCTGAGGCGCAGGGACAGGCTCTGTTTTCCTCCCCTCGTCAGCTGGGAGCGGCTCCTGCCTGAGCTCCAGCGTCTCAACCCCCGGAACATCCAGTAGTACAGGAAGAGCATGACAGGGCAAGGCACAAAGAAGGAGCACACGGAGGAGTAGACCACGAAGCTGTCGTTCTCCAGCTTGCACACGGTGGGGTCGCGGCCCGGCACCTGGTTGAGGCCGAAGATGACGGGACTGGCGACGCCCAGGGAGAGAACCCAGGTGGCCGTAATGAGGACCAGCTGCCGCATGCTGAACTGRTTCCTGTTGTACTTCAGTGGCACCACCACCGCTATGTACCTGCAGGGACACACACATCACAGGGGATAAAATACATTTCAAATACATAGAGCACACCTGTTGTACTACAGGGGCACTGCTGCCACCATGGCTATGTACCTGCAGGGACACGGATCAAAGTAAATAACATAGTCTACATTTAAAATACATAAATACATAAATTTAACATGGAGGGACTTCAAACAGGCCAATACAGCAGGGAAATACTCAGAGGACATAGTGGGTGTTTTGGAAGCATTTGAAAAACCTGAAAGTTGTTCAAAGCTGTTCTGTGATCCTCCTTCAAAGTAAACTTAGATGTGGAGGCACTAGAATGCCACAGATAAAGTTACAATAATATTCACCTTCATTCATAACTCCACTCAACTCCACCCCCCACAACCTGGCTCTACCCTGCTTCTCCTGTCTAATAAATCCAATGAATCTCAATCTATTGATTAGATACCATGTCGAATTATTACATTGTGAAATCTAATAACACCACAATGCTATAGAACCTGTCAGTCTCACGAGCCGCATAACGCTAGGGATATAACATTTAACTAGCAGGAAGTGTGTGCTGTGTGGAACCTATTTAATGCTTATCTTATATTTTACAGTGGGTTTGTTTTCGCTTTGCCTTAGAAAACTCTTGGAGCCCTTAGATGTTGTTTGGGGTAGAGTCCCCTGGGTGGTTGGCGTGAGTTTGCTTCTCGCTGTGTTGAGTAATTAGTGGGTCTTGATGATTGGGTCGATGAGGGGGTTCCAGAGCTACAGTTCCATTAGCCTCCTATAGACCACAGCCATCAGTTAGCATTCACTGTGTGATGTCTGCTAAAGGTCTCGCTACGCTCTTCTCACAGTCTGGCAGAATGATTTGGGGGATTACTGTGAGTGACAGGGCTCAATACAGAGCTCGCTACAGATATTAGAAAGAAATATTGAGCTTGCAAGTTGAAGATATTGTTTTTGGTGTTTTTAATGGCTCTCTGTGTTGCTTTCGTAAGTGGGAATAAAGATACAGGGTATTTCTTGAAGAAACCTTTTGAAGAAAAGCTTGTGTTATCAATYTTTTCCTTGTTCGACCAATAACTCAGAGATATTGCAGTAGTTCTTTGCAATTTTTTGTTAACTCATAAATCATGCTGGAGACACGTCATTTCAACGCGGAAAATTGGGTCATATTTGGTTGACATGTCGATCAAGGACATTACAACCTATATTCACCCACTCGAAAAGACAGCCAAAAGTTCGTTTTCATATCCATTGTGTTATCATGATGCTTTCAACCATCTAAAGGCACAAACAAATTCCAATGCCAAACAATGTTTAATTTGTGGTTTATTTATAGAAAAGATGACCGTGTTATCACTGTGCTTCATCTAATAGCGTAACCAAATGACCTGGATTGCAGCTGAGATTACATTAAAAGTACATGGTGCAAGTGATCAATGCTGTTCAAGATTCTGCACAGATTATTACAGTAATTGTGATGATCTCCACAGACCTGCGACGACCTATGCATGCTATTTTGAATATGCACGCTTTAATGATTACATGAGAATACATTCATAGTTACAGTAACCTCAATGTGGCCACGGATGTGTTACTCATTTTAAGGTTACATTCGTTTGTAAGATAGCCTTAACTTTAGGCTATTTACTGTATTACAAAAGTAATATCGAATTGTGTTTGGTTGTCAACGCAATCAAATATCAACATTATCTTCTGCTTGGAAAGTTCTATTTGTGCCACTAACTAGTCTGGCTTTAATTCCAGTTTGTCTAAGTTAAAGAATAGAACTAGATCAAACTTTAAAAGCACTTTAAATAAAGTTTAACTTTCAATTTTGATTGAGATGAAGACGTGAATCCAACGTATCAATTGTTAATTTGTAGACAAACTGGAATTAAAGGCAGACTAAGTCAGTGACACAAATGGAACTATCCTATCTCCTTCAAATGTTGATATTTGGTTGCGTTCACAACCAAGTACACAATTCAATATCACCAAATATCATTCAATTAAACCCTAGACCTGTTGTATTGTCTATTTTTTGTCAAATTCTGGGTTGAAATAAAACAATAGCTGTTGATGACTTTGCAAATCCTATAGCTTGTAGGCCTAAATAGCATCATTTATGATATAGGAGTGATAAGAGTTTGGTCACATTTTATTTACTCTGCTAAACCTGCCCTTTTGTAATGACTTCGATAGCAGCAGTGAATCTATTTTGTTTTTTTTAAGTGGAGATCTCTCAACAATCGTTYTCACGATAGCACATTRGTGATAGTCAGTACCAAATATCAAAGCTAATAGGGCTTGGGTAAAAACCCTGGATGGGAGACCGAAGTTTTTTTATTTTTTTTATTTCACCTTTATGTAACCAGGTAAGCTAGTTGAGAACAATTTCTAATTTACAACTGCGACCTGGCCAAGATAAAGCAAAGCAGTGCGTCACAAACAACAACACAGAGTTACACATGGAATAAACAAACATACGGTCAATAATACAATAGAAAAAGTCTATATACAGTGTGTGCAATTGAGGTAGGATAAGGAAGGTAAGGCAATAAATAGGCCATAGTGGCAAAATAATTACAATATAGCAATTAAACACTGGAGTGATAGATGTGCAGAAGATGAATGTGCAAGTAGAGATACTGGGGTGCAAAGGAGCAAAATAAATAAAATAAATAACAGTATGGGGATGAGGTAGTTGGATGGGCTATTTACAGATGGGCTATGTACAGGTGCAGTGATCTGTGAGCTGCTCTGACAGCTGGTGCTTAACGTTAGTGAGGGAGATATGAGTCTCCAGCTTCAGTGATTATTTTTGCAATTGGCAGCAGAGAACTGGAAGGAAAGGCGGCCAAAGGAGGAATTGGCTTTGGGGGTGACCAGTGAAATATACCTGCTGGAGCGCGTGCTACGGGTGGGCTCTGCTATGGTGACCAGTGAACTAACTGTAATTCTCAATTCTCCAGTAGGAGGTGCTGCCCAAGCCTATTGCTTTTTTTATTCTGACAGTCGATATAACACTGAAGATCTGACATTGTTTTAGAGGTACACATTCAAGGTTTATATACAAGATATCCCTATGTTGAAATGTTGGTTACCATGATGACATAATCCTGTGCTAGAAATGTAGCCCTCAGAACAACAGTTAATTACTTTTTTCAGATCCAATGTATTTTCCACGTACAGTATATTCCACATCACAATATGTTGACAAATGACATTGAAACAACGTTGATTCAACCGGTTTGTGCCCTGTGGGTGGACATGTGTTGTTACTAGGTTTCAGAGTCCGGTGTACCGTAACTAGACAGGTCAGAGAGGGACAGGTGTGGTATTGAAAACTAGTGTGAACTGACAGCCATGTGCTACCATAGTGTCCAGGTGAAGTTGAGACAGAAGGACTCACCTGTCCACACTGATGGCACATAGGTTGAGGATGGAGGCGGTGCACAGCATGACATCCATGGTCATCAGAGCATCACAGATGTATGTGCTCAGGGTCCAGGTACCACCCAGGAACTGGGAAACACAGCAACAACGACAACAACAACAACACCAACAACAGGTTGTCAGTCCTGTCGGCAATGGACTTTAAACTACAAAGAGACAGACAGGGCAGGTAATTGGATAAAACTATAGTATGTGTTTCTTCTATAAATATATATTTTCTTATTTTTTTTAACCTTTATTTAACTAGGCAAGTCAGTTAAGAACAAATTCTTATTTTCAATGACGGCCTAGGAACAGTGGGTTAACTGCCTTGTTCAGGGGCAGAASGACAGATGTTTACCTTGTTAGCTCGGGGATTCAATCTAGCAACCTTTCGGTCCAACGCTCTAACCTCTAGGCTACCTGACGCCCAATTTAAGAGGTCATGGAGGAAAGGTCAACTTATACGCACGCACGCACGCACGCGCGCACACACACACACACACACACTCTCCACTCCTCCTCACCTCAGAGTAGACATAGAGGGGCAGCACCAGTACAGCCAGCAGTAAATCGGCCACAGACAGGCTGATGATGAAGTAGTTGGTGGCAGTTTTCAGGGAGCGCTCAGTGAGCACGCTCAGACACACAAGTACGTTGCCCAGGATGATGATCAGGATGAGGGGCACACCCAGCACCAGGGCAAAGTAGTTGTATTCATACTCTTTCCTCTGGCCCAGGACCACCAGCCCCCTCTCAGTCAGACCCTCTGGGGTGGCATTGCTGCTGGGTGATGTCGTCACATTGACCATGTCGATGATGGAGGCCCCGGGCTGCACTGTCGCTCTGAAGTTAACATCTAGGGAGGAGGCGAGAGGAGAGTGTTTGCTCTGGTGTGCCTTCAATAAGTATTCACACCCCTTGACTTTTGTACATGTTGTTGTGTTACAAAGTGGGGTTAAAATGGATTTAATTGTCAAAGTGGAAGAAAAATGTGAACATTTATTAAACATTTATGAAAAATAAAACACGAAAATATCTCAATAAAATAAGTATTCAACCCCCTGAGTCAATACATGTTAGAAACACCATTGGCAGCGATTACAGCTGTGACTATTTTTGGGTAAGTCTGTAAGAGCTTTTCACACCTGAGTTGTACAATATTTGCCCATGATATATATATATATTTTTAATTCTTTAAGCTCTGTCAAGTTGGTTGTTGATCAATTCTAGACAGCCATTTTCAAGTCTTGCTATAGATTTTCAAGCCGATTTAAGTCAAAACTGTAACTAGGCCACTCAGGAACATTCAATGTCATCTTGGTTAGCAACTCCAGTGTAGATTTGGCCTTGTGATTTAGGTTATTGTCTTGCTGAAAGGTGAATTCCTCTTCCAGTGTCTGTTGGAAAGCAGACTGCTGTATTACATTTATTTTTATCCCAAAAAACTCCCTAGCCCACCACCATGCAAAAAATATTAAAACTCCTGTTGTGTTGGATTTTCCCCAATATTTCTTAAGGGCATTTTTCCACACAGGATGCATGTTTTGGAATATTTGTTATTCTGTACGGCCTTCCTTCTTTTCACTCTGTCATTTATGTTAGTGTTGTGGAGTAAGCACAGTGTTGTTGACCATTCTCAGTTTTCTCACAACCATTAAACTCTGTAACTGTTTTAAAATCACCATTAGCCTCATGGTGAAATCCTAGAGCAGTTTCCTCTCCAGTAACTGAGTTAGGAAGGACGCCTGTATCAAATCAAATCAAATTGTATTTGTCACATGGGCCAAATACAACAGGTGCAGACCTTACAGTGAAATGTTTACTTACAAGCCTACTTACTTACAGTTTCATGAAAATAAGTGCCCAGGATACTTTTTTTTGTTTAAAAAAGTATTAACTAAAATAAACTGAAGGGGGGGGTGCAAATAGTCCGGGTAGCCRTTTTATTAGCTGTTCAGGAGTCTTATGGCTTGGGGTAGAAGCTGTTAAGAAGCCTTTTGGACCTAGACTTGACGTTCCGGTACTGCTTGCCGTGCGGTAGCAGAGAGAACATTCTATGACTAGGGTGGCTGGAGTCTTTGGCAATTGTTAGGGCCTTCCTCTGCCTCCGCCTGGTATAGAGGTCCTGGATGGCAGGAAGCTTGATCCCAGTGATGTACTGGGCCGCACGCACTACCCACTGTAGTGCCTTGCGGTTGGAGACCGTGCAGTTGCCATACCAGGTGGTGATGCAACCAGGCAGGATGCTCTCGATGGTGCAGCTATAGAACTTTTTGAGGATCTGAGGACCCATKYCAAATCTTTTCAGTCTCCTGAGGGGTAATATGCTTTGTCGTGCCCGCTTTACTACTGTCTTAGCGTGTTTGGACCATGATAGTTTGTTGGTGATGTGGACACCAAGGAACTTGAAGCTCTCAACCTGCTCCACTACAGCCCCATCAATGAGAATGGGGGTGTGCTCGGTCCTCCTTTTCCTGTAGTCTACAATCATCTCCTTTGTCTTGATCACGTTGAGGGAAAGGTTGTTGTCCTGGCACCACACTGCCAGGTCTCTGACCTCCTCTGTATAGGCTGTCTCATCGTTGTCGGTGATCAGGCCTACCACTGTTGTGTCGTCAGCAAACTTAATGATGGTGTTGGAGTTGTGTTTGGCCATGGGGTCATGGATGAACAGGGAGTACAGGAGGGGACTGAGCACGCACCCCTGAGGGGCCCCCGTGTTTAGGATCAGTGTGGCAACTGGGGSCGGCCTGTCAGGAAGTTCAGGATTCAGTTGCAGAGGGAGGTGTTTAGTCCCAGGGTCCTTAACTTAGTGATGAGCTTTGAGGACACTATGGTGTTGAACGCTGAGCTGTATCTTTGTAGTGACTGGGTGTATTGGTACACCATCTAAAGTGTAATTAATAACTTAACAACTTCACCATGCTCAAAGGGATATTCAATGTCTGTTTATTTTTATTTTGTACCCATCTACCAATAGGTGCCCTTCTTTGCGAGGCATTGGAAAACCTCCCTGGTCTTTGTGGTTGAATATGTGTTTGAAATTCCCTGCTCGATTGAGGGACATCACAGATAATTGTATGTGTGGGGTACAGAGATGACGCRGTCATTCAAAATCATGTTAAACACTATTATTGCACACAGAGTCCATGCAACTTATTATGTGACTTGTTAAGCACATTTGTACTCCTGAACTTATTTAGGCTTGCCATAATGAAGGGGTTAAATACTTATTGACTCAAGACATGTCAGCTTTTCGTTTTTTATTAATTTGTAAACATTTCTTAAAACATAATTCCACTTTGACATTATAGGGTGTTGTGTGTAGGCCAGCAACACAAAATCTGAATTTAATGCATTTTACATTTAGGCTGTAATACACAGAAAATGTGGAAAAAGTCAAAGGGTGTGAATACTTTCGAAGGCATCTGTATGGGTAGGAGAAAGTGACTAGGCAACAGAATAGATAATAGACTATAGCAGCAGTATATGTGGTGAGTGTAAAAGTGTGTTGTGTGTGTGTGTGTGTGTGTGTGTGTGTGTGTGTGTGTGTGTGTGTGTGTGTGTGTGTGTGTGTGGTGTGTGTGTGTGTGTGTGTGTTGTGGTGTGTGTGTGTGTGTGTGTGTGTGTGTGTGTGGTGCGTGTGCGCGTGCGTGTGTGTGTGGCGTCAGTATGCATGTGTGTACGTGTTATGTGTGAGTGGGCGTATGCAGTGTATGTGTGTGGTGGGGTGTCAGTGTAGGTATGTGTGAATGTGTGGGTAGAGTCCAGTGTGTGTGCATAGAGTCAGTGCAAGAGAATTAGTGCAAAAAAGGGTCTTTGCTGGTAGTCCGGGTAGCCATTTGATTAGCTATTTATCAGTCTTGTTTAGTAGTCTTGGGGGTAGGAGCTGTTCAGGGTCCTGTTGGTTCCAGACTTGGTGCACTGGTATCAATTGCCGTGCGGTAGCAGAGGGAACAGTCTATGGATTCGGTGGCTGGAGTCTTTGACAGTTATTTGGGCCTTCCTCTGACACCCCCTGGTATTGAAGTCATGGATGGCAGAGAGCTCGGCCCCAGTGATGTACTGGGCCGTACTCACCACCCTCTGTAGCACYTTGCGGTCGGGTGCCTTGCAGTTGCCATACCAAGCGGTGATGCAGCCAGTCAAGATGCTCTCAATGGTGCAGCTGTGGAGCTTTTGAGGATCCAAATCTTTTCAGCCTATTGAGGGGGAAGAGGCCCTGTTGTGCCCTCTTCACAACTGTGTAGGTRTGTATGACCATGTTCATTCTTTAGTGCTCGCCCCTCCATTTCCTCCTGTCTTGCTGACGTTAAGAGAGAGGTTGTTGTCCTGGCACCCCACTGCCAGGYCTCTGACCTCCTCTTTAAAGGCTGCCTCATTGTCATCAGTCCTACCACCGTTGTGTCAACCGCAAACTTRATGATGGGGTTGGAGTCGTGCACGGACAGGCAGTCGTGGGTGAACAGGGACTACAGGAGGGGACTAAGCACACACCCATGAGGGGCCCACGTGTTGATGGTCAGAGTGGCGGATGTGTATTTGCTTCCCCTCACCACCTGGGGGCTGCCCATCAGGAATTCCTGAGCTTGGTGATGAGCTTGGAGGGGACTATGCGGTTCAATGCTGTGCTGTAGTCAATGAACAGCATTCTTACATAGGTATTCCTTTTTTCCAGGTGGGTGAGGGCCGTGTGGAGTGCAATAGAGATTGCTTCCTCTGTGGATCTGTTAGGGCTGTATACGAATTGGAGTGGGTCCAGGGTGTCTGGGATGATGGTGTTGATGTGAGCCATGACCAGCCTTTCAAAGCGTTTCATGGCTATAGGTGGCTATAGGCAGGTTACCTTGGCATTCATGGGCACGGGGACTATGATGGCCTGCTTGAAACAAGTTGGTATTACAGACCGGGTCAGGGATAGGTTGAACATTTCAGTGAAGACACTTGCCAGCTAATCAGCGCATGCTCTGAGTATGCGTCCTGGTATTCTGTCTGGCCCCGCGGCCTTGCTAATGTTAACCTGTTTAATGGTCTTACTCACATGTAATCTGTGATAGTGTGCAGGTCCTGCCAAATCTGTTCATACCTTGATGAAGTGAGGCCGAGAGATGGGCAGAGCGTGATGTGCGTCCTGACCGCTGATTCTAGACACCGCGTGTTTAGCGTGTGTGTGTCAGCCAACTGCTTCCCCTCGCTGAGACCCGTGACAGCCATGTTTTATAGAGATGATTCTTCAGTCATGCTCGTCTCCCTGAGTGACATCACAGATCACACCTGCCACGGAAGAGGAAGAGATGGGATGTTAAAAAACGAAAACACATTTTCTTTAACCTGCTTCTGTTGCAACTCGGTAGCCCAGAGTGACCGGTATTTTTCATCCGAAGTAATGGTACAGTAGKCATCTGTGTTTTCACATCAATGCAGTTTAAAGGAAAACTYCACCCMAAARAAYGATAATTTGGTATTTGTTTCATTAGTCTACTGTTGATATATTCCCAAAATGTTTTGCMGTTTTAGGATAGCTTTTAAAGGAAAGTTTATTACTATTCCCTTTGCYCCTCTTTCGTGTCACATTTTTAACTCCAACTCTAATTCAGATTTCATCGTATGCAGCCTCCCTCCCTGTGTTATTGTTGTTTTGGTTTGTTGTTTTGGATGTTGTTCTGAAATAACACATCTTGTTTCCCCACAATCTCCCCACTGAGCGTGCTCCAGATCAGAGCAGTTTTTCCTGTGAGATGGAACTGTCTTTTTCTCCGCGGCAACAGGTGAGGGTTGCCATGACACCCATGAGAGCTTGCACAATCTACAAAAAGACCCACTCGAACTGTTCCAGCTCATTTCACTTGTATAGATGAGATATGAAAGCAGTGTTTTAAGTTTTTCCAATTTTGGAGTGGTTCGGCCTAGTTTTGATTTACCTTTGTTGAGTTGTCAACTAATGTGATTGCAACGTGAAATCAACTAACAATGTCCCATGTCATTGGATTTAAGTGAGAAGTTGGGTGAAAAAATTATATGAAATTCCCTTAAGTTAATTACTTTTTGCAAATCCAATCAGTTTTCCACGTTGATTCGACGTCATCAAAACATTTTTATGATGTGGAAAAAAACATTGATTCAAACTGTTTTTGCGCAATTGATACATGACTGTATGTACAGACAGAGTTTGTCATGTTCTGTGTGTCTATGGTTCTGGTCCAAAAAAGGATTTCCTTCTCACATCTGGGCAGTCCAGATGCATTCATTGGTGATTATATTGATGATGTTCCTACATCAGGGATCACTTCCTGATAATAGCCACATATTGCCAAATAGAAGCATTTGTCCCAAGCAGAGACGGATTGATCTTTTGAATTTGATTCATGGTGGAAATTTGAATTGTGATCTGGAGGGTGTTCAAGCTCACTGCTGTGTTTAATATCTTGGTTGAATTCAAAAGAGCAATCTGGACAAAAACACACACACATGCACACAAACACACACAAAGCATTTCCTAGGCCTGCTGTGTAGCAGGTAATTCATCTACGTGGTCGGCGGCCTCGGCGTTCCGCCTTAAATGTCAAACCAAGCGGGAGCTTGCAGCTTAGAACGAGAGCGGCGCAAAGGAAAAAAACAAGACAGGGAAATAAAGTGGGAGTTATTGAGGTTTATCAGATCAGATGGAATGGACTGATAAAGCAGAGCAAAGAAGACGTGGATAGACATCACCACTCTTACAACAACCCCACATCCCCCTGGGAAAAACCACTCTGCAGTGCACAAACAACCCACTGGGTTGAATCAACGTTGAATCAACGTTGTTTCCACGCCATTTCAACCTAAAAAAAAAATCGATGTTGAATCAATGTGGATAACTGATTAGATTGACTAAAAGCCATCAATATAAGGGCATTTCATATTTTTTGACCCAACTTTTAACCTAAATCCAATGACACGGTGAAATGTTTTATTGATTTCATGTTGAACTCACGTTAGATTGACAGCGCAACCAAATGTAAATAAAAACATTGAACTGACGTCTGTGCCCAGTCGGAAGACCATTAGTCAAAGCAACTTTCCTCCCTCTCGCTCTGTCTGTCATCTGTCTGTCAGGCTGTGAGAGTTGGGCATTGTTCGGCTCCAATTCCTGTTTAATTGAACATGGGATTTCTCTAGAAGTGCCATTACAGCCCAACTGTGATGAACTACCTACCAAAATCCCACTATCAAGGCGAATAGTCTCAGGTGAGAGCTAGACTTACATGAAAACGCATTACAGTAGAGGCTACTGATGAACCCATCCGTAGATTTTCACTTCTGCTGCCCTCATTTAAACAGCAAATATTTTAGATAACCATAAAACTGCTTGTTGTGTTACCGTAATTTTGTTACGTTGAATCTCTGCATTCATACCCTGTCAAAAAAAGTTGCACATACATTCTTTTTTAATGTAGGCTAAGTATTGTTTTGTTGCACGTTTCAAGTGTTTCCTTACAGATGCTGTGATTGTGACCGGAAAGGGTTAACTACCAATGGTACATAGGAAGTGCGAATGTCTTCCCACTGTCATTGTGTATCTGTATTGCTGTATGAACTTTTAGAGAGAGGTCATACAAGTGAATGGCATGGATACCTATTCCCTTCTCTCTCTTAGCTGTTGTTCGTAGATGCTGTTCAGTGATGATCATTGTTTCTCTCCGTCTCTGTAAGAAAATACATTACACAACCACAGCTACTCCCCCACACCTCTGGACATGCCAACATAAGCACCAACACACCTTAACACGAACACTGAACACGAGACCATTACAGTAATTATGGTCAATGGGTCTAATCCATGGTGGATATTCTTCTTAAAAAGGAACAATGGAATKCTGTAATTATATACCTCCACTTTGCACCTTTACGTTACATGACAGCCACTGATAAGTGGTGCTCATAGGACTTAGGTTGATGTATAGATGCTGTCTGTGGCTTGTTATCAATAATGGATGCTGGTGCGTTTCTGCCCAACCCAGCTCTTTATTCTGCTAGTTGCCAATTATGATGTTAGAGGGGGGCCAGTGCACAGACAGACTGTCACCCTGGGCGGGTCAGCAAAACATCCCGTGGGTTGGAGAGTGGAAGGGAATCGTGTGTGGGAGTTGGTGGGGGTGGGTGTGTGTGTGTGGGGAGGGGGGAGGTCAAACATTCAGCAGAGCACCATTAAATCACCCGCCAGCTTTGCCCATAGCACAGAGAGAGGGAGTGAGAGGGGACAGAGAGAGGAAGAGAGGGAAAGAGAGAGAAAGAGGGAGAGGAGAAAAAGAGAGTGAAAGCGATGAAGAGAGATATAAGCGACAAATCAACGCAGCCTTGACAACAAAACATAGATATAGGTATAAAACAAGCCTTATGTTGCTGAATGTCAATTTGTTTTCCAACCGAAGCCTAGCCTGAAAGTAACTTTTTCTGAATGCCAAAGTTTGACAGCAGATGCTGTTTAATAGTGTTTTTAGTTGCTGAGATATACTTGAACAGGAGACAGCCTGTGACATTTCCTTTTGTGTTGCTTAAATGCCTTTACAAATATGATTATTTTTACAGCATTTCTGTTCACAAAAGCCATCAGCGCCGGGCCAGAGAGCATGCTGGGACACATTAGAGACAACAGTAGAAGATGGGCCAAGTAGCTGTCAGAATCAGAAAACAGAAACAGACATGCTGGGGTCAGATGTATGTGCGTGAGTTGTCGTTGTGTGTGCTTGCTTGTCTGAGTAGTGTGTGTGTGTGTTTGTGTGTGTGTGTGGTGTGTGTGTGGTGTGTGTGTGTGTGTGTGTGTGTGTGTGTGTGTGTGTGTGTGTGTGTTGTGTGTGTGTTGTGTGTGTGTGTGTGTGTGTGTGTGTGGAAAGATAACAATTGCAAACCAAGATCACTACCCTTCTCCTGGTTTTCACCGTTCCCACCAGTCAGTCAAAAATAATTGTTATCCACTGTTTGCGTGCCCTTGTGTTTTTATAAAATGTATGACTACTTCACTTCTTCAATCATAGAGTCTCTGGAAAGAGTAAGTGTGGAGGCGAGGCGAAAATATACCCACGCCACATCAGCTCTCGCTCTACATTCTCAAAGAAATGAAAGGCATTTCAAACTACTGGGACTGTACATCATTGAGAGAGAGAGAGAGAGAGAGAGAGAGAGAGAGAGAGAGAGAGAGAGAAGAGAGGAGAGTCACGCCCTGACGTTAGAAAGCCTTTTTATGTCTCTATTTGTTAGCTCTGTGTGGCCTTCAAGACGTTACGTTCGTTATTCTTTTGTTGTTTAGTTTGGTGTTCGGTTTTAATAAAGAAGCATGAACACGTACCACGCTGCACCTTGGTCTCATCCTTCCGACAAGCGTTACAGAGAGAGAGAGAGAGAGAGAAGTGTAATGGCATTTTAAGAGGTGTTGATAGTCAAAGTGGTAATTTCTTCAACCCATGTACACGATGGAAATGACTGAAATGACTGGTCCTGGGAGCCCTGCCTGCATGGGTGTGTGAGCTTACGGCGCCTAACACGTCACAGACTGGCTGCATCTCGTCTTGTCTCAGTCCGTCATCCTCAACACTTGAACTGTCAATTAGCCAGGCGGGACCACAGGCCACAGCTAACATGGAGACGACATAATGTGTATTGGGAGAGGAGGATAGCATGGGTGTTTGTATAGACTCCTGGGGCGAGATGTTATTCCACACGCTAAGTTTAGTCTTGAGTAAAGAAGAAGAACACGTTTGTGGCATAATCGTTTTATGTTGCAGGTGTGTGTATGTGCAATGTGTTAGCTTCCTGTCACATCTATTAGCTCATATGCGGTTGGAATGGAGTGTGTATGACATGTGTTTTCCTATGTGTGTGTGCATCTGCATACCAATACAGTATCCCCAGGAGCATTGACCTGTATTTGCCCTCTATCTCTCTCTCTTGTCTGTCTGTCTCTCTTACTCTCTATCCTAATCACCGGTTGTAGTTTTTCTTCCCCTCTCTCTCTCTCCCGACCCTTCCCCTCGTGTATGAATAATTTCCTTTCATCCTATCTCTCTTTTATCTCACCCCCTCTCTCTGTGGTCTCTCTCTTAACCCTTTTTCTTTCACTCTCTTCCCTTTTCTCTTCTCTCCCACTCTCTCTCTCTCTCTCTCTTTCTTTCTGTATTTCTCGTGAGCAGTGCCTCCGGTAGGGATTTCTCTGCTTTCATCCATAGCTTCTGCTCCTGCTGTGCTCTGTCGGCCATGGTTGCCTGAGTGGCCATTTGTCCAACACCACTCTCCACAGTCGTCACCACCACTAGTGCCGCTGCTGCCATTTATCAAACACATCACCCTAGCCGTGCCAAACAACCCGCTAAAATCCCCAAATGTACATCATCAGCCTACTACGGCGGGATGTCTGCCGGTCAGTATTAGGCTGTCTTTTTAATACTACTGTAGCAGCAACAACTGGACACTTGTGTCTCTCCAGTCTCCGCACACACACGACGAGCCGGTCGGTATCCTAGAAACGTCCTTTGTCATAATAGATGATGCTGATCCGGGGCCTCGGATTTAATTTACTTGGCTAATGAGCTGCCTGTCGTTTTGCATGAGGAGAGGAACCATTTGCATCATCACGGGTCTGCGAGAGATTTATTGAGAGGTGATTTCCCTATGATATAGAAATGTCATTTCTCTGTCTTTGCCAAGTGATGCRAACACACAGAGGTTGTAAAAATGTCTGCAACAGGTGGTAAACGCTCAAATAAAACCTAATAGCATAATGTGCTGCATGTCTCAGCCAGTCAGTCTGAATACAGGGCATGGTCTGTTTCAGTGGAGGCTGGTGAGGGGAGGACAGCTCATAGTTATGGCCGGAATGGAATTAATGGAATGGTATCAAGCACATTGCATAGAAACAATGTGTTTGATAGGTGTTTAGTATTGTTCCGTTCATTTAATTCCAACCTTTACAATGAGTCACCAAACCAGCCACCACTGGTCACTGTTCACTGCTAGCCTACTGATCTGACAGGTCTTCTTGGAGAAAGGTATAAGTCCTATATATGAGTCCTATATATATATATATATATATATATTTATGTATGTGTGTATGTTTATCTATCAACAGTCGTGAATGGAAGATGACGTTTGTCAGGGGTATCTGACAGGGGAAAGCAATACGTCATAGACCCTGTAGTATAGAAACGGATATATGGCCATGACTTTGTCTATCAATACTTTTTTTTATGGGATGTTGGGGAATGTATAGAGCGTGGCTTGATTGAATCTTGACTTGGAGGCTGCATGCATACCAATGATGCCAGAAATGGCATGTAGGTTAGCAGTGCACCTCCCACTGATTCTGAAATGATCGTGTTCATCGAAACAATAGCAAATGAGACAGCAGGCGGAGACATTAGGATGCTCGGTGCTCTAGAACCAACCTGTAGCTCACCTGACATATGGATTTATAGAGGGCTTAATCTGAGTTTCTTCAAGTGTGTCCCAAATGTCACCCTATTCCCTATAAAGTGCAGAACTGGTCAAAAGTAGAGCACTATWTAGGGAATAGCGTGCCATTTGCGATGCAACCATACTTTCTCTACTCTTCCTTCCATGAAGGTTTAAATTGGACAGGGTCGTGGCAGGGGATGGATGATTAAGATAGCTAGGCGAGCCAACTAAATATCACAGTCGTAGTAAGTACATTTTCCCTCAATAAAATAGTTATTAGCAAAGTGCTATTTGAAAAGGAAAAGTGCAGTTTTTATTACATTTTTTGGAATACAACAGTCAAGATGTTGCTGCTGACCAGTGGTGGAAAAAGTACCCAATTTTCATACTTGAGTAAAAGTAAAGATACCTTAATAGAAAATGACTCAAGTAAAAGTGAAAGTCACCCAGTAAAATACTACTTGAGTAAAAGTAAAGATACCTTAATAGAAAATGACTCAAGTAAAAGTGAAAGTCACCCAGTAAAATACTACTTGAGTAAAAGTCTATAAAGTATTTTGTTTTAAATATACTTAAGTATCAAAAGTTCAACTTAAATAATATAAACACATGGTTGTCAAAGGGAGGGTCTGGGAAATCTTTCCACGCCTGAGACAGTTGTTAAAGAGAGCTGCACTGTGTGGTGCCTTTTGGGAAGCTAATAGAAGTGAAAGCGTGTCTAAAGAAGAAAGTTGTTTATCTTTTGTTTTCTGCTCATTAAATGTTTTGATGTCGAGTTAGGTGTAATTGATGTAACCTGGGTAGTCTTTTCCGTTAAAGCATTGCTGTTTTCCAGAGTGTGCTATCCGTCAGTTTCATTGACATCTCTATATAGTCTACTGACAGTCTGACAGATAAGAAATTAAATCTTACTTTGTGTTTATCAATATCATTATTTTTTTTGCTGAATTAGCCTCTTTTATGTTTTCATTGCCCTTTAACTGTGTTTTTGCGAACCACCTGTCCTGTCCCATGTTATCGCTCCATATCCATTGCACATGTGCTCACCAGKTGTGTCTGACGCAAGGTCTTTATCGTTGTGTTGGAGCCCATCCAGAGCTCATCAAACTGGGCTGGGTGGTGTTGGGTGGTGGCCTGGGTGGTRGRGGGTCCAAATTAAGCCCCCGGAGCTGCTGCGACCAACTGTGCCAACAGCTGCTTACTAGGAAGCGTGGTGGCGWTGGGTTTAGAGAAGATAGAAACGGAGCCAGGACTGTATTAACAAGGGGTTATGATGCTGCGTATGCCCTACATGTGGCTGTGCTGTAGTGTGTAGCAGGAGACAGTAGGAGCACGCCATGGGAGCATGTTTCAGTAGGATAGAGTCTCTTGGTTTCTTAGAAATGGAAATACTGWGATATAGTTGGGATGCTGGTCTTTTCACCCCTCACACTAATAGAGAACAACTGTTCTATGAASTACATTTCTACGTGGACTAATTCTGTAATTGTCTGGGAAGTACTAAATGAGTAACTGCTGGTTTTCGATGGCTTTAGGGCTCTGTGGTTATTTCCTTTTGTGCACCATGCCACCCTGGGGGGGGGGTCTTATCTCACAGACAGAATCTGACACTACCCCCCCATCCCCTCGAGGCTCACACTGGTCAGAGGAGGCCAGCAGTGTGCTGTCTTATTGGTSGAAGGCTACACGTATGCACTCTCCACAGAGATGTTTAATGGTGCAAATAAGGGTGCAACATATGTTGATGTCAAACTCAGTGATGAATAGAGATGCTACCCTTAAGATGATTAGATAGAGGACAACAAAGTCCTGCACCCGTCCTCTCTCTCGCTTGATACTAATCATGCCTGATCTGTTTTGATTAAGAAAAAAAGTATAATCGTTCTCTTTAATATGACAATCTTTGAAAGAAATATATATTCTGCCCTACCAATCGTGTGCTTTTCCATTTTGAAAACTCAAGTGACTTGTTTATTACTGTTGAACATGTGGATATAACAACCATTTTATGTATTAACATGTMGAATCATATCACCATTTTCCAATAACCTTTTTCACCATTATATGCAGATCTTTTTTATTTTGACTTTTTTTGTCATCACGTTTGTATCAATTACACTGTTTGTTTTTGGTATTATGAGGACCCGATTTTCAACAAGAGTAAAACAATCCAGAAACACAGAACAATAAATATAGCACAAAAAGCAAAAAGGTACTCACATCAATATCAAGCCTTTGACCCCATGAAGTCTATCAATCCTGTTATCACCGTCACTCCGAGGTTCCCAGTCCAAACTGTCTCAGTCAGCCCTGATGTTGTCTACTCCCCTGCTTTCCTTCACTCAGCTCCACAAAACTGTCCGTCAACAGCTGTTTTCTCCCTCGCTCCGCCACACACTCGCACTCACTACTCCATCTCCTCCTGCGCTCCAACTGTGCAGAGTTTTACTATTGCTGAGCCGTCTGTCAGAAACTTGTCCCCTGCCTTCACATTTATGATATGACACAACATGACTGAGCCCACATCGTCTCCCTTTTCAAAGACTCAGCCACAGAGAGTGTGCTGAAACTCACAAACTCTCTCCTCTCACTCTCTAAATGTATCTCTGTCTCGCTTTGTCTCTCTCTCTCTCTCTCTCTCTCTCTCTCTCTCTCTCTCTCTCTCTCTCTCTCTCTCTCTCTCTCTCTCTCTCTCTCCCTCCCTCCCTCCCTCCCTCTCTCTCTCCCTCTCTCTCTGGATGCTGAGGGACCATCACTTGCTTAATTACTCATGATTTGCCTGAGGCCTCTGTGATTGG
The DNA here is from genome assembly GCF_002910315.2 of Salvelinus sp. IW2-2015. Taxonomy (NCBI): domain Eukaryota; kingdom Metazoa; phylum Chordata; class Actinopteri; order Salmoniformes; family Salmonidae; genus Salvelinus; species Salvelinus sp. IW2-2015. The sequence continues at coordinate 2,912,637 of NC_036864.1, forward strand.
TTAACAATTAAAGGCTGCTGTGCACCCCTCCCCGCTCCCTTCACTCTCACAGAACAGCTGCTGCCCTATCACTGGGTCTCGCTATGCTCTGACTCCACCCCTCTTTTACTGCCGCTGTACCTGAATCAGTGATTCAGGGCTTCTTGCCAGCTACCAAAAATAGAACTCGTAGAATAGACATGGTTCTACATTCTCTTTGGTTTTCCATGGAACCCACCATAGAAAATGAACTACACGTATATCTCAACGAGTCTCACCAATATGACAGATTAATAGAAGTGGCTTTAAGTGTGAGCACTTTAAGTGGGAGTAACACTTGCCTGTCGGTGATCTGCCCTAAGGAGAGTAGTGAGTCTTGTACTCATCTCAATTGAAATCAGGATTACTCAATAGTGGAGGGCAAATCAGAGAGTTCTTGAAAACATACATACAGCTGTATGCTCATTCATGTGTGTGTCGCTGCTCGCCACACACAAACACACACACACACACACACACACACACACACACACACACACACACACACACACACACACACACACACAGCACACACAAAATCAAGAGTTCTTGAAAACATACATACAGCTGTATGCTCATTCATGTGTGTGTCGCTCCGCCACACACACACAACACACACACACACACACACACACACACACACACACACACAACACACACACACAACACACACACACACAACACACACACATACACACACACACACACACACACAAACACAAATCAGAGAGTTCTTGAAAACATACATACAGCTGTATGCTCATTCATGTGTGTGTCGTCCGCCAACAACACACACACACACACACCACACACAACACACACACACACACACACAACACACACACACACACACACACACACACACACACACACACACACACACCAACACACAAATCAGAGAGTTCTTGAACATACATACATGCTGTATGCTCATTCATTGTGTGTGTGTGTGGTGTGTGTGTTGTGTGTGTGTGTGTGTTGTGTGTGTGTGTGTGTGTGGTGTGTGTGTGTGTGTGTGTGTGTGTGTGTGTGTGTGGTGTGTGTGTGTGCTTCAGTATGCATATGTGTACGTGTTATGTGTGTGTGGGCGTATGCAGTGTATGTGTGTGGGTGGGGTGTCAGTGTAGGTATGGTGAATGTGTGGGTAGAGTCCAGTGGTGTGTGCATAGAGTCAGTACAAGAGAATTAGTGCAAAAAAGGGTCTTTGGCAGGTAGTCCGTAAAAAGGGTTTTTGCAGGTGCGTGCGTTATTATTGACTACTATGCATTGACGTGTTGGTGTGTGTTCGAGGGGGTTGCAACCTTATCTCGTGACACAGCCAGGCGTGTGTGAAATGGACATGGGAAAAGGGTGTTAAACATTTGGGCCCCTCCACACTCCCTGTGAGTGTGTCTGATCCTATCAGGTGAGTTTTAGCTGCAGAATACAGCCCCCGGATGTCCTATACTCCAGGCAGACAGAAATAAAGCAGGGAGTCTGCACTGAGGCTTATAAGACCGGGAAAGAGGGAAAAACAGCACCCTGAGAAACGCCAGCGAAATCCATTACAGGTTGATAACCTAACCTTTCCCTGGCTGCCTTGGTCAGACCTGATGGATTGTGGAATTGGTATTTGGTAATTGACTAGGATTCCCATTAGCTGTTGCGATAGCAGCAGCAACTCTTCCTGGGGTCCACACAAAACATGACATAGTACAGAACAGTAATAGATAAGGACAGAACTATATACATTTATAACAAGAAAGATACAACTAAAAGGTTCTATACTGACTCAACACAGTTCTAGGCCTAAATGTATTATTTATATGTTCATATATTACCTTTACATTCTTAGGATCTATCAGTACGTACATACAAACTATTTAGGTCACATGGGGGAGAGGCGTTGTGCTGGGAGGTGTTGCTTTATCTGTTTTTTAAAGCCAGGTTTGCTGTTCACTTGAGCAATATGAGATGGGAGTTCCATGCAATCATGGCTCTGTATAATACTGTACGTTTCCTTGAATTCGTTCTGGGTTTGGGGACTGTGAAAAGACCCCTGGTGGCATGTCTGGTAGGGTAAGTGGGTGTGTCAGTGCTGTGTGTAAGTTGACACAACTCACAACACAAACACACTCATTACACGCAAACAATTAGGAATTTTCAACACATTCATGTTTCTTATAGAAAGCTTCAACCTGGCCTTAGAATGGAATCCCACATAGCTAATTCTGGAGTTAGACCGTCCCTGGACATGTCAGGCAGGCTCAGCTGCCGCTTCCTGCATTTAAGCTGTGAGGGAGTAACCACACTGCAAGTCATAGTAGAGCATCGTGACAGAGGGAAATTAGAACTGTGACACTTTGTCTCTTCTGACCCCTTGCCCCCATGTGGTTCGCGGATCTGCGTACCCACATCCATACCCACACATGCAGTCAGAGCTGGCCCTAGCCTTTTGGGGGCCCTAAGTGAAATTTTGTTGGGGGGGCTCCCTCCACCTTGCGGGCAAACATTTTTGCGGGAAGATTTTTTTTTTTTTGTTGAGTAAATGTCCTGCAATGCTACACATTTTGCCATGTGGCATAGAGAAGATTTAGCCATTATTATAACTAATTTCATGCAATTGTAAAAATAAATCCACGGAGGGGAGTGAGAGAGACTAACAAAATCAATGGGGGCACCCTGGTCGGTAATTTAAACCACGATTACTACGAATTTAGATAGCTGGCTAGACTAACTTACCAATCCTAAAATGTTAGCTGACATGGGCTAATTGAGTGACAGACACAACAAGAGATAAACTGCTGATGCAAACCACATTTCGAAATGGCACCTTGTTTATTCTACTATTCTAACTCTCAACTTGTCACGACTTCCGCCGAAGTTGGTCCCTCTCCTTGTTCGTGCGGCGTTCGGCGGTCGGCGTCACCGACCTTCTAGCCATCGCCGATCCACTTTTCATTTTCCATTGGTTTTGTCTTGTCTTCCATCACACCTGGTTCCAATTCCATCAATTACATGTTGTGTATTTAACCCTCTGTTCCCCCCATGTCCTTGTCCGTAATTGTTTCTTGTAGTGCTTGTGCACGGTATGCTGGTTATTACCGGGTTTTGTTTGACCCATTTCATGTATGTTCATGTATGTTCTGTTGACGGTGTTTTATGTTTATTAAACGACACCGTTGTAAATCAGTTTTTGCTCTCCTGCGCCTGACTTCTCTGCCGCCAGTGCGCACCTCATTACACAACTGTTGGGACCCTGACTGAGTTTTTGGAAATTGATCCATGGGCCTTCAAAAGGGGGGTTGCCATCCCTGCTCTAAGTGATGGGCTTATTCTGTAGATGAGACAGTTCTTGAATGTAATTAAACTGGGAGCTGTTCTACTTGAAGTCACATTGCAGTACTCCAGGTTGCCTACATAAGTCTGGAAATCAGGAAAAAGTGTAGAATGTAAGGTTACAGTGACAGTATATTGGAAGGTAGTGGAAGGTTACTGTGACAGGAAGGTATGAGTTGGGGTTATTTTGTGTGTGAGTACCAAGTGATTGCTCTCTGTTCTGAGTCAGATGAGCTTATAGTGTCCTCTCTGCTCTCCATGTGTTGGGTTAGAGCAGTATGACAGAGTGAGTCATTTCCGTTAGGTCCAACTTGACTCTATCCTCTACAGAGCTCTACGTCTATTGGTTTATTCTTTCCTTTAAACACAAATTGAATTTTCATCGACAGACAGTAAAGGTCTGGTTTGTGATTGGTTTGTGTGTTTGCCTTGGTTTCTCAAATGACTACCTCGCCTGGTTCACCAATTACTTCAGTGTGTCAAATCGGAGGGCCTGTTGTCCGGACCTCTGGCAGACTCTATGGGGGTGCCACAGGGTTCAATTCTCGGGCCGACTCTTTTCTCTGTATACATCAGTGATGTCGCTCTTGCTGCTGGTGATTCTCTGATCCACCTCTACGCAGACAACACCATTCTATATACTTCTGGCCCTTCTTTGGACACTGTGTTAACTAACCTCCAGACGAGCTTCAATGCCACACAACTCTCCTTCCGTGGCCTCCAACTGCTCTTAAATGCAAGTTAAACTAAATGCATGCTCTTCAACCGGTCGCTGCCCATACCCGCCCGCCCATCCAGAATCACTACTCTGGACGGTTCTGACTTAGAATATGTGGACAACTACAAATACCTAGGTGTCTGCTTGGTAAAGCCCCACCTTATCTCAGCTCATCAATTTTCTTTAATCATATTACTCCAGTGTTAGCCTCCCTACACTGGCTTCCTGTTAAGGCAAGGGCTGATATCAAGGTTTTACTGCAAACCTACAAAGCATTACATGGGCTTGCTCCTACCTATCTTTACAATTTGGTCCTGCCGTACATACCTACACGTACGCTACAAGACGCAGGCCTCCTAATTATCCCTAGAATTTCTAAGCAAACAGCTGGAGGCAGGGCTCCTATAGATCTCCATTTTTATGGTATGGTCTGCCTACCCATGTGAGAGACGCAGACTCGGTCTCAACTTTTAAGTCTTTACTGAAGACTCATCTCTTCAGTGGGTCATATGATTGAGTGTAGTCTGGCCCAGGAGTGTGAAGGTGAACGGAAAGGCTCTGGAGCAAYGAACCGCCCTTGCTGTCTCTGCCTGGCCGGTTCCCCTCTCTCCACTGGGATTCTCTGCCTCTAACCCTATTACAGGGGCTGAGTCACTGGCTTACTG
>NC_036864.1:2920282-2923762 GCF_002910315.2 Salvelinus sp. IW2-2015
CAAGGATTCATCATGCCAGTAGTCCTGAGGCATGGTCCTAGGGCTCAGGTCCTCTGAGAGAGAGAAAGAAAGAGAGAAAGAGAGAATTAGAGAGAGCATACTTAAATTCACACAGGACACCGGATAAGACAGGAGAAGTACTCCAGATATAACACACTGACCCTAACCCCCCGACACATAAACTAATGCAGCATAAATATTGGAGGCTGAGACAGGAGGGGTCAGGAGACACTGTGGCCCCATCCGATGATATCCCCGGATAGGGCCAAACAGGAAGGATATAACCCACCACTTTGCCAAAGCACAGCCCCCACACCACTAGAGGGATACTTCAACCACCAACTTACCATCCTGAGACAAGGCCGAGTATAGCCCACAAAGATCTCCGCCACGGACACAACAAGGGGGGGCGCCAACCCAGACAGGAAGATCACGTCAGTGACTCAACCCACTCAAGTGACGCACCCTCCTAGGGACGCATGAAAGAGCAACAGTATACATCTGTAAATACAAATCAAATTGTTAAATTACGAGCCTAGTTGGTTTAGCCAAAAAATAGACAGCAACCGTCCCGCTAGCCATGATTGGCCGAGATAATGAGTGAGCTGGTCATATCAAGAGATGAGTTTGGATTGGTCTGCCACATAGCACGCGTCTGTTTATTTGAGCTGGTCAGTATGTCTAGGTAATCCTGTCTAATGCTGCTTTRAAAAAAATGTMTTGTGTATTAAAACTGCAAAAGTGTTGCTCTCCACTTTCTGGAGGACTGAGTTTTGAAATCAGTGGAATTTGAGGATGATAGCTAAGGAGATTGAGAAAACACCTGTCTCCGGATTACATCTTCAAACTAAGGGCAACCATGGCATCCGACAGAAGACGCGTCCAACCATGAATGATGTACAGTATATGGGTAAGATAGTCTAGCTAGCTACATTATCAGATATTACACGTTTCAAATWTTGACAGAAAGAGCAATTTGCTTGGCTAGCTATAGCCTAATGTTAGCTAGCTAACATTGAACCTGGTTGGTTAGCTACCTGCAGATTCATGCAGGGTAGAAACATCATTAGTTGTGATTATGGTTCATTGTTTACCTAGCTAGCTTACGTTAACTGGCTGGCTCGCTAGCTAACATTATGTGTATGACCTTATTTGTATCTCGGAGACATTTGCTTAGCTAGCTATAGCCTAATGTTATCTAGCTAACATTGAACCTGGTTGGTTCGCAACCTGCAGATTTATGCAGGGTAGTAACGTCACGAGTTGTGATTATTATGTAGCTAGCTACATGTCTTAACGAAAGACTCCACTATGCAAATAACCATTTTGGGTGCGTTCGTAAATTCAGTATGGCCGTCTACTCCGATTTCAGATCACTCTCGTCTGAGTGTGCCAGAGAGCGCAACACCAGTTGAATACGGCGTGATGTCAGTAAACTCATCAGCCAGAGCGTCCGGTGTGCGCTCTGAACACAAAACGCTCTGAATTTACGAACAGACAATCTGACAGCACAGTTGCACAGTCACCAACGCTCTGGATCACATAACAGCCTAACCAGCTCTGCCAGGGTGAGTAATGTTCAGTGAGCTGTTCTCTCTCACTTAGATGTCTCTAAGTAGCTGGCAAGTTAGCTTGGGTGCTTGACTGCTGTTAGTACATTCTGATCAACCCTTAAAGAGATGGGTGGGGCTAAAGCTTAAGAGGGTGTGAACGATGCTGAATGAGTGTAGACAAAGAAGGGCTCTACAATAGTCGTACCAAAACATTCAAAGGCCCTTTTCTCAAAGTGAGTTTACAAGTTATCAACTTTCCAAAGCAAAATGACTTTCCCATTGTTTCAACTGTCATGTATGATATACCATTTTGTAGCTCTGAGGTGATTGTGGTCAGGTGATTGGTTGGTCAGGTGAATTGTGGAGGCGCAGGTATCTGAATCGCACTTCATCACTCTCCCTGGTCAAATAGGCTTACACAACCTGGAGGTGTGTTCTTTGTGTCCTTGTCATGTTGAAAAAGCAAAATGATAGTCCACTAAGCGCAAAACATGGGGTGGCGTATCGGCTGCAGAATGCCTGTGGTAGCCCATGCTGGTTAAGTGTGCGCTTGAATTTAAATAAATTCACTGAACAGTTGTCACCAGCAAGCAAAGCACCCTCACAACATCAACCTCCTCCTTCCATGCTTCAGTGGGAACTCACACATGCGGAGATCACTACTCTGCGTCTCACAAAGACACGACGGTTGGAACCAAAAATCTCAAATTTGGACTCATCAGACCAAAGGACAGATTTCCATCGGTCTAATGTCCATTGCTCGTGTTTCTTGGCCCAAGCAAGTCTCTTCTTCTTATTGGTGTCCTTTAGTAGTGGTTTCTTTGCAGCAGAGGAGACTGATTCACGSAGTCTCCTCTGAACAGTTGATGTTGAGATGTGTCTATGTAACGTGTACGCTAAGAATCGGGAAGCAAGTACAGGGAGTGAATTTAATAAATAATGGAACATGGAACAAAACAAGAAACATGAGTAGCGTACAGACATAAAACACAGGAACAGAAACAATAACGCCTGGGGAAAGAACCAAAGGAAGTGACAGATATAGGGGAGGTAATCAGGAAGGTGATGGAGAGTCTCAGGTGCGCGTAATAATGAGTAAACTGTCGACGTCGAGCGCCGGGGAGCGGGAGTAAACGTGACAGTCCGTTACTTGAACTCTGTGAATAATTTATTTGGGCTGCAATAACTCTAATGAGTTAACTCTTATCCTCTGCAGAGTTAACTCTGGGTCTTCCTGTAGCAGTCCTCATGAGAGCCAGTTTCATCATAGCGCTTCATGGTTTTTGCGACTGCATTAGAAGAAACGTTCTTGAAATGTTCCATATTGACTGACCTTCATGCCTTAAAGTAATGATGGACTGTTGTTTCTCTTCGCTTATTTGAGCTGTTCCTGCCATAATATGGACTTGGACTTTTACCAAATAGGGCTATCTTCTGTATACCACATATTAACTTTTAACAAGGCACACCTGTTAATTGAAATGCATTCCAGGTGACTACCTCATGAAGCTGGTTGAGAGAATGCCAAGAGTGCGCAAAGCTGTCTTCAAGGCAAAGGGTGGCTACTGTGAAGAATCTAAAATCTAAAATATATTTTGATTTGTGGAACAGGTCAGTCATTGGCCATAAAATTACGTCAAATCAGTTTAGTACAGTAACTTTGATTGACTGATCATGTCAACATCATACTTTCAAATCTTAGCTAAGCAGTCATCATCATAATCAAATCGACAATCTACTGGCAAATCCTTTTTAATCCTTGTAAATGAAGAGAAATATGAAGAGAAATTATAGATAAAACGTATCGGTGCTCATCGGCTATTGGAATAAACATTACAAACAAGTTGAAATGAAAATTCAACTAGTGGTTTGTAAAGAATCAGTGACAGTGCTTGTGGTCCCAATCTGGGATTAAGGGGCTCTTCTG
>NC_036864.1:2927455-2952455 GCF_002910315.2 Salvelinus sp. IW2-2015
CGGCCTCCAGTTGTTTTGAAAGCACCATAAATCTAGAGAATGCCAGACTTTGATGACAAAAGTTGCCCATGAAGAACAGCACATATTCTGAATTCTGTCACTGTACATTTCAAAAGKGCTAAACAAATAGCTATATTGACTAACGTTACGTCCGTCCTAGCTCGCTCATTTAATGTCTTAATCGAAATTACGGATTGCCTCTTAAACCGCTTGTCGTCCCCTTATGCCATAGTTTGTACATCTCAATTGTCAGTAGAAACCATATTTGTTCAAGCAAGTCAGCCATATCAGCAATTTTTTTTTAAAGGCAGTAATGAGGCTGCATGAACTGTTTCGCTGCCAGACAAGGCTCCGCTGATAGCCAGGTGTAGCAGAGGTAAGGTGTTGGGACTGCTGTTGGAACTCTGCTGTTGGGACAGCTTTATGTAGACCTTAACAGTTTGTGGGCACCATTTGTCACCGTTATAGTGCAATTAATGTATTGTTTAGTGTTGTGTTGTGTAGTGGTTTGCTGGCATGCATCCCACGTTTCTATTTACATGCTAAAATCGCCCCTGGGTACTGTGTATATATATATTTAAAACATTATTCTGATTTTTCAGGGGGTGCTGCAGCAACCTCTGCACCCCTGCTTCCCGCAGCTATGACCATATCCTGTTCAAAGGCACTTAAATATTTGTCTAACCCATTCACCCTCTGAACGACACACATACTCAATCATTGTCTCAAGGTTTAAAAAGTATTATTTAACCTGTCTCCTCCACTTCATCTACACTGATTGAAGTGGGTTTAACAATTGACATCAATAAGGGATCATCGCTTTCACCTGGATTCACCTGGTCAGTCTGTCATGAAAAGTTTTGTACACAGTGTAATGTTTTGTACACAGTGTATAACGCTACAGTTTTTGACAAAACCATCAGTAGAGTTGAAAAAGCGATGGAAACCCATTTAACATGTATTTTTTAAATCGGTACATGGGAATTTAACTGCAGAAGTTATTTTCATGTGCGCTACATCATCACGCACAGCTTTTTATCCACAATAAGTCTGTTTGATGGAAACACATCTCTGGTGGGGAAACTTTTGTTTTTATGCAGATTGTAGAATAATGAAAATCTGTTGCCAATTGGATGGAAACATAGCTAATGTGGGTCTTTTTCCATTTCTAGTTCTCTCCCTGGGTCCCTTGATGGGTGTCATAGTTTCTCTGTTTTCTTAATAACTTCTCTGGGATATGTGGGACGCTAACGTCCCACTTGGCCAAAAGCCAGAAAAAAATGTAGCGCGCCAAATTCAAATATATTACTATAAAAATCAATCTTTCATGAAATCACACATGAAAGACACCAAATTAAAGCTACACCTGTTGTGAATCCAGCCAACATGTCTGATTTCAAAAAGGATTTACGGTGAAAGCACACCAAACGATTATGTTAGCTCAGTACATAGCCACAGAAAAACACAGCCATTTTCCCAGCCAAAGATAGGAGTCACAAAAACAGAAATAGAGATAAAATGTATCACTAACCTTTGATGATCTTAGGCATCAAAGGATTTGGACACGCATGGGAGACATCGATGGTACACAAGCTAACATTTATGTTTTGTTCGATAATGTGCATATTTATATCCACAAATCTCGGTTTACATTGGCGCCATGTTCAGAAATGCCCTCCAAAATTATCCAGTGAAAGCATAGAAATTGCAGAGAAGCCACGTCAATAACAGAATATACTCATCATAAACGTTTGATGAAAGATACATGTTTTCATAGAATTAAAGATACACTTGTTCTTAATGCAACCGTGCTGTATCAGTTTCAAAAAAACTTACGAAAAAGCACACAATGCAATAAACTGAGACGGCGCTCAGGTAAACAACATTTCTCCGCCATGTTGGAGTCAACAGAAATACGAAATTACATCATAAATATTCCCTTACTTTTGATGATCTTCATCAGAATGCACTCCAGGAATCCTAGTTCCACAAAAATCGTTGTTCTGTTCGATAATGTCCATTACTTATGTCTAAGTAGCTACTTTTGCTAGCATGTTTAGTGCACATGTCCAAACGTAGCGCAGATGCAGCGGAACTCAGACGAAAACTTCAAAAAAAGTTTATATCAGGTCGAATAAACTGGTCAACTAAGTAGAGAATCAATCTTCAGGATTTGTTATCATAACTATCCAATAACGTTCCAACCGAGAATCCTTTGTGTCTCTAGAAGTAATGGAAAGCAAGACGATATGCGTTTGGAATGCGCGTGACCAGGAACTGGCATTCTGCAGACCAATGACTGAAACACTCCCATCCGGCTCAACATCAAGTAGAGGCTTCATTCCACGTTCTAAAGACTGTTGACATCTAGTGGAAGGTGTAGGAAGTGCAAACAGATTCATATCTTACAGGGAATTGAATAGGCGATGAGATAACATCGACAGCCTCAGAATTCTCATTTCCTGTTTGGATTTTTTCTCAGGTTTTTGCCTGCCATATGAGTTCTTTATACTCACAGACATCATCAAATTTTTAGAAACATCAAGTGTTTTAATATCCAATAATAATAATAATATCGATATATTAGCATCTTGGACAGAGTAGGAGGCAGTTCACTATGGCCACGCAATTCATCCAAAGTGAAAATGCTGCCTCTGTCACAAAGACGTTTTTAATGTTCCCTCCCGCCCTTTACTACATACTTAATTTTTCAATATCTGTGCCTGCATCTCTTTTCCACATATTTGTTTTCTGTGTCTCTTTCGCTTCTTGTCTCTTCTCAATCTGCTCCTTCTATTTTTTCTGCCCTCCCTCCCTATTGTCACCTCCCCTCCCACACACCGACGTTTTGTGACCATGTTCACTGTTGAATATCTCTGCTGATATTGCTTTTTCAGGGTCATTGTGTTTCAATAATGATACATGTTACGACTGGTCCATTTCGTGCAGGTCACTGTAAACAAGGTCGTAATATGATTTATGGAGCTTTCATGCTGCATTGTTCTTGGTCTCATGAGATCTGTTGTATCGGCACCTGGTCTGCGTGTGCTCCCTCTAATGGTCAACTGTTCATATATGAGGTATGACGTGATGGAGTGTCTGCGCCTCTATACTCTCAGCTACAAGGTGAACCTCTCACTGCCCGCTAATTGTCTCCATTTGTTTGTGGTGTGCATGCGTGCGTGCTTGCTTGTGTGTGTGTGGGTGTCGTTTGTGGGTGTGTGTGTCCTCAAATCATTATTACACTGGACAGGCTCCCTGCTCCTTATTAAAGTGCCCGCGGCCATGGTCAGATGGGCGCCCGCTCGGTGATCATATCTGAATGGATTACACTACACCTTTGGCTGACATATGATTAGATGCAAAACTTAGTCTCATCAACATTGATTACATGTCCAGAACAGGTGATATTTATGGAACCTTTCAGAATCCATTGACTTCCAAATGCTCAATTTTAACAGTGTGCTCCGGATGTTCTTTTCATGTTTTATTTAATTGAGGGTGTGTTTGTTGTGTCTAGAGACTGTGTGTGTGTGTGTGTGTGTGTGTGTGTGTGTGTGTGTGTGTGTGTGTGTGTGTGTGTGTGTGTGTGTGTGTGTGTGTGTGTGTGTGTGTGTGTGTGTGTGTGTGTGTGTGTGTGTGTGTCGTGTGTGTGTGTGTGTGTGTGTGTAGTGGTGTATGGGTGTTGTGTACCTGTGTGTGTGGTTGCGGGTGTATGTTTGTGTTAGTTACACTGACTGTCACATCACAAAGCCATCCAGCTTTACCAAGCTTAACTCCAATTAGTGGCTCCCACAATGTCTGYAAAAAGCCATTTAAAGGCTCCTCATAATTCTCTACTTGTCTCCTGTTAGAATTTCCTTCTTTAAAAAGAAAAATTGGTCTATCCATGTTTTATGCATGGTTTAATCTTTAGTTGTGGTTGCAAAGAGAGGGTATATTGCTAGTAACTTTCAAGAATTTTGGTAACTTTCACGTTTTTGGGAATTTTATCACATGACATCTAGTGGCCTTTTGTGGTACTTCTGATTATCACAGGTGTCTGTAATTAACTCTGGCCTTCTGTGTGGCCTTTTCACATGTAAAATATATAAAGTAATCAAATAAGATGATTTTCTATTAAAATTATATAATGATTAAGCTGAAAAACATGATCCTAAAGGCAAACCATCAATTTAGTGAATACCACTGATGTTTAATATGAGGGATACAGCATGAAATATCCTTTATATCTTTTTACACATTTATATTTTTTTTACTATGTCAATATGTGTTTGTTCTAAATGTTTTGGCGCCAAACAGGTGGCAGTTGTGAAAAAATTCAGTAGTTGGAAGAGTGCCATTGTTGATTTGATGCTTTTTCATTAATTAGGCTATTTTCTCTTGAACCATATGGTCTATCCATTAGAAACTCATGGACAATATGGACACATACAAAATGAATGCTATGCATTATTACATTTTTTTAATGTTATTTATGTATACCTTACAAACGTTACCATAGATTGCCATAGATCACCTGTTAATTACCAAAATTACTGAAAGTTCCGGTAACTTTAGTAAATTACCAGCAGTTTTGAAACCCTAGCTTTAGTTAGATAAATTCATGCGTCTTACTACTTGTGATATCACAGACTCACCCCATACAGTGCCTTCAGAAAGTATTCACACCGCTTTACTTTTTCCACATTTTGTTGTGTTACWGCCTGAATTTAAAATGTATGACATTTGGATTTTGTGTCACTGGCCTACACACAATACACCATAATGTCAAATTGGAATTATGTTTGGGAGATTTATTCACCTTTCAGCAGGACAATAACCTGAAACACAAGGCCAAATCTACACTGGAGTTGCTTGACAAGAACACGGTGAATGTTACTGAGTGGCCGAGTTACAGTGTTGACTTAAATCTACTTAAAAATCTATGGCAAGACCTGAACATGGYTGTCTAGCAATGATCAACAACCAATTTGAAAGAGCTTGAAGAATTTTGAGAAGAACAATGGGCAAATGTTGCATAATCCAAGTGTGCAAAGCTCTTGGAGACGTACCCAGAAAGACTTTGTCACGTTCTGACCCTAGTTATTGTGTTAATCCTTTGTTTTGTTGGTCAGGACGTGAGCTGGGTGGGCATTCTATGTGTTGTGTTTCTATGTTGGGTTTAATGTGCCTGATATGGTTCTCAATTAGAGGCAGGTGTTTGACGTTCCTCTGATTGAGAACCATATTTAAGGTAGGCTGTTCTCACTGTTTGTTTGTGGGTGATTGTCGCTGTGTCTGTGTTTATTGCACCACACGGTACTGTCTCGTTCGTTCKTTCCTGTTCGTGCGTTCTTCATTTTATGTAGTTTGCATGTTCAGGTCAGTCTACGTTTGTTATTTTGTATTTATCAAGTATAGTTCGGTTCAGTGTTCGTCTTGTCTAATAATTTCATGATGTCGACATACCTCGCTGCGTATTGGTCATCTGATCCTTCTCGCCTCTCCTCGTCGGAGGAGGACGACGTAGAATGCCGTTACAGACTTCTTAAAAGTATTGACTCGGCTGTGAATACTTACAGCACCAATCAAAGGTTTGGACACACCTACTCATTCTAGGGTTTTTCTTTATATTTACTATTTTCTACATTGTAGAATAATAGTGAAGACTTCAAAACTATGAAATAACACATATGGAAATTCATGTACTATAACTCAAAAAAGAGTTAAACAAATCAAAATATATTTGAGATTCTTCAATGTGATGAGACAGCTTTGCACATTCTTGGCGTTCTCTCAACCAGCTTCACGAGGTAGTCACCTGGAATCCATTTCAATTAACAGGTGTGCCTTGTTAAGTTAATTTGTGGAATTTCTTTCCTTCTAAATGTGTTGAGCCAAACAGTTGTGTTGTGACTAGGTAGGGGCGGTATGCAGAAGATAGCCCTATTTGGTAAAAGACCAACTCCATATTATGGCAAAAACAGCTCAAATAAGCAAAGAAACGACAGTACTTTAAGACATGAAGGTCAGTCAATACGGAACATTTCAAGAACTTTTAAAGTTTCTTCAAGTGCAGTCACAAAAACCATCAATCGCTATGATGAAACTGGCCTTCATGAGGACTGCCACAGGAAAGGAAGACCCAGAGTTACCTGCAGGGATAAGTTCATTAGGAAATTACCAGCCTCAGAAATTGCAGCCTAAATAAATTAGTCAGAGTTCAAGTAACAGACACATCTCAACATCAACTGTTAGAGGAAACTGCGTGAATCAGGCCTTCATGGTCGAATTACTGCAAGAGACCACTACTAAAGGACACCATAAAGAAGAGACTTGCTTGGGCCAAGAAACACGAGCAATGGACATTAGACCGGTGGAAATCTGTCCTTTGGTCTAAATTTGAGATTTTTGGTTCCAATCTCGGTGTCTTTGTGAGACGCAGAGTGGGTGAACGGATGATCTCCGCATGTGTATTTCCCACCGTAAAGCATGGAGGAGGAGTGATATGTGGGGGTGCTTTGCTGGTGACACTGTCAGTGATTTATTTAGAATTCGAGGCACACTTAACCAGCATGGCTACCACAGCATTCTGCGGCAATGCACCATCCCTTGTGGTTTGCGCTTACTGGGACTATCATTTTTTTTTCAACAGGATAATGACCCAACACACCTCCAGGTTGTGTAAGGGCTGTTTGACCAAGAAGGAGAGTGATGGRGTGCTGCATCAGATTACCTTGTCTCCACAATCACCCAACCTCATCCCAATTGAGATGGTTTGGGATGAGTTTAGACCGCAGAGTGAAGGAAAAGCAAGTGCTCAACACATGTGGGAACTCCTTCAAGACTGGTGGTTGAGAKAATACCAAGAGTGTGTAAAGCTGTCATCAAGGCAAAGGGTGGCTACTTTGAAAAATCTCAAATATAAAATAAAATATTGATTTGTTTAACACTTTTTTTGGTTACTACATGATTCCATATGTGTTATTTCATCGTTTTGATGTCTTCACAACTTTTCTACAACGTAGAAAATTGTAAAAAGAAAGAAAAACCCTTGAATGAGTAGGTATGTCCAAACTTTTGACTGGTACTGTATGTAAATGAGATATTTCTGTATTTCATTTAAAAAAAACATGTTTTCACTTTGTCATTATGTGGTATTGTGTGTAGATGGTTGAGAAAAAAATCAATTTAATCCATTTTGAATTCAGGCTATAACACAGCAAAATGAATAAGTCAAGGGTTATGAATACTTTCTGAAGGCACTGTATCTCTCTCAGAGTTCCTTGCTGGTTGTGTGGTTGAAGTCCTCTGATCTAGGCTGGCAGCCTCCCATCCGCTTCCCTTTATTTGTCTTTTGTTCAGGCAGATACAAAGAGAAAGGAGGAGATGAGATATGTAGCCATAGATAGGGAGAGAGGGAGAGATCAGGGTCCTGCTTTGAGAGATTAACATACGCTGTGACTTGCTGTTGTCGTGTGTGTTTTCAGTGACTCACACCGGCTACATTTTAAATAAATTCACCTTCTTAAACAGAGAAATTAGTTGGTGGCTTTTGAATCCAAATCCGATATTATGTGGCCATTTTTCCACACTGATTCCTCAAGGAACATGTGCCAGGTCGGCTCACTCTTATCATACCTKCTGTGGTTTTATATTAAGGCTTTGTGAAGGTTGCATTCTGTCCTAACCGGTCTTTTGGGGCGGCAGGTAGCCTAGTGGTTAGAGCGTTGGGCCAGTAACCGAAAGGTTGCTGTATCGAATCCCCGAGCTGAGAAGGTCAAAATCTGTCATTCTGCCCCTAAACAAGGCAGTTAACCCACTGTTCCCCGGTCGGCCGTCATTGTAAATAAGAATTTGTTCTTAACTGACTTGCCTAGTTAAATAAAGTAAAAAAAAAAAAAAAAGATGTACATTTCAAATACAGAGGGTCTCCTGCTGGTCTGTCTCTCTACCGTCTTATTTATCACTGTCAGAGGGTTTCGATTAGAGTGCACGGCCGCGGTGACAGTCGCTATGCAAATGGTCAGCWCTGAAGGCCCCTGAACACGGTACACTGACTGCCACCGTTCTGCCTGTCATTTGCATTTTGAGGGAGATGAAAGCGAAAGGGGCTTTTATGCCCATTCATAAGGTAGAATGAAGAGATGACGGATGATGGGGACAGAGGTATCAAACCTCTGTCAAATATGGAATATAGCAGATGCAGCGTAGGCTTCATTCTAGGTTMCAGATAGAGTACTAGTTCATTTGTATAGAAATGGCACTGCATGTTTGTGCTTTTAAGGTACAGCCCATTTCAACAGAGAACTACTGTAGCGAAAAATGTGCTCTTATTCTTAGAAGCATACATTTATAGAAACAGCAGTTCTTAAAAATAAATGTGCATTCAACTGTTGTCTTCTCTAGCTGCTTAGATACYGACCTTTCTCTCTGCCCTACAGTACGTCGTGTGCTGCGGCTGAATGAAAAAGTGGATMAAAATTCCCTCGCTTCACTATATTACTACTAACACGCATTCACACACATGCACGTACACGCGCAAAGTGCCACACATCTCTTTGGCACTCTTCACATTGATCACTGCCACTGGGCCTACATCTGTACTTATGTGCTTCCAGTGGCGAAGCTGTCAAGCCTAGTCTTTGGCATTATGTTTACCCTCAGGTGTCGGGGCTGACAGCTGAGAGGTTCAGTCTTTTATTTCTCCTTGGTCCATTGCAAGGGTTGGAACCGGTTCAGGGAACAGTACCGAAAACAGGAAAATAACGAAATTATTTGAGGAACAGAACCCGAACCGGAAACAAAAGTGATCTATACTGTTCCGGAACCAAAACGTTATTTTAAAAGCATTGGAACCGGGTGAATACATATTTTTTTTACGTTCCAGGCAACAAAGCRMCTATGCAAAGCCCTCACTCTGTCACTCAGAAACGTATTCCAGCGTCTGCCTGCCAGCTGGAAATCTTTCCTAGTGGGTGTATGTAAGGTACCTGCCCCTCCCCTTTGAAGCATAGGTTACTGTAGCCTACTGACAACTGTACAAGCATGATTCAGAAATTAAGGAGAGAATGCATTAACTTTTCCAATGCTAGTTAAAAATACTATAGTTATCATGTTTCTCATTGAATTCATTAACTACAAAAAGGTAAGACGTGTTTTGAATTCTAGAGCTGCTCTGCACGCAAAAGCTTGTTAGCTAGCTAACGTTTTCTCTGGTACAACATTAAAAGACATTCAAAGTTCCTCCATAGAAGACGCTACTCCGTAGGTATAATTCTGATGGGCTAATTCAGATAATGCATGTCAGAACAAGATGCCCAGCACTTCAAGGAAAGCTTCCTCCATCCTCGCTCGCTCTCTCCTCACCCGCAAAATTTCAGTTGCATCTCAGGTGGCTGTCTCACCTCCTCCTCTCTCTCTTTATCTCTCTTTCTCACTCTCTCTCTGTCTGCYCCCTTCTCTTTCTCCCTCTCATTTTCTCCTTCTCTGTCTTCCGTTTCTCTCTCGCTCTCTCCTCTGTCTCACCTCTCTGTGAAATTGCTCTCACAATGTAATCACGTTTCATCATTCGCTTCATGTGCCTGTCGTCCGTGGCTCTGATCTCTCTGTGTCCTTCTTGATGCGCAAGAAGGTTCTCGACCTTGACAGACAATCTGAATAACATCTGAATAAAACCAACTTGACCCTTTGGCAATAGCAGTAGATTCTSCTTCACTCTCTTGATTTAGTGCAGATTTGAAGTGCTCACTCACTCAACCCTCCTGACCCCTAACAGTCTTCACTGACCCTCATATACACCATCATTCACCTCCCCATCCTRTCCCCTCTCACCTTCTCCCCTCTCCTTCCCTCACTGACCCCCAAGTGTCCCCTTACGTCCTCCCTCCTCTCCTCCCCCTTTCCGCTCTGTTCTCTCACCCTGGGCAGAAGATTAATCTGGACCTCAAGGCTGTCTATCTGAGATAAACAAGGGAGGCACCATCATACCCACACACAATGTCATCTGAGTGCGAGAGAGAGAGACAGAGAGAGAGAAGGAGAGGGAGGGGGAGAGACAGAGAAGGGTGTACAAAATGAAGACAAAAAAGACAGACAGACAAAGACAAGCAGACAAGAATAAAAAGAAACACACGCCCAGATAGAGTGTGACAGACCAGAGAGAAAAGAGGAGAAAAAATAAGGGCTGAGAGACAGAAAGGAGTTAGAGGCAGACAGACAATTGTTTCTGCACCTTAGAACTCTGACAATCTATTGTGGGTCTCAGATATTCCAGCCCTGTCGACCTTGTGAATAACATTTCCCAACTTCAATTCAACGCTGTAATTCAATTCAGCCAAGACAGGAACAGGGCTAAAGGTTAAAGCTTCATTGCCATTTTGATGTCCCGAGACTGACCTAATAGACGCCACGAACGATGGATCACTCAATGGGTCAGAGCCCTCTCATTGGGACTGGCAGTTTGCCAAAGGCCACACTGATGGGAATCGACGACATTGGGTTTGTCTGTGCTGAGTGGGGGCTATGTCCCAAATGTCACCCTATTCCCTATATAGTATACAAAAGTTGTGCACTTTATAGGGAATAGGGTGCCATTTGGGAAGGAGATGTTTTTTTTAAATCTCCCTCAGAAAGTATGTGCAATATGTTGTTTTTCTATACATCTTTCCTGTACAGTATTTGACTTGTTTGAATGTCACAACAACCCTGCTATCACAGCAGGAGAAGGACAGTGAGTTGTTAGAGATGTCGTGGCAGTGTTGAGAAGACAATGGCACCCTATTCCCTATRTAGCTCGCTACTTTTGACCATATGGGCTCTAGTCAAAARTAGTGCACTATATAGGGAATAGGGTGCTCTGTCTGAGATCACATCTCTTATTTACCATTCTCCTGACTAATCCTGCTGCTCAATTGATCCATTAGCCCACAGAGTGAGTGACTCACACATACAGGGGCAGCAACCTGGATGAAATGTTAAGGCAAGGGCTKATTTTAAGGTCTTACTGCTAACCTACAAAGCATTACATGGGCTTGCTCCTACCTATCTTTCCATTTTGGTCCTGCCGTACATACCTACACGTACGCTACGGTCACAAGACGCAGGCCTCCTAATTGTCCCTAGAATTTCTAAGCAAACAGCTGGAGGCAGGGCTTTCTCCTATAGAGCTCAATTTTTATGGAATGGTCTGCCTACCCATGTTAGAGACGCAGACTCGGTCTCAACCTTTTAGTCTTTACTGAAGACTCATCTCTTCAGTAGGT
Source organism: Salvelinus sp. IW2-2015 (assembly GCF_002910315.2). Lineage (NCBI taxonomy): Eukaryota > Metazoa > Chordata > Actinopteri > Salmoniformes > Salmonidae > Salvelinus > Salvelinus sp. IW2-2015. Next base: position 2,938,702 of record NC_036864.1, read on the forward strand.
CATATGATTGAGTGTAGTCTGGCCCAGGAGTGTGAAGCTGAACGGAAAGGCTTCTGAGCAACGAACCGCCCTTGCTGTCTCTGCCTGGCCGGTTCCCCTCTCTCCACTGGGATCTCTCCCTCTAACCCTATTACAGGGTGGGTCCTGCTTACTGGTGCTCTTCCATGCCGTCCCTAGGAAGGGTGCCGCACTTAGTGGTTGAGTCACTATGTGATCTTCCTGTCTGGGTTGGCGCCCCCCTTGGGTTGTCCGTGGCGGAGATCTTTGTGGCTATACTCTGCCTTGTCTCAGGATAAGTAAGTTGGTGGTTGAAGATATCCCTCTAGTGGTGTGGGCTGTGCTTTGCGCAAAGTGGGTGGGGTTATATCCTGCCTGTTTGCCCTGTCCGGGTATCATCGGATGGGGCCACAGTGTCTCCTACCCCTCCTGTCAGCCTCCAGTATTTATGCTGCAGTAGTTTATGTGTCGGGGGGTAGGGTCAGTCTGTTTATATCTGGAGTATTTTCCTGTCTTATCCGTGCCTGTGTGAATTTAAGTATGCTCTCTCTAATTCTCTCTTTCTCTCTTCTCTCTTTCTTTCTCGCTCTCGGAGGACCTGAGCCCTAGGACCATGCCTCAGGAATACCTGCATGATGACTCCTCTGTCCCCAGTCCACCTGGCCGTGCTGCTCTCCAGTTTCAATTGTTCTCGTTCGGCTTTGGAACCCTACCTGTCACGGACGTCTACCTGTCCCAGACCTGCTGGTTCAACTCTCTAGAGACAGCAGAGCGGTAGAAGATACCTCAAAATCGGCTATGAAAAGCCACCTGACATTTACTCCTGAGGTGCTGACTTGTTGCACCCTCGACAACTACTGTGATTATTATTATTTGACCATGCTGGTCATTTATGAACATTTGAACATCTTGGCCATGTTCTGTTATAATCTCCACCCGGCACAGCCAGAAGAGAACTGGCCACCCCTCAAAGCCTGGTTCCTCTCTAGGTTTCTTCCTAGGTTTTGGCCTTTCTAGGGAGTTTCCTAGCCACCGTGTTTCTACACCTGCATTGCTTGCTGTTTGGAGTTTTAGGCTGGGTTTCTGTACAACACTTTGATATCAGCTGATGTAAGAAGGGCTATATAAATGTTATTTTATTTTATTTGATGAAATACCATTTCCTGTTTGTGCTCTGTGCTATGTCTCTTGTCTTTATTTACCTGGCTTGTGACAAAACAGTGGAACACAGCACAGCACAGGGTGGAATGCAACTACACAGAGCGTACCTTGTGTTTAAGCAGCTAGAAAGTGATGGCTGTGGCTGGCCATTTTTCTTATTTCCCAGCCCAGTGGACTAATTACCTAATTCTTCATACCCAGTCAACTGTTGAGCACCATTTCCCAATTCTTAATCATAGTCTGGGTGAGGATAAAAAAAAGARTAAAGGGGACATGGGTGGAGGGATACATAGTGATGCAAGGCTGACAGGTAGGAAGCCTTTGAGTGACTTAATTTAAAGGGGAACTGCACACTCTGACTTGGCCTCATTTTTGGCTTGCTCCTCAAAAACTACTGGCAGCCATGACAGAAGCCAAATGTGAGTTGGCTTGGTGGTGTGGTTTGATGTGGGTGTTTCTTGGGTGTGTTCTTGCCACCACCAAGACACACCCATCTGTCAGAACCTTGCCCACAGCTGTTTCCCCCCACTCAATCACAACAAACAAACCTCCTGCAGGTTGAGATCAATGACTACAGGCAGATGTATGGTGAGATGCCACAGGAAACTTTGAATAGGTCAGTAGCCTACAGAGTTATATGAGAAAAATGCAATTGCTGAATTTATGTAGATATTCTAAACTATGTATTTTGATAACTTTTAAATGTAGTAACATGTCCATGTAGAATAAACAACCTTTTAAAAAATACCATAGAAGCAATGCTCTGCTAATATAATATGTGCACCTTTCACCTTTCATTACTGTCACCATCGTTACGCGCACCATGGCCTCATGACACTCACCTGGASTCCTTCACTTTTCTGATTACCTCCCCTATATCTGTCACTCCCTTTTCTTCTTTCCTATTGACTCTGTTTCTGTTTCATGTCTGTACACTTTTCATGTTTCTTGTTTTGTTCCATGTTCTTTTATTTATTAAATGATTCACTCCCTGTACTTGCTTCCCGACTCCCTGCGTACCCGTTACAATGGCATACAGAAGAACACCTCACCAAAGGGGAGCATCAAGGAGTATTTTTTTGTTTTTATTTTGTAGATGATGTTGGGTCCGGGTTTCGCTACCGGAGCTACCGGAGCTGCCTCAGCTGGCTCGTCGGGCTTCCATGCCTCAGCTGGCTCGTCAGGTTTACAAGACTCAGTTGGCCCGTCAAGCATCCGTGGTCGAAGCTACTGAGGMYKYCTCAGCTAGCTCGTCAGGCTCCCATGCCTCAGCTAGCTCGTCAGGCTCCCATGCCTCAGCCGGTTCGTCAGGCTCCCATGCCTCAGCTAGCTCGTCAGGCTCCCATGCCTCAGCCGGTTCGTCAGGCTCCCATGCCTCAGCTAGCTCGACAGGTTCACAAGACTCGGATCGGCAGGCTCCCATGTCTCAGCCAGTTCATCAGGCTACCATGCCTCAGCCTGTTCGTAAGGTTCCCATGCCTCAGCCGGTTTGTCAGGCTCCCATGCCTCAGTCAGTTCGTCAGGCTCCCATGCCTCAGCTGGCTTGACAGGTTYCTGCGCCTCAGCAGAAACGATCGGCCCGCTCCTGGTCCCCGGGACCGTTCCTCTGGTCGGCGTYCTTGCAGCTGGAGTCACGCGTCAGAGGGGGTACTGTCACGTATACTCCCTCATACTCCCTCACTGTCACATATAATCCCTCCCGCATCTCTCCTCTTTCTAAAGATTTAATTTAACTGTACTGTATATAAGAATATGAATATGTATATATGAATAGTGTGTAAATAGTATTTTAGTTGTGTCTTGGTGTCTGTCCTATATAGAACTTACTTACTACCGTTCAAAAGTTTGGGGTCACTTAGAAATGTCCTTGTTTTTGAAAGAAAAGCACATTTTTGTCCATTAAAATAACATAAAATTGATCAGAAGTACAGTGTAGACATTGTTAATGTTGTAAATGACTATTGTAGTTGGAAATGGCAGATTTGTAATGGAATATCTACATAGGCATACAGCCCATTATCAGCAACCATCACTCCTGTGTTCCAATGGCACGTTGTGTTAGCTAATCCAAGTTTATCATTTTAAAAGGCAAATTGATCATTAGAAAACCCTTTTGCAATTATGTTAGCACAGCTGAAAACTGTTGTGCTGGTTAAAGAAGCAATAAAACTGTCCTTCTTTAGACTAGATGAGTATCTGGAGCGTCAGCATTTGTGGGTTCGATTACAGGCTCAAAATGACCAGAACCAAAGAACTTTCTTCTGAAACTCCTCAGTCTATTCTTGTTCCTCTTTTTCTTTGCAACTCTGCCTAGAAGGCCAGCATCCCGGAGTCACCTCTTCACTGTTGACGTTGAGACTGGTGTTTTGTGGGCACTATTTAATGAAGCTGCCAGTTGAGGACTTGTGAGGAGTCTATTTCTAGACTAGACACTCTAATGTACTTGTYCTCTTGCTCAGTTGTGCACCGGGGCCTCCCACTACTCTTTCTATTCTGGTTAGAGCCAGTTTGCGCTGTTCTGTGAAGGGAGTGGTACACAGCATTATACGAGATCTTCAGTTTCTTGGTAATTTCTCGCATGGAATAGCCTTAATTTCTCAGAACAAGAATAGACTGACAAGTTTCAGAAGAAAGTTATTTGTTTCTGGCTATTTTGAGCTTATAATCAAACCCACAAATGTTGATGCTCCAGATACTCAACTAGTCTAAAGAAGGCCAGTTTTATTGCTTCTTTAATCAGGACAACAGTTTTCAGCTGTGCTAACATAATTGCAAAAGGGTTTTCTAATGATCAATTAGCCTTTTAAAATGATAAACTTGGATTAGCTAACACAATGTGCMATTGGAACACAGGAGTGATGGTTGCTGATAACGGGCCTCTGTACGCCTATGTAGATATTCCATTAAAAATCGTCCGTTTCCAGCTACAATAGTCATTTACAACATTAACAATGTCTACACTGTATTTCTGATCAATTTTATGTTATTTTAATGAACAAAAAATKTAATTGTTTTTCAAAAGCAAGAACATTTCTAAGTGACCCCAAACTTTTGAACAGTAGTGTATGTTTCATGATTAACTGCTCATGGTGTGATTGTGGTAATGYACAGGAACTCAAGTCCTTTTGTTCACCTGACCTAAAACACCTCACAATCAAATGCCGATCGCATTACCTACCGAGAGAATTCTCTTCTGTCATTGTCACAACTGTGTATATTCCCCTTCAAGCCGATACCACAACGGCTCTCAGGGAATTACACTGGACTTTGTGCAAACTGGTAACCGCATTTACTGTAGCTGGGGACTTTAATAAAGAAAATCTGAAGAAATCGCTACCACATCGCCTGTGCCACTCACGCATAAGTAACTGTCGACCACAAGGCCCTCCCCTGCCCTCCCTTCGGCAAATCAGATCACTCCTCCATCCTTCTCCTTCCTTTCTATAGGCAGAAACTCAAACAGGAAGTACCCTTTTTAAGGACTGTTTAACGCTGGTCTGACCAATCRGAATCAATGCTTCAAGATTATTTTGATCACGCGGACTGGGGTATGTTTCGGGTTGCTTCTGAGAACAACATTGAAGTATACACTGACACGGTGACTGAGTTCATCAGGAAGTGTATAGGGGATGTTGTTTCCACTGTGCCGATTTAAACCTATCCAAACCAAAACCTGTGTATAGATGGCAGCATTCGCACAAGATTGAAAACGCGAACAACTGCATTTAACCAGGGCAAGGTGACTGGGAATATGGTTCAGTACAAACAGTCCAGTTATGCCCTCCKTAAGGCAAACAAACAGGCAAAATGTCCCGTACAGAGACAAAGTGGAGTCACAATTCAACGTCTCAGACATGAGACGTATGTGGCAGGGACTCCAGACCATCACGTATTATAAAGGGAAAAACCAACCACGTCCTGGACATTGAAGTCTTGCTCCTGTACAAGCTAAACACCTTCGTCGCCCGCTTTGAGGGAACACAGTGCCGCCACGGCTCCCTTGGACTGTGAGCTCTCATTCTTCGTGGCCGACATAAGACATTTAAGCCCAGACGGCATCCCTAGCCGCGTCCTCAGAGCATGCACAGACCAGCTGGCTGGAGTGTTTACAGACATATTCAATCACTCCCTATCCCAGTCTGTTGTCCCCACTTGCTCCAAGATGTCCACCATTGTTCCTGTACCCAAGAAAGTGAAGGTAACTGAACTAAATGACTATCATGACTACGCATTCACTAATGTCATCGTGAAGTGCTTTGAGATGCTAGTTAAGGATCAACCTCCACCTTACCTGACACCCTAGACCCCACTGCATTTTGCATATCACCCCAATAGATCCACGGATGACGCAATCGCTATTGCGCTGCACACTTCCCTATCCCATCTGGACAAGAGGAATACCTATGTAAGAATGCTGCTCCTTGACAACAGCTCAGCCTTCAAAACCATAGTACCCTTCATCATTATGCTCGGGGCCCTGAGTCTGAACCTTTCCCTGTGCAACTGGGTCCTGGACTTCCTGATGGGTCGCCCCCAACACAGGGGCCGCACAATGGTTCCTACTCAGCCCCTTCCTGTACTCCCTATTCAACCATGACTGCGAGGCCACGCACATCTCCAACTCAATCATCAAATTTGCAGATCACACAACAATGCTAGGCCTGATTACTAACAACGATGAGACAGACTACGAGAGGATGTGAGGGCCCTGGCGGAATGGTGCCAGGAAAATAACCTCTCCCTCAACAAAATGAAGGAGCACAGGGAGCACACCCCCATCCTCAGGAGACTGAAAAAATKTGGCTTGGCCCATAAGACCCTCACAAACGTTTACAAATACACCATTGAGAACGTCCTGTATTATCGCCTGGTACGGTAACTGCACGGTCCACAACCGCAGGTRTCTAAAGAGGTTGGTGCGGTCTGGTGCGGTCTGCCCAACGCATCACCGGGTTCACATTGCCTGCCCTCCAGGACATCTACAGCACCTGGTGTCACAGGAAGGCCAAGAAGGTCATCAAGGACCTCAACCACCTGAGCCACAGCCTGTTCACCCCGCTACCATCCAGAAGACAAGATCAATACAGGTGCATCAAAACGGGAACCGAGAGACTGAAAAACAGCTTCTATCTCAAAGCCATCAAACGGTTAAATAGTCACCACTAGGCGGCTGCCCGCCCAATACCCTGCCCTGAACTTTAGTCACTGTCACTAGACTGTTCCACCTGGTTATTCTACCATGCACCTTAGAGGCTACTGCCCTATGGACATAGTCATGGAACACTTTTCCCTTTAATAATGGAACACTGGTCACTTTAAATAATGTTTACATACTATTTTACCCACTTCATATGTATATGTACAGTTGAAGTCGGAAGTTTACATACACTTAGGTTGGAGTCATTAAAACTMGTTTTTCAACCACTCCACACATTTCTTGTTAACAAACTATAGTTTTGGCAAGTCGGTTAGGACATCTACTTTGTGCATGACACAAGTCATTTTTCCAACAATTGTTTACAGACAGATTATTTCACTTATAATTCACTGTATTACAATTCCAGTGGGTCAGAAGTTTACATTCACTAAGTTGACTGTGCCTTTAAACAGCTTGGAAAATTCCTGAAAATGATGTCATGGCTTTAGAAGCTTCTGATAGGSTAATTTACATAATTTGAGTCAATTGGAGGTATACCTGTGGATGTATTTCAAGGCCACTGCTCCAAAACCGCCATAAAAAAAAGCCAGTCTACGGTTTGCAACTGCACAAGGGGACAACGATCGTACTTTTTGGAGAAATGTCCTCTGGTCTGATGAAACAGAAATAGAACTGTTTGGCCCTAATGATCATCATTATTTTTGGAGGAAAAAGAGGGAGGCTTGCAAGCCGAAGAACACCATCCCAACCATGAGGCACGGGGGTGACAGCATCCTGTTGTGGGGGTGCTTTGCTGCAGGAGTGGTGCACTTCACAAATGAGGATGGACATGAGCATGGAAAATGATGTGGATATATTGAAGCAACATCTCAAGACATCAGTCAGGAAGTTAAAGCTTGGTCGCAAATGGGTCTTCCAAATAGACAATGACCCCAAGCATACTTCCAAAGTTGTGGCAAAATGGCTTAAGGACAACAAAGTAAAGGTATTGGAGTGGCCATCACAAAGCCCTGACTTCAATCCTATAGAAAATGTAAACTGAAAAAGCGTGTGTGAGCAAGGAGGCCTACAAACCTGACTCAGTTACACCAGCTCTGTCAGGAGGAATGTGCCAAAATTCACCCAACTTATTGTAGGAAGCTTGTGGAAGGCTACCCGAAATGTTAGACCGAAGTTAAACAATTTAAAGGCAATGCTACCAAGTACTAATTGAGTGTATGTAAACTTCTGACCCACTGGGAATGTGATGAAATAAATAAAAGCTGAAATAAATCATTCTCTCTACTATTATTCTGACATTTGACCTTCTTAAAATAAAGTGGTGATCCTAACTGACCTAAAACAGGGAATTTTTACTAGGATTAAATGTCAGGAATTGTGAAAATCTGAGTTTAAATGTATTTGGCTAAGGTGTATGCAAACTTACGACTTCAACTGTATATACTGTATTCTAGTCAAGGCGTATCCTATTTAACTATTGATGTACATATACTATTCTTCAGATATACTACATATTCTATCCACATACTGTCCATAGTCTATACATCCCATCACGTACAGTGCTGCGAAAAACTATTTGCCCCCTTTCTAATTTACTCTACTTTTGCATATTTTTGATGCTGAGTGTTAACAGATCTTCAACTAAAACATACTATTAGATAAAGGGAACCTGAGTGAACAAATAACACAACAATTACATACTTATTTAATTTATCATAAACAAAGTTACGCAACACCCAATGCCCCTGTGTGAAAAAGTAATTGCCCTCTTACACTCAATAACTGGTTGTACCTCCTTTAGCTGCGATGACTCCAACCAAACGCTTCTTGTAGTTGTTGATCAGTCTCTCACGTCACTGTGGAGGAGTTTTGGCCCACTCTTCCCATGCAGAACAGCTTTAACTCAGCGACATTTGTGGGTTTTCAAGCATGAACTGCTTGTTTCAAGTCCTATCACAACATTTCAATTGGGATTAGATCTGGACTTTGACTAGATCATTCCAAAACTTCAAATATGTAGCTTTTTAGCCATTTTCATGTAGACTTGATTGTGTGTTTTGGATCATTGTCTTGCTGCATGACCCAGCTGCACTTCAGCTCACAGACAGATGGCCTGACATTCTCCTGTAGAATTATTTGATACAGAGCAGAATTCATGGTTCTTTCTATTAAGGCAAGTCGTCCAGGTTCTGAAGCAGCAAAGCATTCCCAAACCATCTRTTACCACCACCATCTTTGACCATTGGTATGAGKTTCTTACTGTGGAATGCAGTGTTTGGTTTTCGCCAGACGTATTGGGACCCATGTTGTCCAAAAAGTTAKACTTTTGATTCATCTGTTCATARAACATTCTTCCAAGAGTTTTGATGATCATGCAGGTGCTTCCAGGTGCTTTTTGTTAAACTTGAGTCAACTTGGTCCCATTATGTCTGGCRAAAACCAAACACTGCATTYAAACACCTATTCCGACACTTATTCCGACACCTATTCCAACATCTATTCCAACACCTATTCCAACACCTATTCCGACACCTATTCCAACACCTATTCCGACACCTATTCCGACCACATAGTAGAGTCCGTCGGCTTGGCATGAAAACCATAGAGCAGTGGTAACCAACCGGTCGATTGCAATCGAGTGGTCGATCTCCAAGGGATTCCTAGTCAATCATCAAACATTTTTGGAGAAAAAAACAATGAATAAAGCCTTGCATTCCTATTTTTTTTATTCGTTTCACACTGTTGGCGGTAGGTGCTCGATTCAGCAGCCCTAGTGCCAGGCAGGCAAAGTGTTCCCATTTTGGGAACACCCAGCAGGCCCAGTGAGCAAATCAAGTGCACTTATAGGCCTACCTCTGGCCAATCAGATAGCTCAGATCACTGTGCCTACACAGCTTTCTCGCACAATAGACTGCAAAAATAAGCCTGGAAAGCATAGCAAAGTTGATCATGTGTGATTTCTAAACTTTTAAAAACATGACTAGAAAGAGACTCAATGAATACAGCAAAGAGCTGCTGTTTTTATGAGTAAGTTTAATGTCTAAGTTATTCAGCACTGTCAACACTTTGTTCAACACTTTAATAAGCCATAAAATGGCRTTCTCCTTCCACCAGTATAGCAGAGTGTTTCGATAATAAGCTTGCGATGTTATTATTAGCTGCAAGGAATATTTCACCTTCTCTGGTCACAGGAGTAACAACATGAATTGGTGCATGAGGCTGAAATAATGCAATGCAACTTAAGGCTCGTCTTCAGCTGGATAACTGTGTCCTGTTTTCTCAGTGGAGGAGGGAGGGAGAGGACAGGCGAGAGGGAGCAGACTGACAATCTGGTGCATACAGGCCATCAGTCCAGTAAAAAAAAGCGAATTATTATGCTCACTCAGCTGTGCCTTACACGTAACACAATACATTATCTATTACCAATGTGATCATATATCTACAATTGTTTAATATAATTTCAAAATGGTCTGAGAAGAAAAACAATGGCAGAGCAATTCAAGCATAGCCAATATGCAGTGATAATGTATTGGGCTTAAAGCCTACTGCACACACTTAATTGCCATAGAACTGTTTTTAATTAGTTAATGTTGCATAGGCTTACGTTYTTGAAGTCATGTTTAAAAAAAAWAATCTGAGTGTTAGATCTCGGCATGCATTTTGACTCAACGTGATCTTGACTCAGAAAAGGTTGGTGACCACCAATGTTCAAGCAATTTTTTTATGGCAGAACTGAGCAAATTTCCGATCTGCTGAGTGCAAACTTGAATGTTGTGAAAATTCTGTGCAACTTCCAGCGCACGTTTACTGTGAACACTGAGGCTGTACCCGCTTKAAGTTAGTTTTAACAGTGGTCAAGTGGGCTACTGTGGCTATTTGATCATAATGTAGGCCTRTCAGAGTAGGCTACCTTCAAAAACAATGGAAATGTGTCCCATAACAGTTTAACATAGAAATAGCTGTTATATCATTCAGCCTAAAGTAGCAGCCAATGTGTTGTGTTCAATGTAGGCCTACATTCCATGAGTCTTATGAAATAAAACAGGCTTGACATTGACCTGTTTATCCACTTGTCCTTCAGATAAGGTGACATACTTTTTTGTTTGATGCAAGAAACCACTTTACAAAATAAAATGCATTATTTTTCCCGTACTATTATTACAGAGAATCAGACTAATTATGCTACCCTCTGCCTAATGGCTACTTAGCTTCTTCAACCCTGTCTCCAAATACAACACTGMCCCTTTCAGACAAACAAAAAGCTATTTTCCTGAAATGTCTAAAAATGTACACTTTTTGTGCTCTTGCAAGACRCAATCACTCCCCTATTTCTGACTACAAATTATTTATAACTGGGCTAATTACTCACTAACTAACAAAGGATATGAACAAAATGTGCACAYGTGGCCACATGCAGCTCTTGCTTTGATCTCAAAACAAACACATCTACTCACAGCTGTTAACACAGTCCAGTTCAAAGTAAATGGCACAGATCCATATGGCAATGGTCTATTTGCATATAGGCCTACTGCAGCTCTGATTGGTTATGCCGCACCGGTCTAGGTAGAGTATGGGCTGAGTCATGTGCAATAGAATCCTACTCTGATGAGTTCTGCCTACAACAAAATCTCTTGTGSAGTTTGTTTTGTTTCGGTAATGTCACACCCTGATCTGTTTCACCTGTCTTTTTGATTGTCTCCACCCCCCTCCAGGTGTCGCCCATCTTCCTCATTATCCCCAGGCTGAGTGCCTGGCGACGGCACAGCTGGGGTATTGGGAGACTGGTCCCAGCTGAACCCTGGGGGGGGGCCAGATAACAGAATGTTCGTGCCTGATGCTGTCCGTTCCGCAGTCCTGGAGTGGGCCCATTCCTCCAGGCTTGCCTGCCACCCAGGCTCCCGGCGGACCATGGCCTTTGTGCGACAACGATGGTGGCTTACCATGGTTCCGGATGTTGCCGCCTTTGTCGCCGCCTGCACGGTCTGTGCACTGAACAAGACCCCTCAACAAGACCCCTCAACAAGACCCCTCAACAAGCTCCGGCTGGCCTCCTCCAACCTCTGCCCATCCCTCATCACCCCAGGTCTCACATCTCCCTGGACTTTGTCACAGGTCTCCCCCTGTCTGATGGCAACACCGCCATCCTGACCGTGGTGGAACGCTTTTCCAAGTCCGCCCACTTCATTTCTCTCCCCAAGTTACCCTCTGCCAAGGAGATGACCCAGCTCATGGTGCAACACGTCTTMCGGATCCATGGACTGCCCGTGGACATGGTCTCGTCCCGGTTCTGGAAGGCGTTCTGCAACCTCATTGGGTCGTCGACCAGCCTGTCCTCCGGGTTCCACCCCCAGTCTAACGGCCAGTCGAGGGAGCCAACCAGGACCTCGAGAACCACCCTGCGCTGCCTGGTCTCCGCCAACCCCACCACCTGGAGCCAGCAGCTTGTGTGGGTGGAATACGCACGCAACACCCTTCCCTGCTCTGCCACGGGCCTATCACCCTTTGAATGTTCCCTGGGGTATCAGCCCCCGCTCTTCCCCGAGCAGGAGGAAGAGGTCGGCGTACCTTCTGCCCAGATGTTTGTCMGCCACTGTCATCGTACCTGGRGGTGAGCCCGGTCGGCTCTCCTCAAGACCACCTCCAGGTATCGACGACAAGCGATCGCCATCGGACCCCGGTATCGTCTCGGGCAGAAGGTATGGCTATCCACCCGGGATCTGCCCCTGCAGGTGGAATCCCGCAAACTCTCCGCCCGGTTTATTGRCCCGTTTCCCATCTCTAAAATGATTAGTCCCTCTGCTGTTCGTCTTCTGTTGCCCCCCCGCTAGAGACATCCTGGACCCAGCCCTCATCGTATACACCCCACCTTTCATGTGTCCCGTGTTATAAACCCGTGTCTCACAGCCCTTTGTCTTCTGTTTCCAGACCCACCCCTCCTCCCCGTGTCATTGATGGCCATCCGGCGTACACGGTGAGACGTCTCCTGAGTGTTCGACCACGGGGCAGGGGTTTCCAGTACCTGGTTGACTGGGAGGGTTATGGCCCGGATGAGAGGTGCTGGGTCCGGATGAGAGGTGCTGACATCCTGGACCCAGCCCTCATCGCCGACTTCCCCCGCCRGAACCCCGGGCAATCAGGTATGCGCCCAGGTAGGCCGCCAGGTGGCGCCCCTAGAGGGGGGTACTGTCCCACCCTGATCTGTTTCACTTGTCTTTGTCATTGTCTCCACCCCCCTCCAGGTGTCGCCCATCTTCCCCATTATCCCCTGTGTATTTATACCTGTGTTTTCTTGCTGTCTTTTGCCAGTTCATCTTGTTTGTTCAAATCAACCAACATTTTGTGTCTCAGCTCCTGCTTTTTCCAGTCTCTCTTTTCTTGCCCTCCTGGTTTTGACCCTTGCCTGTCCTGACTCCAAGCCCACCTGCCTGACCACTCTGCCTGCCCCTGAGCCTGCCTGCCGCCCGGTACCRTTGCCCCAGCTCTGGTTTATTGACACCTGCCTGCCTTGACCTATCTATTGTCTGCCCCTGTTGGATTATTAAACAATTGTTTATTCGACGTGGTCTGCATCTAGGTCTTACCTTCACACCTGATAGGTATGTTGCATTGAAAGTGGCTAATATTGCCACAGAAAAGGGAAACRTTGATAGTGTTAACARGAAAAACTCTAGAAAGTTAAATGCCATGCTTCTCTCCATGGACAGATAGTTATTTTTGTGGTTCTCTCCATGGACTGATCTTCTGTGCCCTGCGCGTAGTCCCGGGGACTACTGCACACCACAGCTCAGAGTGAACATTGGTGATCACTGCCATAGAGCTTTGGCTGTTGAGGCATTGTCAATCAGTATCGGGCAGTGATTCATTGATCATTTCGGGGGYGATGAAACAACAGAGCTCCATTCAATGAAGAGAAGCGAAGTGGGCAGAGGGGCGATTTGCACATGGCGCTTTGCAAAAGTGGGCATGATTTGTTGATAAAAATCGTTTTTTGGTCTTAATTTAAGRTTAGAGTTAAGAATCAGGGTTAGCAGTGGGGTTAACATTCGGGTTAGGTTTAGTCCGACTTTTCACGACTTTGTGGCTGTGCCAGCTAGTGACCAYTTTRCAGAGCTGCCTCCAGAACCAGGAAGTTCATGATGAAAAACGCTAACCTGCTTTTGACCATGGCCCATAGGACTGCAGACAGAGAATGGCTTATTATCAAGACCCCTGAGACAAAGGGGAATGATCCAACTTAGAGGGAAAGGGTCATAGAGAGAACAGGAGGTCTAGCTTTTATGTTTCAGCCAGTTGAAATGCCTTCATGGGAGGTTTCAGCCCATTGTCAGCGTCCTGGAAAAACCTTGCATTGAACGTAATMATTTCCCTGTTTCCCTGAAAGTTTCTTGGCTCAAGGATAAATTGGTCGTTCAAAACAACATGTCACGTTTCAAGACTA
>NC_036864.1:2956901-2962296 GCF_002910315.2 Salvelinus sp. IW2-2015
GTGTGTGTGTGTGTGTGCGCATACATGCGATGTGTGTGACAATAAATTACCTCAAAGCCCACACTATGGGCCCCAAGGAGATGTATCCATGGACGATTAATAAGCAGCTAATAAGCAGCAGAGGACAGAAGGGTTGACAAGAGTGTGTGTGCGTGCGTGTGCGTGCATGCGTGTATCTCTGTCTTTGTGTGCCTATGTTGTGTGTCATTGTGTGCCTACAGTATGTGTTTACAGCCACATTCATTTATATTCAGAAAACATTTGTTTGTTTGTGTGGCCCGTGGTTGAGTTGAGGGGATGTCACCAAGTCCTTTTTATATCTGTCACCCTTTCCCTGACGCCTGTTCCTTCACCAGGTCCCTTTCAATTTGATGCCTCTGTCCCCTGAGAGACTCTTCCAGAAGACCTCACTGAAAGTGCTCAGTAATGTAAAAACCCTGGGGTTATCCCCACAGGGCTGGCTCTTCTCCCTTCATCCATCGTTCTTCTCAAACAGGGCAGTAAACATTACAGGAACCTGCATAAGATGTAAAACGGAGACTTATTGGCAGTATTGGCAATACGTTAAAAAGAYGGACCTCTTTAGGTTGTGTGGTTCCGGCTACTTCTCRTAATTGAATTCCAAATGGTGGTTTCGGGCTGGAAGAGRCACAGAGGGGAAKATCAGTTCTGTTCTGAATTTAGAGAAGTATGTTGTGCTGTAATGGCCATAGACATTATTACAGTGGACTATATTACAATATTTAGGAAATAGATAGGCCTACAGTTCAAAGTTATAGACTGTCATTTGACATTTGGAGGGCATGGGACTATAAGGTTCTATCTGCATTTYCCCCCCAAATGTAGTTATTGACATAGCCTTGTTCTGTTCAATGTTGTCTACCTAGAAAGCACTAGAAATACCCCAATTCATGTTAAGTTAAAAATAATACAAAATAGAAATTGCTGACACCATTCAAACCAATGAGGGTTCGGAACGTTAAAGCCAATTATCTCAGAATCATCTTTTTATAGTCCCCAGCTCTCAATTTGTGTATGTGAGTGTGTGTCAGTGTGTAAGGGGTGTACRCATTTTTGGGTTATTTTATTTTATTTTCTGCTCTTGGTTTTACTTAATCAAGCCAGTCAAGTGGCTGCATACTAAAAGCTATATTACCATTTCTTGGAATGAAAGTGAACGTGGCTGAAGTTCTAAATGCATAAGTAGGAGGAGAGGGAGGTGGATTACCAATAATATTGCACCATTAAAGTGGGAATGCCAAAACTTTTGGCCCCTGGGTCTGTAAGAAATGACAAAGTGAAAAGCTATGAAGATGACGCCGACTTCAATTATGGCGATGCAGCTTCCAGAGACAGCCCACTCCTTAGACCTCAGCCGGCCCGGATACAATGGACTCCTATCTCTCTGAGAGAAGAAAWAGACATAAAAACACAACCGTGACCTCTGCATTTCCCTCTGAGAGAATAATCATACACGTTTGGAAGTATAAAGGACATTTCTGTAGTGGAAATTAAAGGTCCCTTTGAGAATCCCAACCTTATTGTTYTAGTGGGGACATATTTTACGTTACTTTTGGCAACAGCTCCCCCCTTTACCACCCTAAAAGTATTTTATTGCTAATTTGAGCTGTAACTGCCTGGTGGAAACAATAACTACAGATATTACAAAAAAAGTGTTAACATTACGATGAGAGCGTACTTAAACTTCCATCTGTGAATATGGTTCGTCAYCTGGACCCGGGCCCAGTGCTGGTGATGGTGATGTTGTTAAAAGCCTGACAAAAGCTTTTTGTTCCAGCATTATGATACATTCACAGCTGAATGTTTCCATTCCAATTAGGCACTGATTGCCTTATTACCCAGCATTATGGGATATAGAGGAGCCAAGGCGAAGGCGAGAATGGCTGTCAGCCTAGACTGAGAGAGAGAAGAGAGAGAGAGAGAGAGAGAGAGAGGAGGAGAGAGCGAGAGTAGAGAGAGAGAGAGAAGAGAGAGAGAGAGAGAGAGAGAGAGAAGAGAGAGAGAGAGAGAGAGAGAGAGAGAGAGAGAGAGAGAGAGAGAGAGAGAGAGAGAGAGAGAGAGAGAGGGAGAGAGAGAGAGCGAGAGAGAGAGAGAAGAGAGAGAGAGAGAGAGAGAGAAGTAGGAGGAAGGAGAGAGAGAGAGAGAGAAGAGAGAGAGAGAGAGAGAGAGAGAGAGAGAGAATGCTACAGAGCAAGTCTTCTTTTTAAAAACATTTGAACCTTTATTAACGAGGCAAGTCTTCTTTTAATTTTTTTTTTAGCCTTTATTTAACTAGGCAAGTCTTCTTTAAAAAAACATTTTAACCTTTATTTAATTAGGCAAGTCTTCTTTGCGCATATAGACTACATGACCAAAAGTATGTGGACAACTGCTCGTCGGACATCTCATTACAAAATCATCTGCATTAATTTGGAGTTAGTCCCCCCTTTGCTACTATAACAGCCTCCACTCTTCTGGGAAGGCTTTACACTAGATGTTGGAACATTGCTGCAGGGACTTGCTTCCATTCAGCCACAATAGCATTAGTAAGATTGGGCACTGATGTTGGGCAATTAGGCCTGGTTTGTTGGGGTTGAGGGGCCTTCCCCAAACTGTTGCACAGTTTGGAAGTTGGAAGCACAGAATCGCCTATAATGCCATTGTATGCCCTAGCGTTAAGGTTTTCCCTTCACTGGAATTAAGGGGCCTAGCCCAAACCCTTAAAAACAGCACCAGACCATTATTCCTCCTCCACCAAACTTCACAGTTGGCGCAAGTAGCGTTCGTTCTCCTGGCATCCACTAAACCAGATTCATCCGTCGGACTGCCAGATGGTGAAGCGTGATTCATCACTCCAGAGAACACGTTTCCAYTCCTCCTGAGTCCAAGGGCAGCGAGCTTTCCACCACTCCAGCCGACGATTGGCATTGCACATGGCCAAGCATGTGTGCGGCTGCTTGGCCATGGAAACCCATTTGATGCCAGTGCCACGTTGAAAGTCACTGAGCTCTTCAGTAAGGCCATTCTACTGACAATGTTTGTCTATGGAGAGTGCATGGCTATGTGCTCGATTTTATACACCTGTCAGCAACTGGTGTGGCTGAAATAGTCGAATCCAATCATTTGAAGGGGTGTCCACATACTTTTGTATATATAGTGTATGTTTGTAAGTGGTTGGGTGTGCTTAACAGGAGGTTGGTRGCACCTTAATTGTGGAGGACGGGCTCGTGGTAATGGCTGCAGTGGAATAAGTGGAATGGTATCAAATATATCAAACATAAGGTTTCCATCTGTTTGATGACATTCTGTTCGCTCTATTCCAGCTATTATTATGAGCCGTCCTCCCCTCAGCAGCCACCACTGGTGTGCATGTATGTGCGCGTCTTCAGCACGTGTGTGTCTGTGGATGGGTGTGATTGTGCTGTGTCTCCTTGTTAATGTGATTACATGGACTGTTCTKTTCTAGACAATAGATCCTTCATGGATCAGTTGAAAATGAGTTTTATGAGGGCCATGACTGTGGCCACTTCCTTTAACTGCGTATTTTAGGAGGCTATTAGCCCCTCTCCCTCCCATTCCTGCTTCCTCTGAGTGGATGGCTGAGCCGGATGTCTCCCACTCTGACATTGTCTGCTCCAAAACACTTATGTGTGCTCTCTTTATATCCCCCGTAAAAGATACAGGGAACAAATATGCTCGAGACACCTTCCCTTTTCCTCTTACCATTAACCATCTCTTACCATCAAGTCTGTGTGTGTGTGTGTGTGTGTGTGTGTGTGTGTGTGTGTGTGTGTGTGTGTGTGTGTGTTTATGCATCAGAGTGTGACTGGGGTTGGGGGGGAGGCAGGGGCACGTTAGTGGGTTCAGCTGGCTCTGATCTACCAGAGAGAGAAGTCCCTATTTGACCACCTGCGGAAAGGAGGAGGCGGGTGAGGGGGAAGGAAAGGAGAGATGGTTGGTGAAGGTGAAAGAGAATAGAAGACGCTCACGCGCGGAAAAGCCAAGGACGGAAATGGTCGGGTCGGGGATGTTAGGAAGTGATAATATAGAGTCGAGGCCGGGGGAACAACAAAAGCTGGAGGAAGGGACAAAGAGAGAATATGGCTCGATAAAGGAGGAGGGAGAGATGAAGGGTAGAAGAGGTCAGGCGGGTGCATGCGCAGCCGGCCGTATGCGCCACAGAGTTGTTTTAAGAGGCGTGATGGGACAAGGACCGGCGGACCAAAACCCTCCACATAACCTCGACGACGCTTGGGGGGCAATTGTGCTCTGGCTTCATAGGGTCACGCTGTCGCGGCCGGCTGCGACACAGCGTGGGATCGAACCGACTTGTATGGAGCCTCAGCACATGTGATGCATGCCTTAACGTGCGCACGCCGGAGCCTTTATTGTCAGCCCTGGCTTAGTTATCTTTGTTTTCTTATTATTTTGGTTAGGTCAGGGTGTACGGAGGTGGTTGTGGTGTTTTTGTCTCGTCTAGGGTGTTTGTACTGTCAGGGTTTGTGTTTTGTAAGTTTATGGGGTTGTGTTCATTATAGTGTTTAGTAAGTCTAATGGTTGCCTAGGATTGGTTCTCAATTAGAGGCAGGTGTTTATCGTGTCTCGATTGGGACCAATATTTAGGTTAGCCATCGTTCTTTGGGTATTTTGTGGCGTGATTGTTTTCCTGTTGTCAGTGTTTGGTGCCAACACGGGAACTGTTACGGGTTGTTCACGGGGTTTATTGTTTTGTATTGTGTTCATAGTTTCGTTTTTATATTAAAACATGGATACCTACCACGCTGCGTATTGGTGATCCTTGTTACACCTCTTCAGAGGAAGAAGAGGAAGCAGCCGTGCTACAATGTATATTTTAAAAATGAAAAAGCTTTAAATGTCTTCCAGTCAATAAGTATTTCAACCCTTTGTTATGGGCAAGCCTAAATAATTCAGGATTACAACTGTGCTAACAAAGTCCACACTATAATAAGTGCATGGACTCACCTGTGTGCAATGAATAGTGTTTTAACATGAATTTTGAAATGACTAACCTCATCTCATTGTACCTCTTACATACAATTATCTGTAAGTACCTCAGTCAGCACTGAAATTTCAACGCAACAGAATTCAACCTCAAAGACTCAGGGAGGTTTTTTCCAATGCTCCTTGGAACGTAGGGCAACCAGTTGGTAGAATGGGGTAAAAAAAAAGTAGACTTGCATGATCCGTTTGAGCATAGTGAGTTATTAATTACAACTTTGGTATGGTAATACTTTTCAAATAGAAACCGTTTACGTGCGCTCCCCGCTAGGTCACTACCAAATATATGTAGGATGGGGGCTTTCCTAACACTCAAGTTTCACAAGAGGACGAAACTGTGTGCTCTTCAGGGGATTTCTCCTGAGATCTCTCTCTC